>NC_074674.1:43080422-43180422 GCF_029448725.1 Salvelinus fontinalis | reverse complement strand
TAGGAATAGCACTGCCTTCTACAACCATAGAGGTAGAAGAGGTAGAACAGACGCCATGCAGGTAGGAACTAGCACTGCCTTCTACAACCATAGAGATAGAAGAGGTAGAACAGACGCCATGCAGGTAGGAACTAGCACTGCCTTCTACAACCATAGAGGTAGAAGAGGTAGAACAGACGCCATGCAGGTAGGAACTAGCACTGCCTTTTACAACCATAGAGATAGAAGAGGTAGAACAGACACCATGCAGGTAGGAACTAGCACTGCCTTCTACAACCATCGAGATAGAAGAGGTAGAACAGACGCCATGCAGGTAGGAACTAGCACTGCCTTTTACAACCATAGAGATAGAAGAGGTAGAACAGACACCATGCAGGTAGGAACTAGCACTGCATTCTACAACCATAGAGGTAGAAGAGGTAGAACAGAAGCCATGCAGGTAGGAACTAGCACTGCATTCTACAACTATAGAGGTAGAAGAGGTAGAACAGAAGCCATGCAGGTAGGAACTAGCACTGCGTTCTACAACCATAGAGATAGAAGAGGTAGAACAGACGCCATGCAGGTAGGAACTAGCACTGCCTTCTACAGCCATAGAGGTAGAAGAGGTAGAACAGACGCCATGCAGGTAGGAACTAGCACTACCTTCTACCTCTTCTATCTCTATGGTTGTAGAACAGATGCCATGCAGGTAGGAACTAGCACTGCGTTCTACAGCCATAGAGATAGAAGAGGTAGAACAGACACCATGCAGGTAGGAACTAGCACTGCCTTCTACAACCATAGAGATAGAAGAGGTAGAACAGACGCCATGCAGGTAGGAACTAGCACTGCATTCTACAACCATAGAGGTAGAAGAGGTAGAACAGACGCCATGCAGGTAGGAACTAGCACTGCGTTCTACAACCATAGAGGTAGAACAGACGCCGTGCAGGTAGGAACTAGCACTGCGTTCTACAACCATAGAGATAGAAGAGGTAGAACAGACGCCATGCAGGTAGGAACTAGCACTGCGTTCTACAACCATAGAGATAGAAGAGGTAGAACAGACGCCATGCAGGTGAGAACCATGAGGGGTGACCGTTGGTTTGTATGTTAGAGTGGACACAAGTGGTGGTGGTGATATGCAATCAGAATGATCGAGCCTTACACCTTGGAACGTTGATACTATATTCTGACCTTTGACCTCCCCAGACACTGATCTGTGACGTCCATGCCATGACCAGTGACCACCACAAATGGACTCAGGTGAGTTGCCAAGGTCATACAAACCTGAACACACCAACAAGATGGTAATACTGTTATCTTTCCTCTCTTCCTTTCATCTTCCCTTATCACCTCCTGCCTCTCCTCTCTTCATCTATCTCCTCTCTCCCCTCCAGGATGATAAGTTGCAGTTGGAGAGCCAGTTACTGCTGGCCACAGCTGATCCTCTGTGTCTGGACCCATCTATCTCTGTCACCTGTACAGCCAATCACCTGCTCTATAACAAGCAGAAGATGAACACCCACTCTATGAAACGGTACACAGAGAGAGACACACAGAGAGAGAGACACAGAGAGAGACCTGCACACACAGAGAGAGACACACAGAGAGAGACCTGCACACACAGAGAGAGACACACAGAGAGAGACCTGCAAACACACAGAGAGACACACAGAGAGAGACCTGCAAACACACAGAGAGACCTGCTAACACACAGAGAGACACACAGAGAGAGACCTGCAAACACACAGACAGAGAGAGACCTGCAAACACACAGACAGAGAGAGACCTGCAAACACACAGACAGAGAGAGACCTGCAAACACACAGACAGAGAGAGACCTGCAAACACACAGACAGAGAGAGACCTGCAAACACACAGACAGAGAGAGACCTGCAAACACACAGACAGAGAGAGACCTGCAAACACACAGACAGAGAGAGACCTGCAAACACACAGACAGAGAGAGACCTGCAAACACACAGACAGAGAGAGACCTGCAAACACACAGACAGAGAGAGACCTGCAAACACACAGACAGAGAGAGACCTGCAAACACACAGACAGAGAGAGACCTGCAAACACACAGACAGAGAGAGACCTGCAAACACACAGACAGAGAGAGACCTGCAAACACACACAGACAGAGAGAGGCCTGCAAACACACACAGAGAGAGAGACCTGCAAACACACACAGAGAGAGAGACCTGCAAACACACACAGAGAGAGAGACCTGCAAACACACACAGAGAGAGAGACCTGCAAACACACACAGAGAGAGAGACCTGCAAACACACACAGAGAGACCTGCAAACACACACAGAGAGAGAGACCTGCAAACACACACAGAGAGAGAGACCTGCAAACACGCTATGAGACACACAGAGACCTGTTGCTCCTCTCTCCGTAGTTGTTTTAAGCGTCACTCTCGGGCGGCGTTGAACCGTCAGCAGGAGATGTCCTACCTGCCCATGCCCCCCCAGCTGCGTCTCTATGACTACCTGCAGAGGAGGAAGGAGAGGAAGCCTGCCCCCTCGATAGACCTGAAGATCTCCAAGGCCGGAAACGTGAGATCACATTACACTCTGTACACTGCCACCTCTAGATAGACCGCCTCTAGATAGACCACCTCTAGGTAGAACACCTCTAGATAGAACACCTCTAGATAGACCACCTCTAGGTAGACCACCTCTAGGTAGACCACCTCTAGATAGAACACCTCTAGGTGGAACACCTCTACGTAGACCACCTTTAGATAGACCACCTCTAGATAGACCACCTCTAGATAGACCACCTCTAGATAGACCGCCTCTAGATAGACCGCCTCTACTTAGAACACCTCTAGGTAGAACACCTCTAGATAGACCACCTCTAGGTAGACCACACTACCACCTCTAGATAGACCACACTACCACCTCTAGATAGACCGCCTCTAGATAGACCACACTACCACCTCTAGATGGACCACCTCTAGATAGAACACCTCTAGGTAGACCACCTCTACGTAGACCACCTCTAGATAGACCACACTACCACCTCTAGATAGACCACCACTAGATAGACCACCTCTAGATAGACCACCTCTAGATAGAACACCTCTAGATAGAACACCTCTAGATAGAACACCTCTAGATAGACCACCTCTACGTAGACCATCTCTAGATAGACCACACTACCACCTCTAGATGGACCACACTACCACCTCTAGATAGAACACCTCTAGATAGACCACCTCTAGATGGACCACCTCTAGATAGACCACCTCTAGATAGACCACCTCTAGATAGACCACACTACCACCTCTAGATAGACCACCTCTAGATAGACCACCTCTAGATAGACCACCTCTAGATAGACCACCTCTAGATAGACCACCTCTAGATAGACCACACTACCACCTCTAGATAGACCACCTCTAGATAGACCACACTACCACCTCTAGATAGACCACCTTTAGGTAGACCACCTTTAGGTAGACCACCTCTAGGTAGACCTCCTCTAGATAGACTACCTCTAGATAGACCATCTCTAGATAGACCATCTCTAGATAGACTACCTCTAGATAGACTACCTCTAGATAGACCACCTCTAGATGGACCACCTCTAGATAGACCACACGACCACCTCTAGATAGACAACCTCTAGATAGACCACCTCTAGATGGACCACACTACCACCTCTAGATAGACCACCTCTAGATAGAACACCTCTAGATGGACCACACTACCACCTCTAGATAGACCATCTCTAGATAGACCACACTACCACCTCTAGATAGACCACCTCTAGATAGAACACCTCTAGATGGACCACACTACCACCTCTAGATAGACCACCTCTAGATAGACCACCTCTAGATAGACCACCTCTAGATAGACCACCTCTAGATAGACCACCTCTTGATAGAACACCTCTAGATAGACCACACTACCACCTCTAGATAGACCACCTCTAGATGGACCACCTATAGATAGACCACCTCTAGATAGACCACCTCTAGATAGACCACCTCTAGATAGACCACCTCTTGATAGAACACCTCTTGATAGACCACCTCTAGATAGACCACACTACCACCTCTAGATAGACCACCTCTAGATAGACCACACTACCACCTCTACATAGACCACCTCTAGATAGAACACCTCTAGATAGACCACCTCTAAAAAGACCACCTCTAGATAGACCACCTCTAGATAGACCACCTCTAAAAAGACCACCTCTATATAGACCACCTCTAGATAGACCAACTCTAAAAAGACCACCTCTAGATAGACCACCTCTAAATAGACCACACTACCACCTCTAGATAGACCACCTCTGGATAGACCACCTCTAGATAGACCACACTACCACCTCTAGATAGACCACCTTTAGGTAGACCACCTTTAGGTAGACCACCTCTAGGTAGACCTCCTCTAGATAGACTACCTCTAGATAGACCATCTCTAGATAGACCATCTCTAGATAGACTACCTCTAGATAGACTACCTCTAGATAGACCACCTCTAGATGGACCACCTCTAGATAGACCACACGACCACCTCTAGATAGACAACCTCTAGATAGACCACCTCTAGATGGACCACACTACCACCTCTAGATAGACCACCTCTAGATAGAACACCTCTAGATGGACCACACTACCACCTCTAGATAGACCATCTCTAGATAGACCACACTACCACCTCTAGATAGACCACCTCTAGATAGAACACCTCTAGATAGACCACCTCTAGATGGACCACCTCTAGATAGACCACCTCTAGATAGACCACCTCTAGATAGACCACACTACCACCTCTAGATAGACCACCTCTAGATAGACCACCTCTAGATAGACCACCTCTAGATAGACCACCTCTAGATAGACCACCTCTAGATAGACCACACTACCACCTCTAGATAGACCACCTCTAGATAGACCACCT
Organism: Salvelinus fontinalis; assembly: GCF_029448725.1. NCBI lineage: Eukaryota > Metazoa > Chordata > Actinopteri > Salmoniformes > Salmonidae > Salvelinus > Salvelinus fontinalis. The sequence goes on along the minus strand of NC_074674.1, from coordinate 43,175,506 downwards.
CTAGATAGACCACACTACCACCTCTAGATAGACCACCTTTAGGTAGACCACCTTTAGGTAGACCACCTCTAGGTAGACCTCCTCTAGATAGACTACCTCTAGATAGACCATCTCTATATAGACCATCTCTAGATAGACTACCTCTAGATAGACTACCTCTAGATAGACCACCTCTAGATGGACCACCTCTAGATAGACCACACGACCACCTCTAGATAGACCACCTCTAGATGGACCACCTATAGATAGACCACCTCTAGATAGACCACCTCTAGATGGACCACACTACCACCTCTAGATAGACCACCTCTAGATAGAACACCTCTAGATGGACCACACTACCACCTCTAGATAGACCATCTCTAGATAGACCACACTACCACCTCTAGATAGACCACCTCTAGATAGAACACCTCTAGATGGACCACACTACCACCTCTAGATAGACCACCTCTAGATAGACCACCTCTAGATAGACCACCTCTAGATAGACCACCTCTTGATAGAACACCTCTAGATAGACCACACTACCACCTCTAGATAGACCACCTCTAGATGGACCACCTATAGATAGACCACCTCTAGATAGACCACCTCTAGATAGACCACCTCTAGATAGACCACCTCTTGATAGACCACCTCTTGATAGACCACCTCTAGATAGACCACACTACCACCTCTAGATAGACCACCTCTAGATAGACCACACTACCACCTCTAGATAGACCACCTCTAGATAGAACACCTCTAGATAGACCACCTCTAAAAAGACCACCTCTAGATAGACCACCTCTAGATAGACCACCTCTAAAAAGACCACCTCTATATAGACCACCTCTAGATAGACCAACTCTAAAAAGACCACCTCTAGATAGACCACCTCTAAATAGACCACACTACCACCTCTAGATAGACCACCTCTGGATAGACCACCTCTAGATAGACCACACTACCACCTCTAGATAGACCACCTCTAGATAGACCACCTCTAGATAGACCACCTCTAGATAGACCACACTACCACCTCTTGATAGACCACCTCTAGATAGACCACCTCTAGATAGACTACCTCTAGATAGACCACCTCTAGATAGACCACACTACCACCTCTAGATAGACCACACTACCACCTCTAGATAGACCACCTCTAGATAGACCACCTCTAGATAGAACACCTCTAAATAGACCACCTCTAGGTAGAACACCTCTAGATAGACCACACTACCACCTCTAGATAGACCACCTCTAGATAGACCACCTCTAGATAGACCACCTCTAGATAGACCACCTCTAGATAGACCACCTCTGGATAGACCACCTCTAGATAGACCGCCTCTAGATAGACCAGCTCTAGATAGACCACCTCTAGATAGACCACCTCTAGATAGACCACACTACCACCTCTAGATAGACCACACTACCACCTCTAGATAGACCACCTCTAGATAGACCACCTCTAGATAGAACACCTCTAAATAGACCACCTCTAGATAGACCACCTCTAAATAGACCACCTCTAGATAGACCACCTCTAGATAGACCACACTACCACCTCTAGATAGACCACCTCTAGATAGACCACCTCTAGATAGACCACACTACCACCTCTAGATAGACCACCTCTAGATAGACCACCTCTAGATAGGACACCTCTAGGTAGACCACCTCTACGTAGACCACCTCTAGATAGACCACACTACCACCTCTAGATAGACCACCACTAGATAGACCACCTCTAGATAGAACACCTCTAGGTAGACCACCTCTACGTAGACCATCTCTAGATAGACCACACTACCACCTCTAGATGGACCACACTACCACCTCTAGATAGACCACCTCTAGATAGACCACCTCTAGATAGAACACCTCTAGGTAGACCACCTCTACGTAGACCATCTCTAGATAGACCACACTACCACCTCTAGATGGACCACACTACCACCTCTAGATAGAACACCTCTAGATAGACCACCTCTAGATGGACCACCTCTAGATAGACCACCTCTAGATAGACCACCTCTAGATAGACCACACTACCACCTCTAGATAGACCACCTCTAGATAGACCACCTCTAGATAGACCACCTCTAGATAGACCACCTCTAGATAGACCACACTACCACCTCTAGATAGACCACCTCTAGATAGACCACCTCTAGATAGACCACACTACCACCTCTAGATAGACCACCTTTAGGTAGACCACCTTTAGGTAGACCACCTCTAGGTAGACCTCCTCTAGATAGACTACCTCTAGATAGACCATCTCTAGATAGACCATCTCTAGATAGACTACCTCTAGATAGACCACCTCTAGATGGACCACCTCTAGATAGACCACACGACCACCTCTAGATAGACAACCTCTAGATAGACCACCTCTAGATGGACCACACTACCACCTCTAGATAGACCACCTCTAGATAGAACACCTCTAGATGGACCACACTACCACCTCTAGATAGACCATCTCTAGATAGACCACACTACCACCTCTAGATAGACCACCTCTAGATAGAACACCTCTAGATGGACCACACTACCACCTCTAGATAGACCACCTCTAGATAGAACACCTCTAGATAGAACACCTCTAGATAGACCACCTCTAGATAGACCACCTCTAGATAGACCACCTCTTGATAGAACACCTCTTGATAGACCACCTCTAGATAGACCACACTACCACCTCTAGATAGACCACCTCTTGATAGACCACACTACCACCTCTAGATAGACCACCTCTAGATGGACCACCTATAGATAGACCACCTCTAGATAGACCACCTCTAGATAGACCACCTCTAGATAGACCACCTCTTGATAGAACACCTCTTGATAGACCACCTCTAGATAGACCACACTACCACCTCTAGATAGACCACCTCTAGATAGACCACACTACCACCTCTAGATAGACCACCTCTAGATAGAACACCTCTAGATAGACCACCTCTATATAGACCACCTCTATATAGACCACCTCTAGATAGACCACCTCTAAAAAGACCACCTCTAGATAGACCACCTCTAAATAGACCACACTACCACCTCTAGATAGACCACCTCTGGATAGACCACCTCTAGATAGACCACACTACCACCTCTAGATAGACCACCTCTAGATAGACCACCTCTAGATAGACCACCTCTAGATAGACCACCTCTAGATAGACCACCTCTAGATAGACCACACTACCACCTCTAGATAGACCACCTCTAGATAGACTACCTCTAGATAGACCACCTCTAGATAGACCACACTACCACCTCTAGATAGACCACACTACCACCTCTAGATAGACCACCTCTAGATAGACCACCTCTAGATAGAACACCTTTAAATAGACCACCTCTAGGTAGAACACCTCTAGATAGACCACACTACCACCTCTAGATAGACCACCTCTAGATAGACCACCTCTAGATAGACCACCTCTAGATAGACCACCTCTGGATAGACCACCTCTAGATAGACCGCCTCTAGATAGACCAGCTCTAGATAGACCACCTCTAGATAGACCACCTCTAGATAGACCACACTACCACCTCTAGATAGACCACACTACCACCTCTAGATAGACCACCTCTAGATAGACCACCTCTAGATAGAACACCTCTAAATAGACCACCTCTAGATAGACCACCTCTAAATAGACCACCTCTAGATAGACCACCTCTAGATAGACCACACTACCACCTCTAGATAGACCACCTCTAGATAGACCACCTCTAGATAGACCACACTACCACCTCTAGATAGACCACCTCTAGATAGACCACCTCTAGATAGACCACCTCTAGATAGACCACCTCTAGATAGACCACACTACCACCTCTAGATAGACCACACTACCACCTCTAGATAGACAACCTCTAGATAGACCACCTCTAAATAGACCACACTACCACCTCTGGATAGACCACCTCTGGATAGACCACCTCTAGATAGACCACCTCTAGATAGACCACCTCTAGATAGACCACCTCTAGATAGACCACACTACCACCTCTAGATAGACCACCTCTAGATAGACCACCTCTAGATAGACCACCTCTAGATAGACCACCTCTAGATAGACCACACTACCACCTCTAGATAGACCACACTACCACCTCTAGATAGACAACCTCTAGATAGACCACCTCTAAATAGACCACACTACCACCTCTAGATAGACCACCTCTGGATAGACCACCTCTAGATAGACCACCTCTGGATAGACCACCTCTAGATAGACCACCTCTAGATAGACCACCTCTAGATAGACCACACTACCACCTCTAGATAGACCACCTCTAGATAGACCACCTCTAGATAGACTACCTCTAGATAGACCACCTCTAGATAGACCACCTCTGGATAGACCACCTCTAGATAGACCACCTCTAGATAGACCACCTCTAGATAGACCACACTACCACCTCTAGATAGACCACCTCTAGATAGACCACCTCTAGATAGACTACCTCTAGATAGACCACCTCTAGATAGACCACACTACCACCTCTAGATAGACCACACTACCACCTCTAGATAGACCACCTCTAGATAGACCACCTCTAGATAGACCACCTCTAGATAGACCACCTCTAGATAGACCACACTACCACCTCTAGATAGACCACCTCTAGATAGAACACCTCTAGATAGACCACCTCTGGATAGACCACCTCTGGATAGACCACCTCTAGATAGACCGCCTCTAGATAGACTACCTCTAGATAGACCATCTCTAGATAGACCACCTCTAGATAGACCACCTCTAGATAGACCACCTCTAGATAGACCACACTACCACCTCTAGATAGACCACACTGCCACCTCTAGATAGACCACCTCTAAATAGACCACCTCTAGATAGACCACCTCTAGATAGACCACCTCTAGATAGACCACCTCTAGATAGACCACCTCTAGATAGACCACACTACCACCTCTAGATAGACCACCTCTAGATAGACCACCTCTAGATAGACCACCTCTAGATAGACCACCTCTAGATAGACCACACTACCACCTCTAGATAGACCACACTACCATCTCTAGATAGACCACCTCTAGATAGACCACACTACCACCTCTAGATAGACCACACTACCACCTCTAGATAGACAACCTCTAGATAGACCACCTCTAGATAGACCACCTCTAGATAGACCACCTCTAGATAGACCACCTCTGGATAGACCGCCTCTGGATAGACCGCCTCTAGATAGACCACCTCTAGATAGACCACCTCTAGATAGACCACCTCTAGATAGACCACACTACCACCTCTAGATAGACCACACTACCACCTCTAGATAGACCACCTCTAGATAGACCACCTCTAGATAGACTACCTCTAGATAGACCACACTACCACCTCTAGATAGACCACCTCTAGATAGACCACCTCTAGATAGACCACCTCTAGATAGACCACACTACCACCTCTAGATAGACCACCTCTAGATAGACCACCTCTAGATAGACTACCTCTAGATAGACCACCTCTAGATAGACCACCTCTGGATAGACCACCTCTAGATAGACCACCTCTAGATAGACCACCTCTAGATAGACCACACTACCACCTCTAGATAGACCACCTCTAGATAGACCACCTCTAGATAGACTACCTCTAGATAGACCACCTCTAGATAGACCACCTCTGGATAGACCACCTCTAGATAGACCACCTCTAGATAGACCACCTCTAGATAGACCACACTACCACCTCTAGATAGACCACCTCTAGATAGACCACCTCTAGATAGACTACCTCTAGATAGACCACCTCTAGATAGACCACACTACCACCTCTAGATAGACCACACTACCACCTCTAGATAGACCACCTCTAGATAGACCACCTCTAGATAGACCACCTCTAGATAGACCACCTCTAGATAGACCACACTACCACCTCTAGATAGACCACCTCTAGATAGAACACCTCTAGATAGACCACCTCTGGATAGACCACCTCTGGATAGACCACCTCTAGATAGACCGCCTCTAGATAGACTACCTCTAGATAGACCATCTCTAGATAGACCACCTCTAGATAGACCACCTCTAGATAGACCACCTCTAGATAGACCACACTACCACCTCTAGATAGACCACACTGCCACCTCTAGATAGACCACCTCTAAATAGACCACCTCTAGATAGACCACCTCTAGATAGACCACCTCTAGATAGACCACCTCTAGATAGACCACCTCTAGATAGACCACACTACCACCTCTAGATAGACCACCTCTAGATAGACCACCTCTAGATAGACCACCTCTAGATAGACCACCTCTAGATAGACCACACTACCACCTCTAGATAGACCACACTACCATCTCTAGATAGACCACCTCTAGATAGACCACACTACCACCTCTAGATAGACCACACTACCACCTCTAGATAGACAACCTCTAGATAGACCACCTCTAGATAGACCACCTCTAGATAGACCACCTCTAGATAGACCACCTCTGGATAGACCGCCTCTGGATAGACCGCCTCTAGATAGACCACCTCTAGATAGACCACCTCTAGATAGACCACCTCTAGATAGACCACACTACCACCTCTAGATAGACCACACTACCACCTCTAGATAGACCACCTCTAGATAGACCACCTCTAGATAGACTACCTCTAGATAGACCACACTACCACCTCTAGATAGACCACCTCTAGATAGACCACCTCTAGATAGACCACCTCTAGATAGACCACACTACCACCTCTAGATAGACCACCTCTAGATAGACCACCTCTAGATAGACACACTAACAGACATTTGTTCAGACTGATCTCTCCGCTGTTCTCTCCTCTTGTCTTTCTCCCTCCCGCATTTACAGTGTGTGGACATGTGGAAGCAGAGTAACTGCCAGCTGACTGTCCCCAAGGAGATTGATGTAAGTCTCTCTCTCTCCTTGTCAAACACCCTACCTGTCTGTCTGGTACTCTAAGATATGGACCAGGGTTAGGGTCGATACCAATTGAACACAGTCAATTCAGGAAGTGATTTGAATTTAAAATCCCCAAATGGAAAAAACTTTTGACATAAAATACCTTCTTCTTTTTCAGTTTATTCAGAAGTCATTTGAAAATAGATTCCCCCTTTTTCAATGATTGAATTTGGAATTTCAGTTTACTTCTTGAATTGACGGACTTCAATTGAAATGAATCCCATCCCTTATATATGAACAGTTTAGTCTTTGTACTCAGACTTTCTCTGTGTTCCCAGGTGCAGAAATATGCAGTGGCGGAGAGGTCTGTGAAGCTGGAGGAATCTCAGCCCACTGTCTGGCCTGCAGAGGTAACACTTCCTGGTGTCACACTCTTTATCCTCCCCCTGTTACAGATCTAAGTAATTCAACACTGGCATCATCTCAAAGATCACAACAAAATTCAATTTTTAGCACAGAAGATCTGTGTCCTGTCAGCTTTGATCAAAAATGGTACCAGAGGACCAAGGTTTCTCCTCACTTCCTGGTATCGCACCCCGTAACAGGAAGTGATAGATGATTATATGTTTGAGTGTGAGGTTGGGGGTAAGACCCAGAGGACCAAAGTGTCTCTTTTAACTTCCTTGTGTCACACCTGTTCTCTTCCCCCGTAACAGGAAGTGATAGATGACTATACGTTTGAGTGTGAGGTTGGGGGTAAGACCCAGACGACCAAAGTGTCCATCTTCCAGTCGGTGGGAGACCCTCTGGTCTACGGAAAGATCTACTGCACCAAACAACCCAAAGCTGAGGAGGACGGCAGCGACCTACAGCTCCTACACCCATCGTAAGGAGGGGGGGGCTGGGGGGGGGCAGCAGCGACCTTCAGCTCCTACACCCATCGTAAGGAGGGGGGGGGGGACAGCAGCGACCTTCAGCTCCTACACCCATCGTAAGGAGGGGGGGGGGGGACAGCAGCGACCTTCAGCTCCTACACCCATCGTAAGGAGGGGGGCCTGGGGGTGGGGGGGGGTCAGCAGCGATCTACAGCTCCTACACCCATCATAAGGAGGGGGGGGGGGGGGGGGGCAGCGATCTTCAGCTCCTACACCCATCGTAAGGAGGGGGGGGGCAGCGATCTTCAGCTCCTACACCCATCGTAAGGAGGGGGGGGCTGGGGGGGGGGCAGCAGCGACCTTCAGCTCCTACACCCATCGTAAGGAGGGGGGGGGGGGGGACAGCAGCGACCTTCAGCTCCTACACCCATCGTAAGGAGGGGGGGGGGGGACAGCAGCGACCTTCAGCTCCTACACCCATCGTAAGGAGGGGGGCCTGGGGGTGGGGGGGGGGGCAGCAGCGACCTTCAGCTCCTACACCCATCGTAAGGAGGGGGGGGTGGGGGGGGACAGCAGCGATCTTCAGCTCCTACACCCATCGTAAGGAGGGGGGGCTGGGGGTGGGGGGGGGACAGCAGCGACCTTCAGCTCCTACACCCATCGTAAGGAGGGGGGGGCTGGGGGTGGGGGGGGGACAGCAGCGATCTTCAGCTCCTACACCCATCGTAAGGAGGGGGGGCTGGGGGTGGGGGGGGGGGCAGCAGTGATCTTCAGCTCCTACACCCATCGTAAGGAGGGGGGGTTGGGGGGGGGGGGACAGCAGCGACCTTCAGCTCCTACACCCATCGTAAGGAGGGGGGGTGGGGGGGGACAGCAACGACCTTCAGCTCCTACACCCATCGTAAGGAGGGGGGGCTGGGGGGGGGGGGGGGGGGCAGCAGCGATCTTCAGCTCCTACACCCATCGTAAGGAGGGGGGGGTGGGGCAGCAGCGATCTTCAGCTCCTACACCCATCGTAAGGAGGGGGGGGGGTGGGGGGGGGACAGCAACGACCTTCAGCTCCTACACCCATCGTAAGGAGGGGGGGCTGGGGGGGGGGGGGGCAGCAGCGATTTTCAGCTCCTACACCCATCGTAAGAAAGGGGGGGGGGCTGGGGGGGGGGGGGGGGCAGCAGCGACCTTCAGCTCCTACACCCATCGTAAGGAGGGGGGGCTGGGGGGGGGGGGGCAGCAGCGATCTTCAGCTCCTACACCCATCGTAAGGAGGGGGGGCTTGGGGGGGGGGGGGGCAGCAGCGACCTTCAGCTCCTACACCCATCGTAAGGAGGGGGGGCTGGGGGGGGCAGCAGCGATCTTCAGCTCCTACACCCATCGTAAGGAGGGGGCTGGGGGGGTGCAACGCGACAGAGGACAATTTTATGTCACATTCTAGAAACAGAATATTTTGACTGATTTTTTTTTTCTTGTCTTTTTTCCCACCAGTTTCCTAATAGGCTCAAAGATAGATGCCGATCGGTAAGTGGACTAACAGTGACTGTGTGCTTGTCCTTTCTGTACATGTGTTCTGTGTTGTAGGCTGTTTGATTTGATTAGTATCCCAATGGAAAAAACTAGTCTTACCGGGGTCAGACACAGAACGAAAAAGACATTACAGACAAAATACTTTACAGTTTACGTTGAAAGACAGTGGTAGACATTACAAACATTTTAACAATTTAGGCATTTACAGACAGTTAAAATACCTAAAAGGTAACACATTTAACTTTCAATAAGCACTTATTCAATAAGTTATTGGATCGGTATCTGTCCAGTCATGTGGTTGACTGTGTTGTAGGCTGTTGACTGGTTGTAGGCGGTTGACTGTGTTGACTGTTGTTCACTGTTGACTGGTTGTAGGCGGTTGACTGTGTTGACTGGTTGTAGACTGTGTTGACTGTTGTTGACTGTGTTGACTGGTTGTAGGCGGTTGACTGTGTTGACTGGTTGTAGACTGTGTTGACTGTTGTTGACTGTGTTGTTGACTGTGTTGTTGACTGTTGACTGTTGTAGACTGTTGACTGTGTTGTAGACTGTTGACTGTGTTGTAGGCTGTTGACTGTGTTGACTGTTGTTGACTGTTGACTGGTTGTAGGCGGTTGACTGTGTTGACTGGTTGTAGACTGTGTTGACTGGTTGTAGACTGTGTTGACTGTTGTTGACTGTGTTGTAGGCTGTTGACTGTGTTGTAGACTGTTGACTGTGTTGTAGACTGTTGACTGTGTTGTAGACTGTTGACTGTGTTGACTGTGTTGTAGGCTGTTGACTGTGTTGTTGACTGTGTTGTAGACTGTGCTGTAGGCTGTTGACTGTGTTGTAGGCTGTTGACTGTGTTGTAGACTGTGTTGTAGACTGTGTTGTAGACTGTGTTGTAGACTGTGTTGTAGGCTGTTGACTGTGTTGTAGGCTGTTGACTGTGTTGTAGGCTGTTGACTGTGTTGTAGACTGTTGACTGTGTTGTAGACTGTTGACTGTGTTGTAGACTGTGTTGTAGACTGTGTTGACTGTGTTGTAGACTGTGTTGACTGTGTTGTAGACTGTGTTGACTGTGTTGTAGACTGTGTTGTAGACTGTGTTGTAGGCTGTTGACTGTGTTGTAGACTGTGTTGTTGACTGTTGTGGTAGACTGTTGTTGACTGTGTTGTAGACTTCTGACTGTTGTTGACTGGTTGTAGGCGGTTGACTGTGTTGTAGACTGTTGACTGGTTATAGGCGGTTGACTCTATTGACTGTTGTTGACTGTGTTGTAGACTGTTGACTGTGTTGTAGGCTGTTGACTGTGTTGACTGGTTGTAGGCGGTTGACTCTATTGACTGTTGTTGACTGTGTTGTTGACTGTGTTGTAGACTGTTGACTGTGTTGACTGGTTGTAGGCGGTTGACTCTATTGACTGTGTTGTAGGCTGTTGACTGTGTTGACTGTGTTGTAGACTGTTGACTGGTTGTAGGCGGCTGACTGTTGTTGACTGGTTGTATGCGGTTGACTGTTGTTGACTGTGTTGTAGGCTGTTGACTGTGTTGTAGACTGTTGACTGTGTTGTAGACTGTTGACTGTGTTGTAGACTGTTGACTGTGTTGTAGGCTGTTGACTGTGTTGTAGGCTGTTGACTGGTTGTAGGCGGTTGACTGTTGTTGACTGTGTTGTAGGCTGTTGACTGTGTTGTAGACTGTTGACTGGTTATAGGTGGTTGACTGTGTTGTAGACTGTTGACTGTAGTGTAGGCGGTTGACTATTGACTGTGTTGTAGGCGGTTGACTATTGACTGTGTTGTAGGATGTTGACTGTGTTGTAGGCGGTTGACTATTGACTGTGTTGTAGACTGTTGACAAAAAAGGATGCTTTTCCGAGGTTCCTGTCCCTGTATAGGGGTGTGTATGAGTCCGACATGATGTTTGTGTGTGTTTCTAGGTTCCTGTCCCAGTATAAGGGTGTGTATGAGTCAGACGTGAAGTGCCAGGTGAAGATGTCTCATAACTCAGGATTCGTGGGACAGAACCGGGTCTCACCCAGCAGAGAGACGGAGGTACACACAACTAAAATTAATCATTTCCTCACATCAGTCTCATTCTGAACGTCGTTGACTTCGTAAATCTGCACAAACCCGAGTCTTACTAATCATTCCGTACCACACAAATGTATTTGATTATTTATTTACTAACAAGCTAAACGATAATACAAGATACACACACACACACACACACACACACACACACACACACACACACACACACACACACGGTATAGATTATTGGTCAGAAATGTAATATGATAACAAGTCCCTAGCGGACTAATACAACCGTAGCGTTGATTGTGAAGAGGTTCCTTGGTCTTCTTCAACCTTGTGTTGCGTTTCGGGGTCGTGACCTAATCGTAGACCTCAGCTGCAGCTTGTGGCCCTTCTAGTCTGATATGTCCATTCTTAACTCAAATGCTTTAAACCCTCGGGTAGAAAGGGGGCGTTTTACGTCTTGCTGACACGCTCTCTGGGTTCCCTGGAGGGGGGCGTAAGCTAGTTACGAGGCAAGGTATCACAATTTACTATGATCTCGTTTAGAGAAGTAAAATCACAATCTTATCGTCACAACAAAACAAAAAAAATTCTCTTTATCCTGGATATTTTCCACACAACGTAAAGTATGTAAACATGATATACACCGTGTGAAAACTCTAGGAAGTTACAATGTTTTCATTATACTGTCTTCATGCAACTTTGAATGACATCACAAAATAGACATTCGTCTTCCACGTTCCATCTCTCATCATTACCAACATTTTTAGAGGATGAAATGTATTGTCTCGGTGTCCATTGTTTGATGTTGTAGTTTAGGGCGGTAAAACTCATCATAAGGCAGGCAACACACACTTTCCGATCACTCAAACTAGGCCCCCGGAAGGAATCGTCTGTTGCCTCTGTAGAGCTGATTCACTGTAACCTGATTCACTGTAACCTGATTCACTGTATCCTGATTCACTGTAACCTGATCCACTGTCACCTGATCCACTGTAACCTGATTCACTGTAACCTGATTCACTGTAACCTGATTCACTGTAACCTGATTCACTGTAACCTGATCCTTTGGATCCTCACAGGAGAGTCATGACACACTGTAGAACCGGCTCTCACCCAGCAGAGGGACGGAGCTGGTTGATGTTGTTGATTCACCTAATGCCCCGTTGTGTGTCCCCAGGCGGATGGTCTATCAGCCCTGGTTCAGTCGTCGGGTGTGTTGGGGAAGGGGGTGAAGCACCGGCCTCCCCCTATCAAACTACCCTCCGCGTCGGGCAGCAGCTCCACGGGTAACCCTCTCTCTAACCAGCCTGGAGGCCTGGGGCTGCATCTCATTCCACTCTGTTGTTCACTCCCCAATCGCACATCTGATTGGTGCTAACTCCTATCCCCCCCCCCTCCCCCCCTCTCTCTCTCTCTCCATATCTCTCTCGCCAGGTAACCTGTATAGTTCAGCCCAGGCTACCAGTGGTCTCCTTAAGTGTCCTACGCCCCCCCCAGGAACAGGCCCTGGCTCAGTCAAGCCCCAGTCTCTGAGTAGGAAGCACTCTGTGGAGCTGGGGCAGGGGTTACAGCTGGGGGGTCAGTTAGGGCAGGTGGGGTTGTTGTCCCCGGTAGCCCTATCTCCCATGGGGACAACACAGAGTGAGTACCAGACCTGTCTGTCAGTCTGTCTGTCCTGTCTGTCTGTCAGTCTCTGTCTTTCCTGTCTGTCTGTCTGTCCTACCTGTCTGTCTGTCTGTCCTACCTGTCTGTCAGTCTCTGTCCTGTCTGTCTGTCTGTCAGTCTGTCTGTCTGTCAGTCAGTCTCTGTCTGTCTGTCCTATCTGTCTGCCTGTCTGTCTGTCTGTCAGTCTCTGTCTGGTCTGTCTGTCTGTCTGTCAGTCTCTGTCTGTCTGTCTGTCAAACAGTCTATCAGTCTGTCTGTCAGTCTCTGTCTGTCTGTCTGTCTGTCTGTCTGTCTGTCTCTCTCTGTCCTATCTGTCCTGTCTGTCTGTCAATCAGTCTGTCAAACAGTCTATCAGTCAGTCTGTCAAACAGTCTGTCTGTCAGTCTGTCAAACAGTCTGTCTGTCAGTCTGTCAAACAGTCTGTCTGTCAGTCTGTCAAACAGTCTGTCTGTCAGTCTGTCAAACAGTCTGTCTGTCAGTCTGTCAAACAGTCTATCAGTCAGTCTGTCAAACAGTCTGTCAGTCAGTCTGTCAAACAGTCTGTCTGTCAGTCTGTCAAACAGTCTATCAGTCAGTCTGTCAAACAGTCTGTCTGTCAGTCTGTCAAACAGTCTGTCAGTCAGTCTGTCAAACAGTCTGTCTGTCAGTCTGTCAAACAGTCTGTCTGTCAGTCAGTCTGTCAAACAGTCTATCAGTCAGTCTGTCAAACAGTCTGTCAGTCAGTCTGTCAAACAGTCTGTCTGTCAGTCAGTCTGTCAAACAGTCTGTCTGTCAGTCTGTCATGCCTTGGTATAGCCCCTGCCAGAGGCTCTACGTACCCAGGAAGGTCTGACAGGTGTCAGATTGGAAAACAAACCCACATTATATCTCTATAAGCAGATGATATTTAACTATTCCCATTCCTATTGGTTTAGCTCTTTTTATCAAATCAATCTTTATTTGCCACATGCGCCGCCACATGCGCCGCCACATGCGCCGCCACATGCGCCGCCACGGTGAAGTGTAGACTTTACCATGAAATGTTAACTTACAAGCCCTTAACCAACAATTCAGTTCAAGAAGAGTTAAGAAAATATTTACTAAATAAACTAAAGTAAAAAGTAACACAATAAAACAGCAATACTGAGGCTATATACAAGGGGTACCGAGTCAATGTTTATTGTGGTAATTTGTACATGTAGGTAGGTGTAAATTGACTATGCATAGATAATAAACAGCGAGCCGCAGAAGTGTACTAAACAAATCGGGGTGGGGTCAATGTAAATAGTCTGGTGGCCATTTGATTAATTGCTCAGCAGTCTTATGGTTTAGGGGTAGAAGCTGTTCAGGAGACTTTTGGTCCTAGACTTGGCGATCCGGTACCACTTGCCGTGTGGTAGCAGAGAGAACAGTCTATGACTTGGGTGATTGGAGTCTCTGACAATTTTTTGGGCCTTTCCTCTGACACCGTCTGGTATAAAGGTCCTGGATGGCAGGAAGCTTGGCCCCAGTGATGTACTGGGCTGTACGCACTACCCTCTGTAGCGCCTTACGGACAGATGCCGAGCAGTTACCATACCAGGCGGTGATGCAACCACTCAGGATGCTCTCGGTGGTGCAGCTGTATAACCTTTTGAGAATCTGGGGACCCATGCCTAATCAACATTTAATTTAGAGTTACAAAATGTATTTGTGTAAGTCAGAAGCTATGCCCCCACGGGAGCTTGAGTGACAACAATAGTTCGAATGACTTCACGTTCAATTGGACAAATGTATTTTTTTTTCGAGTATCTTGGTGTAAAAACTATTTATGAACTTCAACCTGTCCAACAGCAGCTTTGTAGCCGTACTGCAGTTAAGGAAGAACTAGACAGATGGATAGACCTGCCGTTATCACGGTTGGGTAGAATTAATCTGATCAAAAATTAATGTTTTCCCCAGACTGTATCCTGGTCGCATACAAAAAATTACTTTTAATGACCTCAATAAATATCTGTCGGACTTTTTATATGGCACAGAAAAAGACCAAGGTTGAAAGTTAGTGAACTGCAGCTACCATATAATGTAGGAGACCTGGCGCTACCTAATTCATTACTATAATGTAGGAGACCAGGTCTCCTACACGGCTCAATCTTCTTTAAAAAATGACTCAAATGCCTTCTCTCTGACCCCCCCCTCTTCTCTCCCCCTCTCTTCTCCTTGACACCCCTCTCTTCTCCTTGACCCCCCTCTTCTCTCCCTCTCTCCTCCCTGACCCCCCTTTCTTCTCCTTGACCCCCCTCTTCTCTCCCCCTCTCCTCCCTGACCCCCCTTTCTTCTCTCTGACCCCCCCTCTTCTCTCCCTCTCTCCTCCCTGACCCCCCTTTCTTCTCCTTGACCCCCCTCTTCTCTCCCTCTCTCCTCCCTGACCCCCCTTTCTTCTCCTTGACCCCCCTCTTCTCTCCCTCTCTCCTCCCTGACCCCCCTTTCTTCTCCTTGACCCCCCTCTTCTCTCCCCCTCTCCTCCCTGACCCCCCTTTCTTCTCTCTGACCCCCCCTCTTCTCTCCCTCTCTCCTCCCTGACCCCCCTTTCTTCTCCTTGACCCCCCTCTTCTCTCCTCCCTGACCCCCCTTTCTTCTCCTTGACCCCCCTCTTCTCTCCCCCTCTCCTCCCTGACCCCCCTTTCTTCTCTCTGACCCCCCCTCTTCTCTCCCTCTCTCCTCCCTGACCCCCCTTTCTTCTCTCTGACCCCCCCTCTTCTCCTTGACCCTCCTCTTCTCTCCCCCTATTCTCTCTGACCCCCCCTCTTCTCTCCCCCTCTTCTCTCTGACCCCCCCTCTTCTCTCCCCCTCTTCTCTCTGACCCCCCCTCTTCTCTCCCCCTCTTCTCTCTGACCCCCCCTCTTCTCTCCCCCTCTCCTCCCTGACCACCCTCTTCTCACCCCTTCTTCTTCCTGACTCTCTCTTTCCCCTCCCCCCTCTTCTCCCTGACCCGCTTTTCCCTCCCCCCTCTTCTCCCTGACTCTCTCTTCTCTCCCTCTCTTGTCTCTGACCTCCTCTCTCAGGATCAGGGACCCCCAAACCCTCCACCCCCACCAGCACCCCCTGTTCCACCCCTCACCCCCCCGACTCCCTCCTCTCCCTCTGTCCCCTCCCGTCCTCTGTCACCCCCACCCCTCTGGAACCCCAGACCCTCCTGGCTCCGTACCCCCAGCAGCAGCTGTCCCTGTCCCAGGCGTTGCCCGTCATGACCATCCCGCTACCCACCATGGGAACCTCCATCCCAACGGGAACCACCTCCTCTCAGGTCATGGCTAACCCTGCTGGACTCAACTTCATCAACGTGGTGGGATCCGTCTGGTAAGGACTGACACAGTCTAGTGGTTCTTAAACCTCTCCTCGGGGATCCCCAACTCTTCCATGTATTTGATCTATAACCGGAGTTAGCGAAACCTGATTCCATTCGTCAACTAATCGTCAAGCGTCTGACGAGGTGAATCAGGTAAACTAGTTCACGGCTACAACAACATTGTGAAACGTCTGGGGGGGAATCTCTGGGAAGAGGTTTGAAAACCGCTCCACCAATCGACTTCCTCTATCCGTTTTGTTGAGGGTTCTGCTTCTCTGTAGGCACAAGGATCTGTCTGGGAAAGCTTCTGACTGGAGACGCTAGACTTAAAGCATTGTCTCTCACGATGACTGTCACTTGCAGTCTGTACTCCATCGGTCTCCTCTCTCTTCCTGCTCGTTGCTCATATAGGTCTGCAGGGTGGTACAATGCAACCTCTCTTCTCTGCCTCTTCTTCATCTCTGAAATATCATTGAATACACCTCAAGGTCTTTTAAACCAAAACATTTCTCATGACCTATTTTGGATTTTCTCTCTTTCTCTCTCTCTCTCTCTCTCTCTCTCTCTCTCTCTCTCTCTCTCTCCCTGTCTCTCTCTCTCTCTCTCTCTCCCTGTCTCTCTCTCTCCCTGTCTCTCTCTCTCTCTCTCTCCCTGTCTCTCTCTCTCTCTCTCCCTGTCTCTCTCTCCCTGTCTCTCTCTCCCTGTCTCTCTCTCTCTCTCCCTGTCTCTCTCTCTCTCTCTCTCCCTGTCTCTCTCTCTCTCTCCCTGTCTCTCTCTCTCTCTCTCTGTCTCTCTGTCTCTCTCCCTGTCTCTCTCTCTCTCTCTCTCTCCCTGTCTCTCTCTCTCTCTCTCTCTCTCTCCCTGTCTCTCTCTCTCCCTGTCTCTCTCTCCCTGTCTCTCTCTCTGTCTCTCTCTCTCTCTCTCTCTCTCTCTCTCTCTCTCTCTCTCTCTGTCTCTCTCTCTCTCTCTCTCTCTCTGTCTCTCTCTCTCTCTCTCTCCCTGTCTCTCTCTCTCTCCCTGTCTCTCTCGCTCTCCCTGTCTCTCGCTCTCTCTCTCTCTCTCTCTCTCTCTCCCTGTCTCTCTCTCTCTCTCTCTCTCTCTCTCTGTCTCTCTCTCTGTCTCTCTCTCTCTCTCTCCCTGTCTCTCTCCCCCTGTCTCTCTCTCTCTCTCGCTGTCTCTCTCTCTCTCTCGCTGTCTCTCTCTCTCTCTCCCTGTCTCTCTCTCCCTGTCTCTCGCTGTCTCTCTCTCTCTCTCTCTCTCTCTCTCTCTCTCTCTCTCTCTCTCTCTCTCTCTCTCTCTCTCTCTCTTGTATTTACAATGGTGTTTGTTCTTCACTGGTTGCCCTTTTCTTGTGACAACAGGTCACAAATCTTGCTGCTGTGATGGCACACTGTGGAATTTCTCCCAGTAGATATGGGAGTTTATCAAAATTGGATTTGTTTTCAAATTCTTTGTGGATCTGTGTGATCTGAGGGAAATATGTCTCTCTAATATGGTCATACATTGGGCAGGAGGTTAGGAAGTGCACCTCAGTTTCCACCTCATTTTGTGGGCAGTGTGCACTCTCTCTCCCGGTCTCTCTCTCTCCCGGTCTCTCTCTCTCCCGGTCTCTCTCTCTCTGTGTTTCTCTCTCTCTCTCTCTCTCCGTGTCTCATCTCTCTGTTTCTCTTTCCATGTCTCTCAGCAGTCCCCAGACTCTGATGAATTCTAGTCAGATGTTGGGTCCTGGTCTCAACCTGAGTGGTCTAGGAGGACTGATGCCCACCATGCAACCAGCCACACAAACAGGTATAAAACACACACTGCCCACCATGCAACCAGCCACACAAACAGGTATAAAAAACACACTGCCTACCATGCAACCAGCCACACAAACAGGTATAAAAAACACACTGCCTACCATGCAACCAGCCACACAAACAGGTATAACACACACTGCCTACCATGCAACCAGACACACAAACAGGTATAAAACACACACACACTCAGAGACTGGATAATACACACTGCCTACCACAGAGACTGGTTAATACACACTGCCTACCACAGAGACTGGTTAATACACACTGCCTACCACAGAGACTGGATAATACACTCTGCCTACCACAGAGACTGGATAATACACTCTGCCTACCACAGAGACTGGATAATACACTCTGCCTACCACAGAGACTGGTTAATACACACTGCCTACCACAGAGACTGGTTAATACACACTGCCTACCACAGAGACTGGATAATACACTCTGCCTACCACAGAGACTGGATAATACACTCTGCCTACCACAGACTGGATAATACACACTGCCTACCACAGAGACTGGATAATACACTCTGCCTACCACAGAGACTGATACAACACACTGCCTACCACAGAGACTGGATAATACACACTGCCTACCACAGAGACTGATACAACACACTGCCTACCACAGAGACTGGATAATACACACTGCCTACCACAGAGACTGGATAATACACTCTGCCTACCACAGACTGGATAATACACACTGCCTACCACAGAGACTGGTTAATACACTTTTCCTACCACAGAGACTGGTTAATACACTTTTCCTACCACAGACTGGATAATACACTCTGCCTACCACAGAGACTGATACAACACACTGCCAGCTGTCTCATCGTGTGTGTTTGTGTTCCCCAGGGAGTCCGTTTGGTTTGAACAGTAGTCCAGGCCTTAGACCCCTCAACCTGCTACAGGTACCACTACCTCTCTCTCTCTCTCTCTCTCTCTCTCTCTCTCTCTCTCTCTCTCTCTCTCTCTCTCTCTCTCTCTCTCTCTCTCTCTCTCTCTCTCTCTCTCTCCGCCTCGCCTCCTCTCTCTCTCTCTCTCTCCCTCTCTCTCTCTCCCTCCGCCTCTCTCTCTCTCTCTCTCTCTCTCTCTCTCTCTCTCTCTCTCCCTCTCCCTCTCCCTCTCCCTCTCCCTCTCCCTCCCCACCTCTCTCTCTCTCTCTCTCTCTCTCTCTTTCCCTCCGCCTCCCCACCTCTCTCCTCTCTCTCTCCCTCCGCCTCCCCTCTACTCTCCTCTCTCTCCCTCTCGCCTCCCCTTCTCTTCACACTGGGACAATGGGCTGAATCCCAAACTTGAGATCTAACCTTCTGTCTCTCCTTCTTCCCTTCATCCATCTCTTTTGTCTCTCTCCCTCTCTCTCTCTCTCTCTCTCTCTCTCTCTCTCTCTCTCTCTCCCCCCTCCCCCATCTCTCTCCTCCCCCATCTCTCTCCTCCCCCATCTCTCTCCTCCCCCTCCCTCCCTCCTCCTCCTCCATCTCTCTCCTCCCCCATCTCTCTCTTCCTCCCTCTCCCTCCGTCCTCCTCCATCTCTCTCCTCCATCTCTCCTCCTCTCTCCCTCCCTCCTCCTCCTCTCTCCGTCCCTCCTCCTCCATCTCTCTCCTCCTCTCTCCCTCCCTCCTCCTCCCCCATCTCTCTCCTCCTCTCTCCCTCCCTCCTCCTCCCCCATCTCTCCTCCTCCCTCTCCCTCCCTCCTCCTCCCCCATCTCTCTCCTCCCCCATCTCTCTCTTCCTCCCTCCCTCTCCCTCCGTCCTCCTCCATCTCTCTCCTCCTCCCTCCCCCTCCCTCCTCCCCCTCCCTCCTCCCCCTCCCTCCCTCCTCCTCCCCCATCTCTCTCCTCTCTCCCTCCAGATCCCGACAGGTCCTCTGATCTTTAACTCTTTACAGCAGCAGCAGCTCTCCCAGTTCTCTCCTCAACAGAGTCAGTCTGCTACATCCAGCCCACAGCAGCAAGGAGACATGGTACGACACACACCTTCTGCCTCAGTCAGTCTGCTACGTCCAGCCCACAGTAACCTCGTCACCCAGGCTATTGTTCACAGCACATATACACTACCGGTCAAAAGTTTTAGAGGACTTTCTCATTCCAGGGTTTTTCTTTCTTTTTTACTATTTTCTACATTGTAGAATAATAGTGAAAAACTATGAATTAACACATATGGAATCATGTAGAAACCTAAAAAGTGTCAAACAAATCAAAATATATATTTGAGATTCTTCAAATAGCCACCCTTTACCTTGATGACAGCTTTGCACACTATTGACATTCTCTCAACCAGCTTCACCTGGAATGGTTTTCCAACAGTCTTGAAGGAGTTCTCACATATGCTGAGCACTTGTTGGCTGCTTTTCCTTCACTCTGTGGTCCAACTCATCCCAAACCATCTAAATTGGGTTGAGGGATTGTGGAGGCCATGTCATCTGATGGAGCACTCCATCACTCTCCTTCTTGGTCAAATAACCCTTACACATCCTGGAGGTGTGTTGGGTCATTGTCCTGTTGAAAAAAAATCGCTGAGTGTCACCAGCAAAGCACCATCACACCTCCTCTTCCATGCTTCACGGTGGGAACCACACATGCAGAGATCATCTGTTCACCTACTCTGCGTCTCACAAAGACACGGCGGTTGGAACCACAACTCTCAAATTTGGACTCATCAGACCAAAGGACAGATTTCCACCGGTCTAATGTCCATTGCTCGTGTTTCTTGGCCCAAGCAAGTCTCTTCTTCATTTTGGTGTCCTTTTGTAGTAGTTTCTTTGCAGCAATTCGACCATGAAGGCCTGATTCACGCAGTGTCCTCTGAACAGTTGATGTTGAGATGTGTCTGTTACTTGAACTCTGTGAAGCATTTATTTGGGCTGCAATCTGAGGTGCAGTTAACTTTAATGAACTTATCCTCTGCAGCAGAGGTAACTCTGGGTCTTCCTTTCCTGTGGCGGTCCTCATGAGAGCCAGTTTCATCATAGCGCTTGATGGTTTTTGTGACTACACTTGAAGAAACTTTCAAAGTTCTTGAAATGTTCCGTATTGACTGACCTTCATGTCTTAAAGTAATGATGGAGTTTCGTTTCTCTTTGCTTATTTGAGCTGTTCTTGCCATAATATGGACTTGGTTTTTTACCAAATAGGGCTATCTTCTGTATACCAACCCTACCTTGTCACAACACAACTGATTGGCTCAAATGCATTAAGAAGGAAAGAAATTCCACAAATTAACTTTTAACAAGGCACGCCTGTTAATTGAAATGCATTCCAGGTGACTACCTCATGAAGCTGGTTGAGAGAATGCCAAGATTGTGCAAAGCTGTCATCAAGGCAAAGGGTGGCTACTTTGAAGAATCTCAAATATAAAATATATTTTGATTTGTTTAACACTTTTTTTGGTTACTACATGATTCCATATGTGTTATTTCATAGTGTTGATGTCTTCACTATTATTCTACAATGTAGATAATAGTAAAAATGAAGAAAAACCCTTGAATGAGTAGGTGTTCTAAAACTTCTAACCGGTAGTAATGATATTAAGCTCTCAGCAACAAAGAGTTGTCTCTGTGGTGATGACCTCTAACCTCTGCCCTGGTTTTAGGGTGATCAGGGGTCAGACCAGGGTATGGGTGCTCAACAGACTGCTGTCATCAACCTGACTGGAGTAGGAGGCTTCATGTCCCCACAGACAGCAGGTAGGACACACACTCTAATACACACTCTGTTTCTGTTTCTCTCTCTGTCGTTCTTTCTGTCTCTGTCGCTCTCTCTCTTCCTGTCGCTCTCTCTCTTCCTGTCGCTCTCTCTCTTCCTGTCGCTCTCTCTCTTCCTGTCGCTCTCTCTCTTCCTGTCGCTCTCTCTCTTCCTGTCGCTCTCTCTCTTCCTGTCGCTCGCTCTCTTCCTGTCGCTCGCTCTCTTCCTGTCGCTCTCTCTCTTCCTGTCGCTCGCTCTCTTCCTGTCGCTCGCTCTCTCTCTGTCGCTCTCTCTCTCTCTGTCGCTCTCTCTCTCTCTGTCGCTCTCTCTCTCTCTGTCGCTCTCTCTCTCTCTGTCGCTCTCTCTCTCTCTGTCGCTCTCTCTCTTCCTGTCGCTCTCTCTCTGTCGCTCTCTCTCTCCCTCTCGCTCTCTCTCTGTCGCTCGCTCTCTCTCTCTCTCTCTCTCTGTCTTTCTCTCTCTCTCTCTGTCACTCTCTTGCTCTCTCTGTCACTCTCTTGCTCTCTCTCTCTCTCTCTCTCTCTCACACACACACACACACACACACACACACACACACACACACACACACACAAACTCTTAATCACTTACACAATCTCTCTCTTTGTAAATGTTTGACTCTTTCTTCAGTAACACGACCTGTACATTTTCACCAGTCAAACTGAAAACAACAAACAAGACATTACTGATGTGTTATCAAATGTAGTACTACTGGCCCAACAAGTTCATAGTTCAAAAGCAATGTGTTAAGTGCAACATTTACCATAAACCTCTTTTGTAATCTGATTAGTAAACTGAGCAATACGTGAATAGTTGCCTCTTTACAAGGCACATTGTTAAATTAAAGTCCCTCACTGTAGATCGCATACACAATATATACAAAAGTATGTGGACACATCTTCACATTTAGTGGATTCTGCTATTTCAGGCACACCCGTTTCTGATAGGTGTATCAAATCGAGAACACAGCCATGCAATCTCCATAGACAAACAGTGGCAGTAGAATGGCCCGTACTGAAGAGCTCAGTGACTTTCAACGTGGAAACCTTCATAGGATGCCAACTTTACAAAAAGTAAATTCGTAAAATTTCTGCCCTGCTAAACTGTAAGTGCTGTTATTGTGAAGTGGAAATGTTCAGCACAAGATCTGTTCGTCGGGAGCTTCATGAAATGGGTTTCCATGGCCGAGTAGCCGCACACAAGCATAAGATCACCATGTGCAATTTCAAGCGTCGGCTGGAGTGGTGTAAAGCTCGCCGCCACTGGACTCTGGAGCAGTGGATCCCGCTTCAACATCTGGCAGTCCGAAGGACAAATCTGGGTTTGGCTACCTGCCAGAATGCATAGTGCCAACTGTAAAGTTTGGTGGAGGAGCAATAATGGTTTAGGGCTGTTTTTCATGGTTCGGGCCCCTTAGTTCCAGTGAAGGGAAATCTTATCTCCAGAGCACACAATGACATTCTAGACAATTCTGTTCCTCCAACTTTGTGGCAACAGTTTTGGGAAGGCCATTTCCTGTTTCAGCATGATAATGTCCCCGTGCACAAAGCGAGGTCCATACAGAAATGGTTTGTCGAGATCGGTGTGGAAGAACCTGACAGGCCTCCACAGAGCCCTGACCTCAACCCCATGGAACACCATTGGGATGCATTGGAATGCCGATTGTGAGCCAGAACTAATCGCCAAACATCAGTGCCCGACCTCACTAATGCTCTTGTGGCTGAATGGCCGCAAGTCCCCGCAGAAATCTTCCAACATCTAGTGAAACGCCTTCCCAGAAGAGTGGAGGTTGTTATAGCAGCAAAAGGGGGGGGGGGGGGGTACCAACTCCATATTAATGCCCATGATTTTGGAATGAGATGTTCCACGAGCAGGTGTCCACATACTTTTGTTCATGTAGTGTATCAGTGTCCCTCACTGTAAATCAAAACCTGATAATCCATTTACTACAGTAGAAAAACATCCGACCCGTCACTCTGTTCTGCTCTGTTCTGTAGTGTGTTTAAAAGTAACCTGTAAAAAGGTCACACTGATGTAATAAGTCAAAGGTCAAACTACACTTCCCCCACTTCTCTGCTACATTCTCTCCTTTTTTTTGTTTCTGTTGTTTCCTCCCACCCCACCCTTCTTTTTTCCCTCCGTCTGTCGTCCTTCCACTCCTCCTTCTGTCCTCCCCGCTTTGTCGTCTATCCTCCTCTCCTCCTTCTGTCCTCCCCCGCTTTGTCGTCTATCCTCCACTCCTCCTTCTGTCCTCCCCCGCTTTGTCGTCTATCCTCCACTCCTCCTTCTGTCCTCCCCCGCTTTGTCGTCTATCCTCCTCTCCTCCTTCTGTCCTCCCCCGCTTTGTCGTCTATCCTCCTCTCCTCCCTCACCAACTTATCCTCTACCTATATCCCCCTGTTTTCCTTTGCTACCCCCTGACCTGGCTTCATCCCTCTCTCCCTGCCATGTCCTCCCCTGCCATCCCTAACTTCCCCATCGTTCTGTCTCTCCTGCCTTCCTCCTCTTCTCCCTCTTTCCATCCTCTCTTCCTCACTCCTCCCTCTTTCCATCATCCCTCCTTTCCTCCCTCCTTTCCTCTATCCCTCTCCTCCCTCTTTCCATCCTCCCTCCTCTCTTCCTCTCCTCTTTCCATCCTCCCTCTCCTCCCTCCTCCCTCCCTCCCTCTCCTCCCTCCATACTGTACTGTAGTGCTGTCCCAGTTAGGCTGTGGTCTGGATGGCTCTGGTCCCCCCCTGCCCTCTCCAAGGCTTCAGCAGCCGCAGATACAAGTAATGCACACACTCTAATATACACCTATATACATACAGACTGTATATCTATAAATATACTGTATATCTATATTATACACCTATATACATATCTATACATACATACTATATTTATATTATACATATCTATACATCTATATTATACATATCGATACATAGACTGTATATCTATATATTATACATATCTATACACAGACTGTATATATTATACACCTATATACAGACTGTATATCTATAACTAGACTGTATATCTATATTATACACCTATATACATATCTATACATACATACTATATTTATATTATACATATCTATACATCTATATTATACATATCGATACATAGACTGTATATCTATATATTATACATATCTATACACAGACTGTATATATTATACACCTATATACAGACTGTATATCTATAACTAGACTGTATATCTATATTATACACCTATATACATATCCATACATACATACTATATTTATATTATACATATCTATACATAGACTGTATATCTATAATTATATATCTATAATTATACACCTATATACAGTTGAAGTAGGAAGTTTACATACACTTAGATTGGAGTCATTTAACCTAATTTTTCAACCACTCCACACATTTCTTGTTAACAAACTATAGTTTTGGCAAGTCGGTTAGGACATCTACTTTGTGCATGACACAAGTAATTTTTCCCAAAATTGTTTACAGACAGATTATTTCACTTATAATTCACTGTATCACAATTCCAGTGGGTCAGAAGTTTACATACACTAAATTGACTGTGCCTTTTAAACAGCTTGGAAAATTCCATAAAATGATGTCATGGCTTTAGAAGCTTCTGATCGGCTAATTGACATCCTTTCAATCAATTGGAGGTGTACCTGTGGATGTATTTCAAGGCCTACCTTCAAACTCTGTGCCTCTTTGCTCGACATCATGGGAAAATCAAAAGAAATCAGCCAAGACCTCAGAAAAACATTGTAGACCTCCACAAGTCTGGTTCATCATTGGGAGCAATTTCCAAATGCCTGAAGGTACCACGTTCATCTGTACAAACAGTAGTGCGCAAGTATAAACGCCATGGGACCACGCAGCCGTCATACCGCTCAGGAAGGAGATGCGTTCTGTCTCCTAGAGATGAACGTACTTTGGTGCGTACTTTGGTGCGAAAAGTGCAAATCAATCCCAAAACATCAGCGAAGGACCTTGTGAAGATGCTGGAGGAAACAGGTGCAAAAGTATCTATATCCACAGTAAAACGAGGCCCAAATGGACATAACCTGAAAGGCCGCTCAGCAAGGAAGAAGCCACTGCTCCAAAACCACCATAAAAAAGCCAGACTACGGTTTGCAACTGCACATGGGGACAAAGATCGTACTTTTTGGAGAAATGTCTTCTGGTCTGATGAAACAAAAATAGAACTGTTTGGCCATAATGACCATCGTTATGTTTGGAGGAAAAAGGGGGAGCCTTGCAAGCTGAAGAACACCATCCCAACCGTGAAGCACGGGGGTGGCAGCATCATGTTGTGGGGGTGCTTTGCTGCAGGAGGGACTGGTGCACTTCACAAAATAGATTGCATCATGAGGAAGGAAAATGATGTGGATATATTGAAGCAACATCTCAAGACATCAGTCAGGAAGTTAAAGCTTGGTCGCAAATGTGTCTTCCAAATGGACAATGACCCCAAGCATATTTCCAAAGTTGTGGCAAATTGGCTTAAGAACAACAAAGTCAAGGTATTGGAGTGGCCATCAAAGCCCTGACCTCAATCCTGTAGAAAATTTGTGGGCAGAACTGAAAAGGCGTGTGCGAGCAAGGAGGCCTACAAACCTGACTCAGTTACACCAGCTCTGTCAGGAGGAATGGGCCAAAATTCACCCAACATATTGTGGGAAGCTTGTGGAAGGCTACCCAAAACATTTGACCCAAGTTAAACAATTTAAAGGCAATGCTACCAAATACTAATTGAGTGTATGTAAACGTCTGACCCACTTGGAATGTGATGAAATAAATAAAAGCTGAAATAAATCATTCTCTCTGCTATTATTCTGACATTTCACATTCTTAAAATAAAGTGGTGATCCTAACTGACCTAAGACAGGGAATTTCTAATCGGATTAAATGTCAGGAATTGTGAAAAACTGAATTTAAATGTATTTGGCTAAGGTGTATGTAAACTTCCGACTTCAACTGTACATACATACTGTATTTCTATAATTATATACATACAGACTGTTTATCTATATTATACGTATCAGGTTTTATTGGTCACATACACATATTTAGCAGATGTTATTGCAGGTGTAGCAAAATGCTTGTGTTCCCAGCCCTAACAGTGCAGTAGTATCTAACAATACACAACAAGACACAAATCTAAAAGTAAAAGAATAGAATTAGGAGATATATAAATATTAGGACGAGCAATGTCAGAGTAGCAATGACTAAAATACAGTAAATTAGAATACAGTATATACATATGAGATGAGTAAAGCCCTATGTAAACATTACACATATCTATATTATACGTATCTATACATACAGGCTGTGTATCTACAGTATACATATCTATACACACAGACTGTGTATCTACAGTATACATATCTATACATACAGACTGTGTATCTACAGTATATGTATCTATACATACAGACTGTGTATCTAGAGTATACGTATCTATACATACAGACTGTGTATAGCTATATTATACATATCTTTCCATGACATAGACTGACAAGGTGAATCCAGGTGAAAGATATGACCCCTTATTGATGTCACTTGTTAAATCCCACTTCAGTCAGTGTAGATGAAGGGGAGGAGACGGGTTAAAGAAGGATTTTTAAGCCTGGAGACAATTGAGACATGGATTGTGTATGTTTTGTGTGTGCCATTCAGAGGGTGAATGGGCAAGACAAAATATTGAAGTGCCTTTAAACAGGGTATGTTAGTAGGTGCCAGGCGCACAGGTTTGTGTCAAGAACTGCAATGTTGTTGGGTTTTTCACACTCAGCAGTTTCCCGTGTGTATCAAGAATGGTCCTCCAACAAAAGGACATCGAACCAACTTGACACAACTGTGGGAAGCATTGGAGTCTACATGGGCCAGCATCCCTGTGGAACACTTTTGACACCTTGTCGAAACCCACTATCTACCAACTGTGTAACAGACGGACCACAAATTAAAGTGGTTTATAGTCCAGGACCCGATGAATTGAGGCTGTTGTGAGGGCAAAGGGGGTGCAGACCTGCCAACATGCACGCATTTTGGGTACCAACGACGCAATTATCTGCCCATGTATGCAGGTACCGATCCTTGACTTCGGCGATGTCATTTACAAAATAGCCTCCAACACTCTACTCAGCAAACTGGATACAGTCTATCACAGAGCCATCTGTTTTGTCACCAAAGCCCCAAAAATTACCCACCACTGTGACCTGTACGCTCTAGTCGGCTGGCCCTCGCTACATATTCGTCGCCAGACCCACTAGCTCCAGGTCATCTATAAGTCTATGCTAGGTAAAACTCCGCCTTATCTCAGCTCACTGGTCACGATAACAACACCCACCCGTAGCACGCGCTCCAGCAGGTATATCTCACTGGTCATCCCCAAAGCCATCACCCCCTTTGGCTGCGTTTCCTTCCAGTTCTCTGCTGCCAAATTTGCCGCGCTCGTCTGGTACTCTAAAACCGTCTATAATGCGGCTGCTCGGCCATGGAAACCCATTTCATGAAGCTCCCAACGAACAGTTTTTGTGCTGACGTTGCTTCTGAGGCAGTTTGTAACTCAGTAGTGAGGGTTGCAACCGAGGACGGATTATTTTTACGTGCTACGCCCTTCAGCGGTCCGGTTTTGTGACATTGTGTGGCCTACCACTTCATAGCTGAGCCGTTGTTGCTCCTAGACGTTTTCACAATAACAGCACTTACAGTTGACCGGGGCAGCTCTAGCAGGGCAGAAATTTGATGAACTGACTTGTTGGATAGGTGGCATCCTATGACGGTGCCACGTTGAAAGTCTCCGAGCTCTTCAGTAATGCCATTCTACTGCCAATGTTTGTCTATGGAGATTGCATGGCTGTGTGTTTGATTGTTTTACACCTGTCAGCAACGGGTGTGGCGGAAATATCTGAATCCACTAATTTGAAGGGGTGTCCACATTTGTATATATAGTGTATCTACTAGGGGTGGGATGGTTCACCAAACCCACGGTTCGGTACGCATTTCAGTTTTGGGGTCACATTTCGGTAGAACAGGAAAAGTTAAATGCCATTCATAATGTTGCTTGCATTGTCTGTTGGGCCTCTCAAGTTTCCACTATGCTGTGTTTATAACCATGTGGGAGGTGGGAATTTACTAGTTGCGAAGTCGTAAATACCAGTTGGATGCTTTCATGTGATTTGAACTCGATGAGAAACGCAGATTGGCTAATTGCCAACAATAAACTAAAAGTACAGATATCATGCTTGTAAATCAATTTTAGAGTTTATAAAATGCATGAATAGATTGCTTTTTATAATTAATGTTTTGTTGCATTTAACTGGCGAAAATGCTGTTATAGAGGCCATTTCCTTAGTAGTTGACGTCAGAGGTCACCATGTGATAGAAGTGGGTGCTCACGATGATAGACGAGTTTCCCACTAGTAATTACCAGTTGGAGGGTCGTTCAAGTGGGGTTTTCCAAGTCGTATGTGGTAAATTCGCAAACTTGGTTGCGAACGCAGCATGACACCGCCTCCTTCGGTGCCTGGTGGGTCCGTGCTATCCGGGATCTTTGGGACGTCCCTACCACATTTTAAGTTACATTGTCAAATTGTAAAGAGTTTTAAGGTTAGGTAACGGTAGGGGTTAAGGATATAGGGTTTAGGGTATGGATGTCCCAAGGATGCCGGATAGCACAGACCGTGCCAGATGCGCACTTGTGACTCTCATAAAGGAGGCGTGTCAACATATTTGAGGTGTTGGCAGCTGCATAGGCTATTCTCGTTGACGTTTTATCCCACAGCTCTCTGTACATCGCCGTTGTAATCTACTGGGAAGCCAAAATGTTCCCAAACTGGAGATTTTAAATGATAATGGAGGATCCTCCTGGTTTATCGACCCCACCTCTCGTCGTCATACAGAACTAGTTTCCGGCTGCGCCTCACAAAAGGACAGTTTGAAATACCCCAGTTAGAAGTTGTTTTATAACGTGCGTACAGGCTTGTTGTTTTAACGGAAAGGCCGGAAATTTTTGTTTTTTTAGCACAGATTTACTCAAGATGCATACAACGCAGTGTATGGTAGCCTAGTGGTTAGAATGTTGGACTAGTAACCGAAAGGTTGCTGGATCGAATCCCCGAGCTGACAAGGTCAAAATCTGTCGTTCTGCCCCTGAACAAGGCAGTTAACCCACTGTTCCTAGGCCGTCATTGTAAATAACAATTTGTTCTTAACTGACTTGCCTAATAAAAAAAATAAAAAAATCTCTCTCTATTTAGTAGCTACAGGTCCATTCCCTTCTCATCCTGAGCCCTGTCATCCGGTTTAGTTTATTTCTGTAGATATAAGAGGTTTGGTTTTACTGCTTTGATTAACAATGTATTGTAAAGCATTAATTAACAGATATTTAAATCTTGTTTTTTTGTCCGATAAATTTCATAGAAATGTGATACTTTTTGAAGTCAACAAAAAAATGTAATCGAGGACAGGTATTTCATGAGAAGTTTTAACACACAAAGCATGAGTTTAAAAATAAATAAAATTAATTGTACCCATTCTCACCCCATTTAACTAAGTTAGTCTTGTTGGAAAAGAAAAGCACCATTCAAATTGAAGTTGCTGACTTACTTTACAAACTCTGCTGGTTGCTTAGCATGGGTTGTCTGTTGTTGCCGGGGTCACAGTTAATGAAGATCTTTCTGCTTCCGGGTCATCTTGGCCCAAAGAGAGGCTCACTTCCTTTCTGTCTGTGTCACTGGTGCTGCTTGACTGTGCCACCCCCTGCTACACTCCTAACAACCTGCCCTTACCCCCTCTCCCTCCTGAGTTGAGCCTATTTCACCTCTCCCCCGTCTCCTAACAACCTGCCCTTACCCCCTCTCCCTCCTGTGTTGAGCCCATTCCACCTCTCCCCCGTCTCCTAACAACCTGCCCTTACCCCCTCTCCCTCCTGTGTTGAGCCCATTCCACCTCTCCCCCGTCTCCTAACAACCTGCCCTTACCCCCTCTCCCTCCTGTGTTGAGCCTATTTCACCTCTCCCCCGTCTCCTAACAACCTGCCCTTACCCCCTCTCCCTCCTGAGTTGAGCCTATTCCACCTCTCCCCCGTCTCCTAACAACCTGCCCTTACCCCCTCTCCCTCCTGTGTTGAGCCCATTCCACCTCTCCCCCGTCTCCTAACAACCTGCCCTTACCCCCTCTCCCTCCTGAGTTGAGCCTATTCCACCTCTCCCCCGTCTCCTAACAACCTGCCCTTACCCCCTCTCCCTCCTGTGTTGAGCCCATTCCACCTCTCCCCCATCTCCTAACCATTCCTCCCTGTCTCTCTACTCCTCTATCTTCCCACCCTCCCTCCACACTCCCTCCCTTCACCTCTCCACACTCCCTCCCTACACCCCCCCTCCCTTCACCCCTCCACACTCCCTCCCTTCACCCCCCCTCCCTTCACCCCTCCACACTCCCTCCCTTCACCCCTCCACACTCCCTCCCTTCACCCCTCCACACTCCCTCCCTTCACCCCTCCACACTCCCTCCCTTCACCCCTCCACCTTCCCTCCCTTCACCCCTCCACCCTCCCTCCCTTCACCCCTCCACACTCCCTCCCTTCACCCCTCCACACTCCCTCCCTTCACCCCCCCTCCCTTCACCCCCCCTCCCTTCACCCCTCCACCCCTCCACCCTCCCTCCCTTCACCCCTCCACACTCCCTCCCTTCACCCCTCCACACTCCCTCCCTTCACCTCTCCACACTCCCTCCCTTCACCCCTCCACCCTCCCTCCCTTCACCCCTCCACACTCCCTCCCTTCACCCCCCCTCCCTTCACCCCTCCACCCACCCTCCCTTCACCCCTCCACACTCCCTCCCTTCACCTCTCCACCCTCCCTCCCTTCACCCCCCCTCCCTTCACCCCTCCACACTCCCTCCCTTCACCCCTTCACCCTCCCTCCCTTCACCCCTCCACACTCCCTCCCTTCACCTCTCCACACTCCCTCCCTTCACCCCTTCACCCTCCCTCCCTTCACCCCTTCACCTCTCCACACTCCCTCCCTTCACCCCTCCACACTCCCTCCCTTCACCCCTCCACACTCCCTCCCTTCACCCCTTCACCCTCCCTCCCTTCACCCCTTCACCTCTCCACACTCCCTCCCTTCACCTCTCCACACTCCCTCCCTTCACCCCTTCACCCTCCCTCCCTTCACCCCTTCACCTCTCCACACTCCCTCCCTTCACCTCTCCACCCTCCCTCCCTTCACCCCTCCACACTCCCTCCCTTCACCCCTCCACACTCCCTCCCTTCACCCCTTCACCCCTCCACACTCCCTCCCTTCACCTCTCCACACTCCCTCCCTTCACCTCTCCACACTCCCTCCCTTCACCCCTTCACCTCTCCACACTCCCTCCCTTCACCCCTCCACACTCCCTCCCTTCACCCCCCCCCTTCACCTCTCCACACTCCCTCCCTTCACCTCTCCACACTCCCTCCCTTCACCCCTTCACCCTCCCTCCCTTCACCCCTTCACCTCTCCACACTCCCTCCCTTCACCTCTCCACACTCCCTCCCTTCACCCCTCCACACTCCCTCCCTTCACCTCTCCACACTCCCTCCCTTCACCCCTTCACCCTCCCTCCCTTCACCCCTCCACACTCCCTCCCTTCACCTCTCCACACTCCCTCCCTTCACCCCTTCACCCTCCCTCCCTTCACCCCTTCACCTCTCCACACTCCCTCCCTTCACCCCTCCACCCTCCCTCCCTTCACCCCTCCACACTCCCTCCCTTCACCCCTCCACACTCCCTCCCTTCACCCCTCCACACTCCCTCCCTTCACCCCTCCACACTCCCTCCCTTCACCCCTCCACCCTCCCTCCCTTCACCCCTCCACACTCCCTCCCTTCACCCCTCCACCCTCCCTCCCTTCACCCCTCCACCCTCCCTCCCTTCACCCCTCCACACTCCCTCCCTTCACCCCTCCACACTCCCTCCCTTCACCTCTCCACACTCCCTCCCTTCACCTCTCCACACTCCCTCCCTTCACCCCTCCACACTCCCTCCCTTCACCTCTCCACCCTCCCTCCCTTCACCCCTCCACCCCCCCTCCCTTCACCCCTCCACCCTCCCTCCCTTCACCCCTCCACACTCCCTCCCTTCACCCCTCCACACTCCCTCCCTTCACCCCTCCACACTCCCTCCCTTCACCTCTCCACACTCCCTCCCTTCACCTCTCCACCCTCCCTCCCTTCACCCTCCCTCCCTTCACCCCTTCACCCTCCCTCCCTCCCTTCACCCCTCCACCCCCCCTCCCTTCACCCCTCCACCCTCCCTCCCTTCACCCCTCCACACTCCCTCCCTTCACCCCTCCACACTCCCTCCCTTCACCCCTCCACACTCCCTCCCTTCACCCCTCCACACTCCCTCCCTTCACCTCTCCACACTCCCTCCCTTCACCTCTCCACCCTCCCTCCCTTCACCTCTCCACCCTCCCTCCCTTCACCCCTCCACACTCCCTCCCTTCCCTCCAAGCTTCATCTCAGCTGTACTAACACAGAGCATCCTGTCTGTCTGACTACGACACTGGTATATGCTATAGTATGTTGTTAAACTGAGAGGATGGGTGAACATGTTCCCTGGGCCTCCCATTAGTACCAGAGCCTGTTTAATCATGAAGTGAAGTATATTCCTTACTCTATTGATTTTCCTGTATAGGAAAGCTCTGTTTATACAAACCAAGAATGATTTCCTCCCGTTAGCCTAGCTACATTTTTTAAATAATCAACTAAATGTGTCAAGACTGCTAGATTATTTCACTGATACTGTTATAGCTTCACATGATGCTAATCTGATACTGTTATAGCTTCACGTGATGCTAATCTGATACTGTTATAGCTTCACACGATGCTAATCTGATACTGTTATAGCTTCACGTGATGCTAATCTGATACTGTTATAGCTTCACGTGATGCTAATCTGATATTGTTATAGCTTCACGTGATGCTAATCTGGGTGCCAGTCTGCTGTTATGACAAAAGGTCCAGGTAAAGGGTTACCCAGAGTGCATGCCGTTGAACTGACCTGTTATCTCTCTCTCTCCCTCTCTCTCCCTCCCTCTCTATCTCTCCATCAGTTGCAATTCTTGCACCAAATGCAGCAGCAAATGGCTATGAGGGGGGCGGGGCCTCCGGGGGCGTCGCCACGGCTACATACCGCCAGCCAACCAAGAAGTAAGAGGAAGAAGAGCACACCGCAGCCCCACCCCTAATCATGACGATGACGACCCCCTACACACACACACACACACATAAAATGACCCCCAGCCATCTGGTGAGCAATGCCATGGCACCTCCCCCAATCATGGAGAGAAAACCAACCCCCCCTTCCCCTTCATGAAGACATGAATGATCCAAACTGCACTCTTTCCTCCCTCACTGTGGAGACTCTCTTGCACCCCAACTCCCTCACTGTGGAGACTCTCTTGCACCCCAACTCCCTCACTGTGGAGACTCTCTTGCACCCCAACTCCCTCACTGTGGAGACTCTCTTGCCCCCCAACTCCCTCACTGTGGAGACTCTCTTGCACCCCAACTCCCTCACTGTGGAGACTCTCTTGCACCCCAACTCCCTCACTGTGGAGACTCTCTTGCACCCCAACTCCCTCACTGTGGAGACTCTCTTGCCCCTCAATTCCCTCACTGTGGAGACTCTCTTGCCCCCCAACTCCCTCACTGTGGAGACTCTCTTGCCCCCCAACTCCCTCACTGTGGAGACTCTCTTGCCCCCCAACTCCCTCACTGTGGAGACTCTCTTGCCCCCCAACTCCCTCACTGTGGAGACTCTCTTGCACCCCAACTCCCTCAGTGGAGACTCTCTTGCCCCCCAACTCCCTCACTGTGGAGACTCTCTTGCCCCCCAACTCCCTCACTGTGGAGACTCTTGCCCCCCAACTCCCTCACTGTGGCGACTCTTGCCCCCCACCTCCCTCACTGTGGAGACTCTTGCCCCCCAACTCCCTCACTGTGGCGACTCTTGCCCCCCACCTCCCTCACTGTGGAGACTCTCTTGCCCCCCAACTCCCTCACTGTGGCGACTCTTGCCCCCCAACTCCCTCACTGTGGAGACTCTTGCCCCCCATCTCCCTCACTGTGGAGACTCTTGCCCCCATGTCTCCCTCACTGTGGAGACTCTTGCCCCCATGTCTCCCTCACTGTGGAGACTACAGGCAAAAATACTTGTTATTTTGTAGCTGAGAGAAGATGAAATGTATGATGTAATAACGGATAACACTTTTTCACCCAGCATCATAACACGTTATGTCACGCTCATAACACTGTCATGACATATATTTAGACCTGTTGTGACATATATATTGTGTTATATGGCTGTTTATGACACCTACATAAGTGTCAAAACCTACCACACAAGGCAAAACATTCCATTGCAATCCTTTAACCTACGTGTGAACAGTACAGGTATATAGAATTCCCTGAAATTCACCATATTAAATATGAATTGTAATTGCGTACACATTGATGTCAGACGTGCACCTAGTCCAATGCTCTGTTGTTGATGACTGCAGGAGCAGGACAAGACACCCACTTTGTGACTGACATAAGGACATGTACGTGATTGGACTATCTGATTACGACGTCATAAAGTGTCTTTTCTACAAGTTTTTGAAAAAAATATGATGGAAC
This sequence comes from Salvelinus fontinalis, assembly GCF_029448725.1. Taxonomy (NCBI): domain Eukaryota; kingdom Metazoa; phylum Chordata; class Actinopteri; order Salmoniformes; family Salmonidae; genus Salvelinus; species Salvelinus fontinalis. Next base: position 43,140,037 of record NC_074674.1, on the reverse strand, counting down.
AAAAAACACAGAATTCATTACAACAAAGGATTTAAGAAAACAAACTTTATTTTTTTATGTAAACTTGGCCTAGGGAAAAAAACTGATTTGAATTAGTGTGGGTTTTGACACTTATGCAGGGGTCATAGCCGGCCATACAATAATGCAACGTCACACAACAGGTGTAAATATATGGGTCATGACAGTGTTCTGACACTGGGTGTCACCAATAATGATTTTGGTTGGTATGGCCGGGCGTGTGAGCCTGAACCAGGTTGTCCCGACGACCATAGAACTGTTTTTTTTTTTAGGAACAGAACTTACCGTTTTAAAATAACCTATTTTTGAAATGTGTTTAGAAAATGAAGATGCGTTCTTTTGTTAGTGGGAGGTGTTTTCCTACCCGACTGCTGTCCGGTTATGTCCCCGTATCATGCCACTGTGTCCTCCCTATGGTCGGTTATGTCCTCCCTATGGTGGCTCAAACAGCCTAACTCGTGGACGGACACTGACTGCACAGCACAACTCAGAAGACTCCTCGTGAACGACCGTGCCCGATTCTGCATGGCTTTGGGTGCATCTGAAAATGGTACACTATTCCCTTCATAGTGTACTACTGTTGATCAGGCTCTGGTCAAAACTAGTGCACTGTAGGAAATAGAGTGCCATTTACAGTGACAGAATAGCTCTCTCTGCGGGAAGATGATCTTGATGCCGAACACAACAGAGAACTTGTTTTCCCAGCATGCATTTGCTGAGTGCGTTTTTCATATGGCATTTTCTTGTACTAGTGGGGACGGCTGGGCAGTCAAGAACAAGTGTATATTTGTGTGAGACATTTCTGGGATACTGAGGCAGAATGTTTTAAAATGGTCTTTATCAGCAGTTTATTGTGATAAAGAAAATATATATTGACAGGAAAATACAACTTTTAGAGAAACATAAACGTGTGTGTGTGTGTTTATTTCGTTGTCTTGGCGCTCTGTATGACTTTGTCGATGAGTTTGCGGACCTCCCTGTGTCTCGTCGTGGCTCTGCTGATACAATCCTGAAGCTTCTCCCCTGATAATGATGTACCACCTGGAGAAGAGGACAGCAACAACAGAGGAGAGTGTTCAGACAACAGCTGACCTGTGAACTTGAGTTCTTTTAAGAGATCGGAAAGTATTCACACCTTTTGACTTATTCCACATTGTTGTTACAGCCTGAAGTCATTTCTTTCCTCACACAGCTACACACAATATCCCATAATGATAAAGTGAAAACATGTTTAGACATTTTTGCAAATTTGAAAATGAAATACAGAAATCTATATTTTATTCACACCCGTGAGGCCAATAAAATCACCTGTGGCAGTGATTACAGCTGTGAGTCTTTCTGGGTAAGTCCAAGAGCTTTGCACACCTGGATTGTACAATATTAATTTTCAAGCTCTGTCAAGTTGGTTGTTTGTCATTACTAGACAGCCATTTAAGTCTTGAAATTAATTTAAGCTGATTTTAATTCAAAACTAACTGGGCCACTCAATGTCTTAGTAAGCAACTCCAGTTTATATTTGGTCTTGTGTTTTAGGTTATTGTCCTGCTGAAAGGTGAATCTCTCTCCCAGGGTCTGTTGGCAAGCAGACAACCAGGTTTTCCTCTAAGATTGTGCCTGTGCTTAGCTCTATTCCGTTTCTTTTTATCCTAAAAAAAACTCCCTAGTCCTTGTAAATGACAAGCATACCCATAACATGATGCAGCCACCAACATGCTTGAAGATATGAAGTGGTACTCAGTGATGTGTTAGTATTGCCACGTTTTTTGCCGTTTTACTTTAGTGCCTTGTTGCGAACAAGGATGCATGTTTGTAATTTTATTCTTCCTCAGTTTAATGGCTGTGACAGGAGAAAACTAACTTTTTTAAATCACCATTGGTGAAATCCCTCTCCGGCAACTGAGTTAGGAAGTACACCTGTATCATTGTAGTGACTGGGTGTATTGATACACCATCCAAAGTGTAATTAATTACTTCACCATGTTCAAAGGGATATTCAATGTCTGCTTTTTTTTTTTTTACCCATCTACCAATAGGTGACCTTTGCGAGGCATTGGAAAAACCTCCCTGGTCTTTGTGTTTGAAATTCACTGCTCGACAGAGGGACCTTACATATACTGTAATTGTATATGTGGGGTACAGAGATGACGTAGTCAAATCACAAACACTATTATTGCACTTATTATGCACATTTTAACTCCTGAATTTCTTTAGGGTTGAATACTTATTGACTCAAGACATTTCAGCTTTTAATTTGTAAACATTTCTAAATAGATAATTCCACTTTGACATTATGGGGTATTGTGTCTAGGACAGTGACAATCTTAATTTAATCAATTAAACATTTTAAAAACAATTAAAAATCAGGCTATAAACACAAAAATGTGAAAAAGTGGTCTGAATGCCGTGTATATTGGGGGAAGGGGTTTAGGCTTGTTTTGGGACTGGGTTGAGAAGGGTGGATTTAGTTCTGGGCAGTGACGACTAGGGAGGGGCTAACAAGAAATATTTAAAATGTTATTCGCCGAATACAACAGGTGGAGACGTTACCGTTAAATGCTTACTTACAATAGAACTAAATAACAGTAGCGAAGCTATATAAAAGGGGGAACCAGTTAGTCGAGGTAATATGTACATGTAGGTAGGGTTATTAAAGTGACTATGCATAGATAATAAGAGTAGCAGGAGCGTAAAAAAAATATATATATTTTTTACATGGGGACAGTGAAAATAGTCTGGGTCGCTATTTCATCAACTGTCTTATGGCTTGAGGGTAGAAACTGTTAAGGAGCCTTTTGGTCCTAGACTTGGCTCTCCGGTACCGCTTGCCGTGCGGTAGCAAAGAGAACAGTCTATGACTTGGGTGGCTGGAATCTTTGACAATTTTTAGGGCCTTCCTCTGACACCGCCTGGTATAGAGGTATTGGATGGCAAAAAGCTTGGCCCCAGTGATGTACTGGGCTGTACGCACTACCCTCTGTAGCGCCTTACGGTCGGATGACGAGCAGTTGCCATACCAGGCGGTGATGCAACTAGTCAGGATGCTCTCGATGGTGCAGCTGTAAAACGTTTTGAGGATCTGGGGACCCATGACACATCTTTCCAGTCTCCTGAGGGGGAATAGGAGTTGTCGTGCCCTCATCAGATGATTTGGGTCTGGGTGGTGGCCATGTAGTGGCGGATTCAGTACTGAGCAGTGATGACTAGGGAAGGAGCTAGAGATTGACAGGCGGGTTAGTTTGGGCAGTGTCTATAGGAGTGGGTAGGGGACCAGACAGCGTCTATAGGAGACCAGACAGCGTCTATAGGAGACCAGACAGCGTCTATAGGAGACCAGACAGCGTCTATAGGAGTGGTTAGGAGACCAGACAGTGTCTATAGTTGTGGTTAGGGGACTAGACAGTCTGATTCTCTGACCTGGCTTGTGGAGGGCGCAGAGTCGCTCTTCCTCGTCTGTTACCACTGTGATTGTGGCTGTAGACAGGCTCTCTTCCTCAGCGGTGGGATCGACAATCATTATAGAGCTACACAGGACAAACACCACTGTTACAACCATATATTTAGCCATTATTTTACCAGGAAAATTGACCGAGAACACATTCTCATTTACAGCAATGACCTGGGGAATAGTTACAGGGGAGAGGAGGGGGGGGTGAATGAGCCAATTGTAAACTGGGGATTATTAGGTGACCGTGATGGTATGAGGGCCAGATTGGGAATATAGTCAGGACACCGGGGTTAACACCCCTACTCTTACAATACGTGCCATGTGATCTTTAATGACCACAGAGAGTCAGGACACCCGTTTAATGTTCCATCCGAAGACGGCACCCTACACAGGGCAGTATATATATATATATATATATATATATATATATATATATATATATATATATATATATATATATATATGAATAACAGTGGTCACCAACCAGTCGATCGAAATCACCTGGTCGATCTTCCAAGGCATTACTAGTCAATCACCAAACATTTCTGCAGAAAAGCCAACGATAAAGACAAGCTCTTTTTTTTGTGTTGCCCCGTTGTCCGTAGCTACACTTGATTCAGAAGCCCCGTTGTCCGTAGCTACACTTGATTCAGAAGCCCCGTTGTCCGTAGCTACACTTGATTCAGAAGCCCCGTTGTCCGTAGCTACACTTGATTCAGAAGCCCCGTTGTCCGTAGCTACACTTGATTCAGAAGCCCCGTTGTCCGTAGCTACACTTGATTCAGAAGCCCCGTTGTCCGTAGCTACACTTGATTCAGAAGCCCCGTTGTCCGTAGCTACACTTGATTCAGAAGCCCCGTTGTCCGTAGCTACACTTGATTCAGAAGCCCCGTTGTCCGTAGCTACACTTGATTCAGAAGCCCCGTTGTCCGTAGCTACACTTGATTCAGAAGCCCCGTTGTCCGTAGCTACACTTGATTCAGAAGCCCCGTTGTCCGTAGCTACACTTGATTCAGAAGCCCCGTTGTCCGTAGCTACACTTGATTCAGAAGCCCCGTTGTCCGTAGCTACACTTGATTCAGAAGCCCCGTTGTCCGTAGCTACACTTGATTCAGAAGCCCCGTTGTCCGTAGCTACACTTGATTCAGAAGCCCCGTTGTCCGTAGCTACACTTGATTCAGAAGCCCCGTTGTCCGTAGCTACACTTGATTCAGAAGCCCCGTTGTCCGTAGCTACACTTGATTCAGAAGCCCTGTGGTTTTGTTATAATTAGCATCTCGTCGTGTTTATTTTAATATCGAGGAAGAAGCCCCGTTAGGAATATTTCACTTTCTTTGGTCATAGGAACAACATGAATTTGTGCCTGAGGTAGATGCGGTGTGACTTGAGTTTCGCCATCAGGTGGAAGACTGTGTCCCCTCTCTCTGGTCAGTCTCACCAGAGGAAAGGAAGGAGCGAGAAGGCAGGTACCGTGAGAGACAGACCCTCTTGCTGCTCTCCTCCTCCACTGAGACCAATGCCATGTTCAAGACACCTGGGAACTCAGGAGAAAAAAAAGAAAGAAACGAGATCCAACTGGGGAAAATCGTTTTGAACGGTGATCCAACTCAGTCGTAAAAATGTGGCATCTTTACAGATCTCCGACCTGAAGATCACTGACGTACGGTTTGAGCTTGTTGTTTTCCAAGTTGTCTTGAAAGCACCATGATCATCTGATGCAGGTACTATCAGTCCAGTAAAATAAAAAAAGCAAATTATTTGAAAAATATTTATATTTATGCTCGTCTGTGACTCGCAAGCACTACACCTTCTGATGTAGTTAGTTATCAAAGCTCCAGTTTGGAAATAGAATATGTTGTGAGAAGAACAATGCTGTCAGACATATCGCCAATATGCTGTGATAATGTATCAGGCTAGGCATATCACCAATATGCTGTGATAATGTATCAGGCTAGGCATATCACCAATATGCTGTGATAATGTATCAGGCTAGGCATATCACCAATATGCTGTGATAATGTATCAGGCTAGGCATATCACCAATATGCTGTGATAATGTATCAAACCAGGCATACAGCCAATATGTTGTGATAATGCATCAGGCCAGGCATATAGTCAATATAATGTGATAATGCTGTGATAATGTATCAGGCCATGCATATAGTCAATATGCTGTGATAATGCATCAGACCAGGCATATAGTCAATATGATGTGATAATGCATCAGGCCAGGCATATAGTGTGATAATGTATCAGACCAGGCATATAGTCAATATGCTGTGATAATGTATCAGACCAGGCATATAGTCAATATGATGTGATAATGCATCAGGCCAGGCATATAGTGTGATAATGTATCAGACCAGGCATATAGTCAATATGCTGTGATAATGTATCAGACCAGGCATATAGTCAATATGATGTGATAATGCATCAGGCCAGGCATATAGTGTGATAATGTATCAGACCAGGCATATAGTCAATATGCTGTGATAATGTATCAGGCCAGGCATATAGCCAATATGATGTGATAATGCATCAGACCAGGCATATAGTCAATATGCTGTGATAATGTATCAGACCAGGCATATAGTGTGATAATGCATCAGGCCAGGCATATAGTGAATATGTGATAATGCATCAGGCCATGCATATAGTGTGATAATGCATCAGGCCATGCATATAGTGTGATAATGCATCAGGTCAGGCATATAGTGTGATAATGCATCAGGCCAGGCATATAGTGAATATGTGATAATGCATCAGGCCAGGCATATAGTGTGATAATGCATCAGGCCAGGCATATAGTGTGATAATGCATCAGGCCAGGCATATAGTGTGATAATGCATCAGGCCAGGCATATAGTGTGATAATGCATCAGGCCAGGCATATAGTGTGATAATGCATCAGGCCAGGCATATAGTGTGATAATGCATCAGGCCAGGCATATAGTGTGATAATGCATCAGGCCAGGCATATAGTGTGATAATGCATCAGGCCAGGCATATAGTGTGATAATGTATCAGGCCAGGCATATAGTGTGATAATGTATCAGGCCAGGCATATAGTGTGATAATGTATAAGACCAGGCATATAGTGTGATAATGTATCAGGCCAGGCATATAGTGTGATAATGTATCAGGCCAGGCATATAGTGTGATAATGTATCAGGCCAGGCATATAGTGTGATAATGTATCAGGCCAGGCATATAGTCAATATGCTGTGATAATGCATCAGGCCAGGCATATAGTGTGATAATGCATCAGGCCAGGCATATAGTGTGATAATGCATCAGGCCAGGCATATAGTGTGATAATGCATCAGGCCAGGCATATAGTGTGATAATGCATCAGGCCAGGCATATAGTGTGATAATGCATCAGGCCAGGCATATAGTGTGATAATGTATCAGGCCTACTGCACAAACCTCATTTTTATTCGGTTAACGTCATCTTTTTTAAGAAAAAAAGAAAGAAATTGGAGCGGTATATCTCGGCTTGTTTTTGGACTGTGAAAGTGATCTTGACTCAGAAAATGTTGGTGACCACTGATATAATACACATCTATGGTAACTCACGTCACAATGAGTCCATAGTAAAGAATTATAATTCACATAGTTTAAAATCTCCTCTCTGGGTGTGAAATAAAAACAGGAAATGGTCCCGAGTGATGGTGAATGAAAGACACTTACTCGTCAAACACAATGAAAGAGGCCCCGACGGGGTGTTTGTGGATGTTCAGACTCGTCCTTTTCTCCAGGTTCACCTCAGGAGCCTCTGTCTCTTTGTTGACTGTCACCTCTGGGAGACGCGCTGTAACCAGGCAACAAGGGCATTATATATTATAGCAAAAACGTCAGGCGTTTTCAAAAGTAAAATATTTTGTTCCAAATCAAAAATCAGGAATTCCTAATTTTCCTAAGGTCATACTAAGACAATGATATAAAGCCATGAGGTCAATACGATCCGATTACAACAGTAGCTGGTTACTGTTAAATTGACCTTTTACTGCTGAGCCAATCACATCCCTCACTCATAAAAAATAAATAAAAAAGTACTCAGACAGGAAGTGACACAGTGTCACAGGCAGGATCTGAACCCAGGTCACCCAACGGGAGGAGTAACCAGCATCTTGATTGCCAGACCAAGAGGAAATTCCTCCTCTGACACTGGGTCACCACCAGAAATCCTGAGCTACAGTCATGTACACGCCGACAAACAGCCCGGTGAAAACATCAGCAGGGGTGTATTCATTAGGTCGGATTACGTCACTAAACGTTTAGTCTGTTGCAAACTCTAAGGAAATGCTTGTTTTGTGTTCGTTGCAAAGCGTTCTCTGTTGGAAAATGTTTTTGCAACGCAATTTGACTAATGAATAGACCCCCAGGTCTCACCGTTCTTGAGAGCAGCCAGCAGGGCGATGAGACAGGCGTCCAACAAGTTGCCATCGTAGTCCAGACACATGATGTCACAGTACAGGACCCAACACAGCTAGGGAACACAAACACACAGTACAGGACCCAACACAGCTAGGGAGCAGCAGAACCAAGTATCAGAACCACAGCTGAGAACTAGAATCAGTAACAGGCAATCAGAGGTGGTTGAGGTCAAGTTCAATTCCAATCAATATCAGTAGAGTGAAATTCCAATCAATATCAGTAGAGTGAAATTCCAATCAATATCAGTAGAGTGAAATTCCAATCAATATCAGTAGAGTGAAATTCCAATCAATATCAGTAGAGTGAAATTCCAATCAATATCGGTACGGTGAAATTCCAATTCTCTACAACGCTTTTCAACGAGAAACATTTGGAATGTGGTTTACTTTCTGAATTGCAATGGAATTGACCCCAACTCTGGTACCCTACATGTATTAAGCTGTGAAAGTAAAACAGTGTGTCACAGTCCCCTCAGTGTGTCACATGGTGAAGTTATTAAATGTAAATACCTTTCCTTTCACAATGCATAAGTCCTCTTTCTGGATGACGGCAGAGCTGCAAGGCAAAAATTATGTTAAAAACAGCCACGTAATATACCACATTTGAAATGCCAGTAACCATTTGAGGTTCGTCAAACAGCTCTTACACTAAAAAGGGCACAATCGTCATTTTCACAGTATGACTCCAACCTTATAGTGTGGAGATATACACTGAGTGTACAAAACATTAAGAACACCTGCTCTTTCCGTGACCGACTGAGCAGGTGAAAGCGACGAACCCTTATTGATGCCACTTGTTAAATCAATTTTATATATATAGCCCTTTTTACATCAACTGATATCTCAAAGTGCTGTTCAGAAATAAATCCACTTCAGTCAGTGTAGATGAAGAGGAGGAGACGGGTTCAAGAAGGATTTTTAAGCCTTGAGACAGTTGAGACAAGGATTGTGTAATTGTGCCATTCAGAGGGTGAATGGGCAAGACAAAATATTTAAGTGTCTTTGAACGGGGTATGTTAGTAGGTGCCAGGCACAGGTTTGTGTCAAGAACTGCAATGCTGGTGGGTTTTTCACACTCAACAGTTTCCCGTGTGTATCAAGAATGGTCCACCACCCAAAGGACATCCAGCCAACTTGCCACAACTGTGGGAAGCATTGGAGTCAACATGGGGCCAGCATCCCTGTGGAACGCTTTCGACACCTTGTAGAGTCCATGACCCGATGAATTGAGGCTGTTCTGAGGGCAGAAGGGGAGAGTGCAACTCAATATTAGGAAGGTGTTCTGAATATTTTGTACACTCACTGTATATAAAACAGGAAATTCACGTTTTTAACTGCACTGGACCTTTAAATATACACTGAGTTACCTCTCTATGACATCAGCGATGAACTGGCTGGCGGCCTGAGCCTGTTCCCCGGGTGGTCCAGGACGGAACCGTGACGAACACAGAGGAGGCAGGTCTACATTGGGTACTGAGAGAGAAAGACACAGGTCAAATACACAAACACAGAGACGTATACAAATATACACACACACACGCTACTCAGCAAGGGAATGTAAAGTTGTTGAAACATTAACTAGTCATGTTTTTTGCTCTATATCTTTGTAGAAAGGTAACTCTTCCATTTACCAATGTAACCTTTATTGGGTGCATCCACTGGTGGGTTTGCCAGTTCCTGTGGATAAAATACAACGGGAATGAGTTAGGCTGTGTGGGGGTCACCAAGGTGCTGCTTTAGTTGTTTACTTGAGGAGAGGTTACTATTCACCCCTTTGATGCCACACATGACTGTGGTGTTTCCAATCTTCACCAGGGCTGAGCCGTCTGCTGTGGATATAGAACCTGGAGAGGGAGATGGAAGAGGATATGACGGAGAGAGACATGGGGGAGATGGATATATATGAGAGCGAGAGCGAGAGAGAGCGAGAGCGAGAGCGAGAGCGAGAGAGAGCGCGAGAGAGAGCGCGAGAGAGAGCGCGAGAGAGAGCGCGAGAGCGAGAGAGAGAGAGAGAGAGAGAGAGCGAGAGCGAGAGAGTCAAAGGGGTTAACCATTTGTACATTGTTACAACACTGTATATATTTAATATGACACTTGTAATGTCTTTATTGTTTTGAAACTTCTGTATGTGTAATGTTTACTGTTAATTCGTTTTGTTTGTTTCACTTTTGTGTATTGTCTACCTCACTTGCTTTGGCAATGTTAACACATGTTTCCATGCCAATAAAGCCCCTTGAATTGAATTGAGAGAGAGAGACATGGGGAGATGGAAGAGGATGAGAGAGAGAAATAGAGACATGGGGGGGGGTAGAACTGATCACAGTTCTGTTGTTCTCACCTATATTCAATGTCGTGGTTCTGAATTCACCCAGCTCCCTTCCATCAGAACGGCAGTTCTCTTTCTGCAGAGAACAGTTCACCATTACCATCATGGTTTGGTCAGGGAATCACATCCTAGCAGTCAGTGTCAAGTCCACATAACTAGTCTTACATTTACAAAAGGTGAAAAGTCATGTGTAAGACAGAGGAGGCTGCTGAGGGGAGGACGGCTCATAATAACGGCTGGAATGGAGCGAATGGAATGGCATCAAACCACGTGTTTGATACCATTCCACTCCAGCCTTACCACGAGCCCGTCCTCCCCAATTACGGCACCACCAACCTCCTGTGATGTAAGACGGGTCTACTAACCAGAAACCTCAGGTGGTATTCCAAGGGCTCAGCAGTTCTGGGGACGGAGATTAAGTTAGTTGGTAAACTACAATAACTGACTTCTAAGTTACTAGCTAATTAACGTTAGATGGCAAACAACTTTGTTAGCTAACGTTAGTTGTGCCAGTAGCCTATATGGTCTGTGGCGCCAGAGAGCTTCTGATCTGTGTTGGATACCGTTACTGGTTAGCCTAAATAGCTATTACACGATTAGCCTGCGTGTCGAACAAGCTACTGTTCCTTAGTTTGGGTAGTCTATCATTTCGGAGACATGTAAGCATCTCAGACCGTTTATATAGATTATTTGACGAATGCACACTTACTTGAATCCAGCCGCCATGGTGTTTTTATTAACCACGTGGGTTCGTCTAATGTTCTGACGTCAGAACGGAAGCCCACAAATCCATTTCGGTTTCTTGGAACCAAATTTAAGAAGTGTTTCATTGTATCACAAAGTTATCGCGATACCAGATCAGCTTGCACATTTAAACCTTGAATTTATCTTGTAAAATAAAAATTTGGAAGGCAAAGAATAAGCGTTGCACACTTCGCACTCCAAGCCAGCAGGGGTCATAGTTTAATTCGATGTAAATCGCTTAGGTCACATTTGATGATGTGGTTTTCTGCCTGGAGTTACTTCCGCGTAGGTGTTTCCCTGTGACTGGAAGTTAAGTTCAAACTGATCCGCCCGATACAATAATGGAAATATTACGGCTATGATATTCTATATTTACCTCTCCTCCGAAGAGTGTTTGTCAGAGATATTCGCCACGGAACAGTACAGTTAAGTTTATTAGCAGGCTAACTAGCCACGGTAGCTAGCCACTCTCTCCTTACTGCAGGTGTTTGTCTATGCTACAGGGAATGGGAGAATGGATTGTCTATGTGAAATAATTCACTGTCTGGTTGTATTGGCAGTGGCTGCTTTGATCGTGGTAAGTGTTACACTTACTACAGTATTTGTCTAGCAGGTAATGGTGTATGTCAAAGTCTTGTCGTTCATTCTGACAGGTTACTGAACTGTCAGAATGAGCGAGAGGGCCCTTCTGTGTGCATCCAATCAATCAATCAATCATAGCTTTGAATGCTATATAATATGCCTTAATGTCTTTGTTTACATATTGACAAGAATATAGAATCAACGGAACCAAAACAAACAGACAGAACAATCTAGAAGCTGGTTCTTAACTCTGTTGTGATTCTATTTGACAGGTGCTGCTGATAGCCCATCTGACTGCCGGGATGGTGGACCTGAAGCGTCATGAGAAGGAGAAGTTGTTCCTGACCGCGACTGGAGAGAAGGAGCCCTTCCCCAGCCTTCATGACCCCAGCTCCCTGGAGCTGTCTGTAATAGTGCCTGCCTACAATGAGGAGCTACGAAGTGAGTCACGGACGGACGGACGGGCAGATAGATAGACAGACGGGTGGATTGGCAGACAGATAGACAGAAATCTCTCTGGTAGTGCCTGCTCACAACGAGGAGCTAGAATTGGGTGGGCAGACAGAGAGGCACACACACACACACACACACACACACACACACACATTTCCCCTGAACATGTTTCCTCTTAGGAGTTAAAGGTGGATGAGACAGTAGTATCATATTCAGCGCTAGCCTTGTAATAACAGATTGTAACAACAGATCGCAATAACAGCTTGCATTCCCTTGTGACTAGTGTCAGTCTTGGCTTCGAGGCTTTTTTGCTCTATTTATACTATGGGATAGACTGCGTTCAACACAGGCAGCCCAATACTGATAATTTGCCACTAATAATTAGTATTTTGACCATTCAGATCAGCTCTTTCAATTGAGCAAAACATCAGAATTGGGCTGCCTGTGTAAACGCAGCCATACACTACATATGTGTGACCTGGTATATGTATTTTGCCGTTGCAGTGCCTGTGATGATGGAGGAAGCTATGGGATACCTGGAGAACAGACAGGTGAGTGGCCACTCCCACTGTTAGGAATGAAAGTAAGAAGCAAAATATGATCATGGAGGGACAGTGTGTGCAGGATTTTGTACCACACCTAATTTAGGCTGCGTTTACACAGGAAGCCCAGTTCTGATCTATTTTTTTTATTTTTTTTACTAATTGTTCTTTTGACCAATCAGATCAGCTCTAAAAAAGATATCTGGTTAAAAAAAAGATATGATGTGATTGGTGAAAAGAACAATTAGTGGAAAAGAATATCAGAATTTGTCTGCCTGTGTAAACACAGCCTTTTTAGTTGGTAAATGAACCATGAGTTACAGCTCTAAACTGTTCACATTGTGACGTCAACAACCAGCGGTGAAAATCATTATGCTGTCATTGTTCAAAGTAGCCACCAGATGGCAGTAATGATTTACAATTCATGTGTTGGTCGTTGACCCATCCCCTCTTTTTAGTTAAAGTTTCAACGTTTTCCTTTATCAAATTGCAGACTGCAAACACTCTCTGAAATACTTTAAGTTCAACCGACTAAAATAATCCAGCGCCAGATTATATTTAATGTGACTAAAATAATAAATAATGATACGATCAAAACAAAGAATATACTAGAAAAAGAACATCAAAATATTGTTTTCTCGTCCTCTCCCTCTCCTCTCTCTCTCTCTCTGTCCTGTCTCTCGCTCTCTCTCTTGTCTCTCTCTCTCTCCCTCTCTCTCTCTGTTCTCTCTCTCCCTCTCTGTGTCTCCCTCTCTCTCTCTTTCTGTTCTCTCTCTCTCTCCTGTCTCTCTCTGTCTCTCCCTCTCTGTCTCTCCCTCTCTGTGTCTCCCTCTCTGTCTCTCCCTCTCTGTCTCTCCCTCTCCCTCTCTCTCTCTCTGTCTCTCCCTCTCTCTCTCCCTACAGAAACAGCAGCCGTTGTTTACCTATGAGGTCATTGTGGTGGACGACGGCAGCAGTGACCAAACGACAGAGGTACCGCCGGGGGTGTTGACTATCTGTTATAAACACTGTTGTTGTTGACAACAATGTGTCTTTCAGAAATATTGTTCCTCCGTATAAAATGGTAGAATCAGACCCCCTTTTGGAGGGTTAGAGGCACGTATGTATTTGTAAGAGTAATAGTTTAACGTGTTGGCCCTGTCTTCCCAGGGTGCCTTGCAGGACACCAGGACATGTATAGGTGTAATAGTAAAGTGTACGTATTGGTGTTGTCCTTCCCAGGTTGCCTTGCAGAACACCAGGAAGTATGGCGCAGACAAAGTCCGAGTCCTGACCCTGGTGGAAAACAGAGGGAAAGGAGGGGCCGTCAGGATGGTGAGAGACACACACACACACACACACACACACACACACACACACACACACACACACACACACACACACACACACACACACACACACACACACACACACAGGATGGTGAGAGACACACACACACACACACACCCACACACACACACACACACACACACACACACACAGGATGGTGAGAGCTCTGCTCGTAAATTTAGAGATACACAATATACATATATTTAATTCTATATCTCTGCTCACTGCAACTGCCTCATTTAAAATCAGGTTATTATCTTGAATGTTGTAACTCCGTACTGCCTCACTGGACAGAACGCTGCCTTTAATAACAGAACGCCATTCACTACAACTCTCACATTCAACTTAGGTGTGTGTGTGTGTGTGTGTGTGTGTGTGTGTGTGTGTGTGTGTGTGTGTGTGTGTGTGTGTGTGTGTGTGTGTGTGTGTGTGTGTGTGTGTGTGTGTGTTAGGGTACTCTGAGTTCCAGAGGGAAGCTGATATTGATGGCTGACGCGGACGGAGCCACTAAGTTTGCAGACGTGGAGAAGGTGGAGGCCGGCCTTCGTGATGTAAACATCAAACCAGTGGGTGTTATGATTTTAGCTTTTGTTGTCTAGAATATAAATGTAATTTCCCTGACTAGGCTACATAACCATGTTTCTGTTTTGACCAGAGCCCTGTACTACCAACCAGGTTTGACGAGTTAGCCAGGTAGCTTTGGTCAACTCTGAGTTCAACTCAGGATAACCGGTACTGTGAAAGTGGCTCATCTTTTAGCCAGGGACGTTTCTATGGCAACGAATCCATCAGAATGAACCTGCTCCGGGTGCAGGCTGACTCAGGGCTAAGTCCATTTATCCTGAATGAAGTGTCTGAGCCACAAGATGAGCACCAATGTAAGCAGATACTCTCCCTCTCACAAAGATTGTGTCATTCTCCCCTTCAAGATGACTGATTACATGTTTTATTAATCAAATGTTTTTTTGTGTGTAAAGAAATTGTAATGTTAAAATACCTATCACTTGGTCTCCTGAGCGGTGCAACCATCTGCTAGAGTCGCTACAGACCCGGGTTCGATCCCAGGCTGTATCACAACTGGCTGTGATCGGGAGTCCCATAGGGCGGCGCACAATTGGCCCAGCGTCGTCTGGGTTAGAGGAGAGTTTGGCCGGGGGGGGGTTTACTTGGCTCGCCGCGCTCTAGCGACTCCGTGTGGTGGGTTGAGGGCGCCTGCAGGTTTCCTCCCGACACATTGATGCGAGTGGCTTCCAAGTTAAGCGTGGCGTTAAGAAGCGTGGGTTTGGCTGGGTCATGTTTCAGAGGACGCGTGACTTGACCTTTGTCTCCCGACCCCCGTTGGGGACTTGCAGCGATGAGACAAGATTGAAATTAGGGAGAAGAAAGGGGGTAAAATATTATTATTTTTAAAGAACAATCACATTTTACTAAGCACAGCATTTCCAGTTCCAGTCAGGAACAGCAGCCATGTCGTGTCCCTGTGAGTTTAACAGTCAAAGAGTCTCTGGCTCTATGGTCACAACGTAACAAGCTGGGAGGTGCTTGTGTATTTGATATGCGCACCGAAGATAGGAGGTGCTTGTGTATTTGATATGCGCACCGAAGATAGGAGGTGCTTGTGTATTTGATATGCGCACCGAAGATAGGAGGTGCTTGTGTATTTGATATGCGCACCGAAGATAGGAGCTTGTGTATTTGATATGCGCACCGAAGATAGGAGCTTGTGTATTTGATATGCGCACCGAAGATGGGAGGTGCTTGTGTATTTGATATGCGCACCGAAGATAGGAGGTGCTTGTGTATTTGATATGCACACCGAAGATGGGAGGCGCTTGTGTATTTGATATGCGCACCGAAGATGGGAGGCGCTTGTGTATTTGATATGCACACCGAAGACGTTAAGTAATAGCCTGCTGAATTTGCAAGATAACTTTTTGCCACAAATGAAAATGTGGTACTGACACGTCCGTGGATTGATGTTTCGGCGTTGTCTCAATAAAGAGTTTGGCGTTCAACTAGCCATGCGTGACACGCTCAGTTCCAAGCCTGCTAGAAATAGTGGCAGACGGAGCGAGCGATATCCACCGTCGTAGTACGGATGAAACCTGAGCTTGAATGTCTGACTGACGGAAGCTGGCTAACTGAGACGGAAGCTGGCTAACTGACGCTGAAGCTTGCTCTGGTCTATTGACTTCAATCACAGATTACAAAGGAAAACCAGCCACGTCACGGACATCGACGTCTTGCTCCCGGACAAGCTAAACACCTTCTTCGCCCACTTTGAGGGTAACACAATGCCACAGATGCGGCCCGCTACCAAAGACTGTGTGCTCTCATTCTCCGTGGCCGACGCTAGTAAGACATTTAAGCATGTTAACCCTCGCAAGGCTGCTGGTCCAGACTGCATCCCTAATCGATTCCTGGAGTGGCTGGAGTGTTTACGGACAATCTCTCCCTATCCCAGTCTACTGTCCCCACTTGCTTCAAGATGTCCACCATTATTTCTCTTCCCAAGAAAGCGAAAGGTAACGTAATTAAACGACTATCGCCCCGTAGCACTCACTTCTGTCATCATGAAGTGTTTTGAGAGGCAAGTTAAGGATCATATCACCTCTACCTTACCTGACACCCTAGACCCACTTCAATTTGCATACCGCCCCAATAGGTCCACAGACACACTGCACACTGCCCACTGCTTATCCCATCTGGACAAGAGGAATCCCTATGTAAGAATGCTGTTCATTGATTACAGCTCAGCATTCAACACCATAGTACCCTCCAGGCTCATCATCAAGCTGGAGGCCCTGGGTCTGAACCCCACCTGCAACTGGGTCCTGGACTTCCTGACGGGCCGCCCCCAGGTGGTGAAGTTAGGAAATAACACCTCTTCTTCACTGATCCTCAACACAGGGGCCCAACAATGGTATGTGCTCAACCCTTTCCTGTACTCCCTGTTCACCCATGACTGCGTGGTCACGCACCCCTCCAACTCAATCATCAAATTTGCAGACCTAAGACCCTCACAAACTTTTACAGATGCACAATTGAGAGCATCCTGTCGGGCTGTATCACCGCCTGGTACGGCAACTGCACCGCCTGCAACCGCAGGGCTCTCCAGAGGGTGGTGCGGTCATCTCAACACATCACCGGGGGCAAACGACCTGCCCTCCATGACACCCACAGTATCCGATGTCACAGGAAGGCCATAAAGATCATCAAGGACAACAACCACCCGAGCCACTGTCTGTTCACCCCGTTATCATCCAGAAGGCGAGGTCTGTACAGGTGCATCAAAGCTGGGACCAAGAATCTGGAAAAACAGCTTCTATCTCAAGGCCATCAGACTGTTAAAAAGTCATCATTGGGCGTCTTCCACCCGGTTACTCAACCCTGCACCTTAGAAGCTGCTGCCCTATATACATAGACAAGGATTGACTGACCACTTTAATAATGGAACACTAGTCACATTAATAATGTTTACATACTGCTTTACTCATCTCATATGTATATACTGTATTCCAATTTACTGTATTTTAGTCATTGCTACTCTGATATTGCTCATCTTAATATCTATATATTTCTTAATTATGTTCTTTTACTTTAGATTTGTGTGTATTGTTGTGAATGGTTAGATACTACTGCACTGTTGGAGATAGGATCACAAGCATTTCGCTACACCTGCAATAACATCTGCTAAACATGTGTCAGTGACCAATAACATTTGATTTGATTTCAATCGGACTTTCTGTATTGATCCCGGTTAAATAATGAAATGTTGTGTGTTACAGGAGAACATGGCTATATCCTGTGGGTCCAGAGCACACCTGGAGGAGGAGGCAGTCGCTTCGGTACTCCCTCTCTTTCTCCCATCTCACTCTCTCTTTCTGCCATCTCACTCTCTCTTTCTGCCATCTCACTCTCTTTCTGCCATCTCACTCTCTCTTTCATCTCTCTCTCTCTCTCTTTCTGCCATCCGTCTCACTCTTCTCTCTTTTTGCCATCTCTCTCACTCACACTCTCTCTCACCTACGTAACCCTGTTATGAAATGCATAGATGCCCAAAAAAAACAAAGACACCTTGGTCTTGTAGATGGATTTGCTTTGTTTGTGTTTCCATGGTAGCGGTCTATGTTCCGTACGTTCCTGATGTATGGGTTCCACTTCCTGGTTTGGTTTTTCTGTGTGCGAGGCATCAAGGACACACAGTGTGGCTTCAAGCTCTTCACCCGCGAGGCCGCCCTCAAGACCTTCTCCTCCCTACACGTGGAGCGATGGTAAGGTCCCCCCCCCCCCCAAACGCTAACTTAACCGCTCACCCAATACCAAAATGTATTGGTGTTTACCTAATATTGTATTCTACTTTGTTAAAATAATTATCCTCCCTCCACGTGGAGCGATAGTAAGGTCTCTCTCTTTCTTATACCAACGTTTACCTGCTATAAGAAATTCTATAATAGCAGGGAAGTTGTAGTTCTATTCTAACCCCTTCAAAAAACTATCTGAAGGAGCAAATTTGAACTCCTTATACACTGCTCAAAAAAATAAAGGGAACACTTAAACAACACAATGTAACTCCAAGTCAATCACACTTCTGTGAAATCAAACTGTCCACTTAGGAAGCAACACTGATTGACAATAAATTTCATATGCTGTTGTGCAAATGGAATAGACAAAAGGTGGAAATTATAGGCAAATAGCAAGACACCCCCAAAAAAGGAGTGATTCTGCAGGTGGTGACCACAGACCACTTCTCAGTTCCTATGCTTCCTGGCTGATGTTTTGGTCACTTTTGAATGCTGGCGGTGCTCTCACTCTAGTGGTAGCATGAGACGGAGTCTACAACCCACACAAGTGGCTCAGGTAGTGCAGTTCATCCAGGATGGCACATCAATGCGAGCTGTGGCAAAAAGGTTTGCTGTGTCTGTCAGCGTAGTGTCCAGAGCATGGAGGCTCTACCAGGAGACAGGCCAGTACATCAGGTGACGTGGAGGAGGCCGTAGGAGGGCAACAACCCAGCAGCAGGACCGCTACCTCCGCCTTTGTGCCAGGAGGTGCACTGTCAGAGCCCTGCAAAATGACCTTCCATTTGCACAACAGCATGTGAAATTTATTGTCAATCAGTGTTGCTTCCTAAGTGGACAGTTTGATTTCACAGAAGTGTGATTGACTTGGAGTTACATTGTGTTGTTTAAGTGTTCCCTTTATTTTTTTGAGCAGTGTATTTTCATGTTGTGAATGATGGTTATTACATAGTAATTAGATGGCTTAATTTAAACAAGAAAACGTATGGGGAAAAGTGCAAGACCTTCTCTCTGGCGCAGTGGTACGGTCTCTCATTTTACATTTTACAAGACCACTAACCCACAATAACCACAACTTGAATTTGAATGGAGCAATGGTACGGTCTCTCTCTCTGGACGGGACCATTAACGCACAATTCTTCACTATCTGTACTTCAAATAACTACAATTTGAATGAACGGTGCACTGGTATAGTCTCTCTAAACAACTTGATCATGACGGAAAACAAAAGTTTACTAGTCAAGGACTAGTACTGAATATGGTGTTGTGCTGTTTCACAGGGCCTTTGACGTGGAGCTGCTGTACATCGCTCAGTGCTTTAAGATCCCCATAGCCGAGGTGGCCGTCAACTGGACTGAGATAGAAGGTGAGTCTGTCAACCGGGCTGAGATAGAAGGCGAGTCTGTCAACCGGGCTGAGATAGAAGGCGAGTCTGTCAACCGGGCTGAGATAGAAGGCGAGTCTGTCAACCGGGCTGAGATAGAAGGCGAGTCTGTCAACCGGGCTGAGATAGAAGGCGAGTCTGTCAACCGGGCTGAGATAGAAGGCGAGTCTGTCAACCGGGCTGAGATAGAAGGCGAGTCTCTCATACTTAAACATACACATTAGCGTTATTTCCCCGGTATTTTAAAAATGTTCCATCCCGAGAAGAAATACCTTTTCTCCCAGTTAATCCTGTATTTCCCGACAAAACCGGGAGTGTCATTCTCAAGCAGATAAATATATCTGGATTTTATCAGAGCTTTGATCAGCATGAATATTTTAACCTGATGCTACCTGACTCTGATCCCTACATTTAAAATATTTACTGCTCTAGTTGAGGAGATGTCCGGCAAGCTGTTCTAGTTTAGGAGATGTCCGGCAAGCTGTTCTAGTTGAGGAGATGTCCGGCAAGCTGTTCTAGTTGAGGAGATGTCCGGCAAGCTGTTCTAGTTGAGATGTCCGGCAAGCTGTTCTAGTTGAGGAGATGTCCGGCAAGCTGTTCTAGTTTAGGAGATGTCCGGCAAGCTGTTCTAGTTGAGGAGATGTCCGGAAAGCTGTTCTAGTTGAGGAGATGTCCGGCAAGCTGTTCTAGTTGA
This sequence comes from Salvelinus fontinalis, assembly GCF_029448725.1. NCBI lineage: Eukaryota > Metazoa > Chordata > Actinopteri > Salmoniformes > Salmonidae > Salvelinus > Salvelinus fontinalis. Next base: position 43,119,781 of record NC_074674.1, on the reverse strand, counting down.
GGAGATGTCCGGCAAGCTGTTCTAGTTGAGGAGCGTGAAGGAGAAAGGCTAGCGGAGCACAGGTGCGTATTACGCAAGAGACAGAGGCTATAAGTTTGAATCTTAGCCTTTGCATAACCCATCATTCACAAGAAAAACAGTTAACATGATGAGATGATGCATTCATACTGAAACGTGCGGTCTATCCTCACCCTGAGTGTTGATGATCGATCATGCAGATAGCAGAGATTAGGCCACATGGCCCATAGAGAAGCCAGATTTAGACATTTCATATCATTTAACAGTTCCATTTCACGGCATGCTGCTCATGTAAATCATTTATTCTAATTGACTGGTTTCTCGCAGTTATTTATCCTGGGAAAAGGGAAGCGGGTTTGGGTGGGAAATCTCGGTAACCCGGTTACCGCTATTCAACCCTAACACACACACACACACACACACACACACACACACACACACACACACACATAGACACACAACTGGACTTAGAGAGGTGAGTTTTAAGGTGGATAATCAGTAGTGTCATATTCAGTCTTAGGCTAAAACTTGACGCTACAGTACATATCAAACCTGTTTGGGTCGTTTTACTTTAGTAGGCCTGAAACATGACTTTCTGACAGCAGTGTGCTGGTCTTTCTACATTAGATATGCGTTTTAAAGTTCTGGAGGCCGGTGTTCAAGTCTCGGCTCTTTTTTCCCCCTCACTGTTGACCAGTCTCTATTAACTGTCCTGTCATTTAAAACGATATAATACGTAAGCAGATTGGTGCTCCTGCATGGGTTTTAGTGTTTCAGATATTTCCAGTCGTGGGCTACTGGTTAACTAATATGGTAGTGGTTTCTACTTAGTGACCGTACCGTAACTGGTTAACTAATATGGTAGTGGTTTCTACTTAGTGACCGTACCGTAACTGGTTAACTAATATGGCAGTGGTTTCTATCTAGTGACCGTATCGTAACTGGTTAACTAACATGGTAGTGGTTTCTACCTAGTGATCGTATCGTAACTGGTTAACTAATATGGTAGTGGTTTCTACCTAGTGACCGTATCGTAACTGGTTAACTAATATGGTAGTGGTTTCTACTTAGTGACCGTATCGTAACTGGTTAACTAACATGGTAGTGGTTTCTACCTAGTGACCGTATCGTAACTGGTTAACTAACATGGTAGTGGTTTCTACCTAGTGACCGTATCGTAACTGGTTAACTAATATGGTAGTGGTTTCTACCTAGTGACCGTATCGTAACTGGTTAACTAATATGGTAGTGGTTTCTACCTAGTGATCGTATCGTAACTGGTTAACTAACATGGTAGTGGTTTCTACCTAGTGACCGTATCGTAACTGGTTAACTAATATGGTAGTGGTTTCTACCTAGTGATCGTATCGTAACTGGTTAACTAATATGGTAGTGGTTTCTACCTAGTGACCGTATCGTAACTGGTTAACTAATATGGTAGTGGTTTCTACCTAGTGACCGTATCGTAACTGGTTAACTAATATGGTAGTGGTTTCTACCTAGTGACCGTATCGTAACTGGTTAACTAATATGGTAGTGGTTTCTACCTAGTGATCGTAACTGGTTAACTAATATGGTAGTGGTTTCTACCTAGTGACTGTATCGTAACTGGTTAACTAATATGGTAGTGGTTTCTACCTAGTGATCGTAACTGGTTAACTAATATGGCAGTGGTTTCTACCTAGTGACCGTATCGTAACTGGTTAACTAATATGGTAGTGGTTTCTACCTAGTGATCGTATCGTAACTGGTTAACTAATATGGTAGTGGTTTCTACCTAGTGACCGTATCGTAACTGGTTAACTAATATGGTAGTGGTTTCTACCCAGTGACCGTATCGTAACTGGTTAACTAATATGGTAGTGGTTTCTACCTAGTGATCGTAACTAGTTAAATAATATGGTAGTGGTTTCTACCTAGTGATCGTAACTGGTTAACTAATATGGTAGTGGTTTCTACCTAGTGATCGTAACTGGTTAACTAACATGGTAGTGGTTTCTACCTAGTGATCGTATCGTAACTGGTTAACTAATATGGTAGTGGTTTCTACCTAGTGATCGTAACTGGTTAACTAACATGGTAGTGGTTTCTACCTAGTGACCGTATCATAACTGGTTAACTAATATGGTAGTGGTTTCTACCTAGTGATCGTATCGTAACTGGTTAACTAATATGGTAGTGGTTTCTACTTAGTGATCGTAACTGGTTAACTAATATGGTAGTGGTTTCTACCTAGTGACCGTAACTGGTTAACTAATATGGTAGTGGTTTCTACTTAGTGATCGTAACTGGTTAACTAATATGGTAGTGGTTTCTACCTAGTGACCGTAACTGGTTAACTAATATGGTAGTGGTTTCTACTTAGTGATCGTAACTGGTTAACTAATATGGTAGTGGTTTCTACCTAGTGACCGTAACTGGTTAACTAATATGGTAGTGGTTTCTATCTAGTGATCGTAACTGGTTAACTAATATGTTAGTGGTTTCTACCTAGTGACCGTATCGTAACTGGTTAACTAATATGGTAGTGGTTTCTACCTAGTGACCGTATCGTAACTGGTTAACTAACATGGTAGTGGTTTCTACCTAGTGACCGTATCGTAACTGGTTAACTAATATGGTAGTGGTTTCTACCTAGTGATCGTATCGTAACTGGTTAACTAATATGGTAGTGGTTTCTACCTAGTGACCGTATCGTAACTGGTTAACTAATATGGTAGTGGTTTCTACCTAGTGATCGTATCGTAACTGGTTAACTAATATGGTAGTGGTTTCTACCTAGTGACCGTATCGTAACTGGTTAACTAATATGGTAGTGGTTTCTACCTAGTGACCGTATCGTAACTGGTTAACTAATATGGTAGTGGTTTCTACCTAGTGACCGTATCGTAACTGGTTAACTAATATGGTAGTGGTTTCTATCTAGTGATCGTAACTGGTTAACTAATATGGTAGTGGTTTCTACCTAGTGACCGTATCGTAACTGGTTAACTAATATGGTAGTGGTTTCTACCCAGTGACCGTATCGTAACTGGTTAACTAATATGGTAGTGGTTTCTACCTAGTGATCGTAACTGGTTAACTAACATGGTAGTGGTTTCTACCTAGTGATCGTATCGTAACTGGTTAACTAATATGGTAGTGGTTTCTACTTAGTGATCGTAACTGGTTAACTAATATGGTAGTGGTTTCTATCTAGTGATCGTAACTGGTTAACTAATATGGTAGTGGTTTCTACCTAGTGACCGTATCGTAACTGGTTAACTAATATGGTAGTGGTTTCTACCTAGTGACCGTATCCTAACTGGTTAACTAATATGGTAGTGGTTTCTACTTAGTGATCGGAACTGGTTAACTAATATGGTAGTGGTTTCTACTTAGTGATCGTAACTGGTTAACTAACATGGTAGTGGTTTCTACCTAGTGATCGTAACTGGTTAACTAATATGGTAGTGGTTTCTACTTAGTGATCGTAACTAGTTAACTAATATGGTAGTGGTTTCTACTTAGTGATCGTAACTGGTTAACTAACATGGTAGTGGTTTCTACCTAGTGATCGTAACTGGTTAACTAATATGGTAGTGGTTTCTACCTAGTGATCGTATCGTAACTAGTTAACTAATATGGTAGTGGTTTCTACCTAGTGACCGTATCGTAACTAGTTAACTAATATGGTAGTGGTTTCTACCTAGTGACCGTATCGTAACTGGTTAACTAATATGGTAGTGCTTTCTATCTAGTGACCGTATCGTAACTGGTTAACTAATATGGTAGTGGTTTCTACCTAGTGATCGTAACTGGTTAACTAATATGTTAGTGGTTTCTACCTAGTGACCGTATCGTAACTGGTTAACTAATATGGTAGTGGTTTCTACCTAGTGACCGTATCGTAACTGGTTAACTAATATGTTAGTGGTTTCTACCTAGTGACCGTATCGTAACTGGTTAACTAATATGGTAGTGGTTTCTACCTAGTGACCGTAACTGGTTAACTAATATGGTAGTGGTTTCTACCTAGTGACCGTATCGTAACTGGTTAACTAATATGGTAGTGGTTTCTACCTAGTGACCGTATCGTAACTGGTTAACTAATATGGTAGTGGTTTCTACCTAGTGATCGTAACTGGTTAACTAACATGGTAGTGGTTTCTACCTAGTGACCGTATCGTAACTGGTTAACTAATATGGTAGTGGTTTCTATCTAGTGACCGTATCATAACTGGTTAACTAATATGGTAGTGGTTTCTATCTAGTGACCGTATCGTAACTGGTTAACTAATATGGTAGTGGTTTCTACCTAGTGACCGTATTGTAACTGGTTAACTAATATGGTAGTGGTTTCTACCTAGTGATCGTAACTGGTTAACTAATATGGTAGTGGTTTCTACCTAGTGATTGTAATTGGTTAACTAATATGGCAGTGGTTTCTATCTAGTGACCGTATCGTAACTGGTTAACTAATATGGTAGTGGTTTCTACCTAGTGATCGTATCGTAACTGGTTAACTAATATGGTAGTGGTTTCTACTTAGTGATCGTAACTGGTTAACTAATATGGTAGTGGTTTCTACCTAGTGATTGTAACTGGTTAACTAATATGGCAGTGGTTTCTATCTAGTGACCGTATCGTAACTGGTTAACTAATATGGTAGTGGTTTCTACTTAGTGATCGTATCGTAACTGGTTAACTAACATGGCAGTGGTTTCTACCTAGTGACCGTATCGTAACTGGTTAACTAATATGGTAGTGGTTTCTACCTAGTGACCGTATCGTAACTGGTTAACTAACATGGCAGTGGTTTCTACCTAGTGACCGTATCGTAACTGGTTAACTAATATGGTAGTGGTTTCTACCTAGTGACCGTATCGTAACTGGTTAACTAATATGGCAGTGGTTTCTACCTAGTGATCGTATCGTAACTGGTTAACTAATATGGCAGTGGTTTCTACCTAGTGACCGTATCGTAACTGGTTAACTAATATGGTAGTGGTTTCTACCTAGTGATCGTAACTGGTTAACTAACATGGTAGTGGTTTCTATCTAGTGATCGTATCGTAACTGGTTAACTAATATGGTAGTGGTTTCTACCTAGTGATTGTAACTGGTTAACTAATATGGCAGTGGTTTCTACCTAGTGACCGTATCGTAACTGGTTAACTAATATGGTAGTGGTTTCTACCTAGTGACCGTATCGTAACTGGTTAACTAACATGGTAGTGGTTTCTACCTAATGATCGTAACTGGTTAACTAATATGGTAGTGGTTTCTACCTAGTGACCGTATCGTAACTGGTTAACTAATATGGTAGTGGTTTCTACCTAGTGACCGTAACTGGTTAACTAATATGGTAGTGGTTTCTACCTAGTGACCATACCGTAACTGGTTAACTAACATGGCAGTGGTTTCTACCTAGTGACCGTATCGTAACTGGTTAACTAACATGGTAGTGGTTTCTACCTAGTGACCGTATCGTAACTGGTTAACTAATATGGTAGTGGTTTCTACCTAGTGATCGTAACTGGTTAACTAATATGGTAGTGGTTTCTACCTAGTGACCGTATTGTAACTGGTTATAAAGCTGGGGTCAGTTTGGAACTGGATAATGATGAGTAGAGACCTGCTGTTATAGTACATTATAATGTTATAAAAGGTTATAACACATCTTAACCGTTAGGCTGCCTGCTGGCTTGAGGTGTTATAAGCTGGTTATAATGTGGTATAATGAAGGTATGAGGCCCGAGGGGGCGGGGTATAATGAAGGTATAATGCCCGAGGGGGTGGGGTATAATGCCCGAGGGGGTGGGGTATAATGCCTGAGGGGGCGGGGTATAATGAAGTTATAATGTTTGAAGAGGGGGGGGGTATAATGACCAATATACCACAGCTAAGGGCTGTTCTTCTTAAGCGTGATGCAAAGTGGAGTACAGCCTGGATACATCCCTTAATGTGTTGTTATGTGTTGTTATAGGGTCTAAGCTGGTGCCAGTGTGGAGCATAGCCTGGATACAGCCCTTAATGTGTTGTTATGTGTTGTTATAGGGTCTAAGCTGGTGCCAGTGTGGAGCATAGCCTGGATACATCCCTTAATGTGTTGTTATGTGTTGTTATAGGGTCTAAGCTGGTGCCAGTGTGGAGCATAGCCTGGATACAGCCCTTAATGTGTTGTTATGTGTTGTTATAGGGTCTAAGCTGGTGCCAGTGTGGAGCATAGCCTGGATACAGCCCTTAATGTGTTGTTATGTGTTGTTATAGGGTCTAAGCTGGTGCCAGTGTGGAGCATAGCCTGGATACAGCCCTTAATGTGTTGTTATGTGTTGTTATAGGGTCTAAGCTGGTGCCAGTGTGGAGCATAGCCTGGATACAGCCCTTAATGTGTTGTTATGTGTTGTTATAGGGTCTAAGCTGGTGCCAGTGTGGAGCATAGCCTGGATACAGCCCTTAATGTGTTGTTATGTGTTGTTATAGGGTCTAAGCTGGTGCCAGTGTGGAGCATAGCCTGGATACAGCCCTTAATGTGTTGTTATGTGTTGTTATAGGGTCTAAGCTGGTGCCAGTGTGGAGCCTAGCCTGGATACAGCCCTTAATGTGTTGTTATGTGTTGTTATAGGGTCTAAGCTGGTGCCAGTGTGGAGCATAGCCTGGATACATCCCTTAATGTGTTGTTATGTGTTGTTATAGGGTCTAAGCTGGTGCCAGTGTGGAGCATAGCCTGGATACATCCCTTAATGTGTTGTTATGTGTTGTTATAGGGTCTAAGCTGGTGCCAGTGTGGAGCATAGCCTGGATACAGCCCTTAATGTGTTATGTGTTGTTATAGGGTCTAAGCTGGTGCCAGTGTGGAGCCTAGCCTGGATACAGCCCTTAATGTGTTATGTGTTGTTATAGGGTCTAAGCTGGTGCCAGTGTGGAGCCTAGCCTGGATACAGCCCTTAATGTGTTATGTGTTGTTATAGGGTCTAAGCTGGTGCCAGTGTGGAGCCTAGCCTGGATACAGCCCTTAATGTGTTGTTATGTGTTGTTATAGGGTCTAAGCTGGTGCCAGTGTGGAGCCTAGCCTGGATACAGCCCTTAATGTGTTGTTATGTGTTGTTATAGGGTCTAAGCTGGTGCCAGTGTGGAGCCTAGCCTGGATACAGCCCTTAATGTGTTATGTGTTGTTATAGGGTCTAAGCTGGTGCCAGTGTGGAGCCTAGCCTGGATACATCCCTTAATGTGTTATGTGTTGTTATAGGGTCTAAGCTGGTGCCAGTGTGGAGCCTAGCCTGGATACAGCCCTTAATGTGTTGTGTGTTGTTATAGGGTCTAAGCTGGTGCCAGTGTGGAGCCTAGCCTGGATACAGCCCTTAATGTGTTATGTGTTGTTATAGGGTCTAAGCTGGTGCCAGTGTGGAGCCTAGCCTGGATACATCCCTTAATGTGTTATGTGTTGTTATAGGGTCTAAGCTGGTGCCAGTGTGGAGCATAGCCTGGATACAGCCCTTAATGTGTTGTTATGTGTTGTTATAGGGTCTAAGCTGGTGCCAGTGTGGAGCCTAGCCTGGATACATCCCTTAATGTGTTATGTGTTGTTATAGGGTCTAAGCTGGTGCCAGTGTGGAGCATAGCCTGGATACAGCCCTTAATGTGTTGTTATGTGTTGTTATAGGGTCTAAGCTGGTGCCAGTGTGGAGCATAGCCTGGATACAGCCCTTAATGTGTTGTTATGTGTTGTTATAGGGTCTAAGCTGGTGCCAGTGTGGAGCATAGCCTGGATACAGCCCTTAATGTGTTGTTATGTGTTGTTATAGGGTCTAAGCTGGTGCCAGTGTGGAGCATAGCCTGGATACAGCCCTTAATGTGTTGTTATGTGTTGTTATAGGGTCTAAGCTGGTGCCAGTGTGGAGCATAGCCTGGATACAGCCCTTAATGTGTTGTTATGTGTTGTTATAGGGTCTAAGCTGGTGCCAGTGTGGAGCATAGCCTGGATACAGCCCTTAATGTGTTGTTATGTGTTGTTATAGGGTCTAAGCTGGTGCCAGTGTGGAGCATAGCCTGGATACAGCCCTTAATGTGTTGTTATGTGTTGTTATAGGGTCTAAGCTGGTGCCAGTGTGGAGCATAGCCTGGATACAGCCCTTAATGTGTTGTTATGTGTTGTTATAGGGTCTAAGCTGGTGCCAGTGTGGAGCATAGCCTGGATACAGCCCTTAATGTGTTGTTATGTGTTGTTATAGGGTCTAAGCTGGTGCCAGTGTGGAGCTGGCTACAGATGGGTAGAGACCTGGTGTTCATCCGCCTGCGTTACATCACTGGTGCCTGGAGACTGGAGAGCCCTCGCAAGACCGACTAGAGCCAATCACATCAGCCCTCGCACAATGAGACAGCCCTCCGATTGGACAGATGAACTTCCTCGTTGGACGGGAATACCGTGAACTCGGTTGTGGGCTGCGGCTCAATAGTCTGACGTGACTTGCTCTCCTTGTGTCCTCTCCTTCAGCTGATCTGAAATAGCAGGACAGGTGAAAGCATTAGAGAGGATGCCTGCTGGGAGTTTTGTTTTCACCTGTTCAGTTCTTTAATGTCCTCTGCAGATTGAGGAGAGCAAGCTATTTTTAGACTATTGAGATGCATCAATGGGAGGGCTATGTTCTCTTTCGAACATTGCCATTGGCTGAGAAATCTTTAAATGATTGATTGACAGGTCCCGCCAATTGCCAGGTTCAGAATACGCGTTTGTTTCCTTCACCTGAAAAAGGTTTGTGGTGTCCGTGGTAACATGCACATGGCATTGCCACGGTTTCAGATACACGCACAACATGATCAATCCGTGTACCATGTTACTCATTTTTTTTACTTTTCTGTCAAACTGTTTGGGCGGGTAAAGAGGGAGGTTGACTGTATCGCTGAGGGATCAATTGGATCATGTTTTGGTTTTTAATCATCATTTTGGTCAGGTAAAATGGAAGGTGTCATTTTCAATGTGTTAGAGAGGGTTAAGTGGTTGTATAGGTATGTCTGTAATGTAGAAGGATGGACTGAACCAAATTAAATAAAAATCAGCTCTAATGTTTAGATGTTTCTTTTTTCATGTTAATTATAACTGTTAATGTGGCTTAGAAGAAATTAAATGCAAAATATAATTCTTATGAATATCGCAGCGACCTTTAACCCAACACCTTGTGAAGGGGTTAGGATCTCTTGGCATTATGGGTAAGGTGTTGGCTTGACAGTTGCTGGGCCCATTTTTGAGTCTCGGCCAGTGCTGCCCCTCAAATTCTCTACAATATGTAATTACAATAATCTCCACCATATTGAGTGGAGAATACTGAGGGGTACCAACCTTGTAATGGTGAAGTTTCCTCTAGACACTGATCTTGGGTCAGTTTAGCATTTTCCTGTCTTAACGGTTGAGGTTAGGATTGGGGGAGAGGAAACTGATCCTAGACCTGCACCTAGAGGAGAACTTCACCCTGTGAGTGCTTTAGAACACTTCTCTCAGATTGTGTCCCATGTTGGCATCCTATACTCTATTTTATTTATTTACCTTTCACCTTTATTTAACCAGGTAGGCCAGTTGAGAACAAGTTCTCATTTACACATGCACCCTGGCCAAGATAAAGCACAGCAGTTTGACACATACAACAACAAAGAGTTACACATGGAATAAACAAACATACAGTCAATAATACAGTAGAAAAATAAGTCTATATAGAATGTTTGAAAATGAGGTGAGACAAGGGAGGTGAAGACAAAAAAAGGCCATGAAGTAAATACAATATAGCAAGTAAAACACTGGAATGGTAGATTTGCAGTGGAAGAATGTGCAAAGTAGAAATATAAATAATGGGGTGCAAACCAGCAAAATAAATAAATAAATACAGTAGGGGAAGCAGTAGTTGTTTGGGCTAAATTATAGATGGGCTATGTACAGGTGCAGTAATCTGTGAGCTGCTCTGACAGCTGGTGCTTAAAGCTAGTGAGGGAGATAAGTGTTTCCAGTTTCAGAGATTTTTGTAGTTCGTTCCAGTCATTGGCAGCAGAGAACTGGAAGGAGAGGCGGCCAAAGGAGGAATTGGCTTTGGGGGTGACCAGAGAGATATACCTGCTAGAGCGCGTGCTACAAGTGGGTGCTGCTATGGTGACCAGCGAGCTGAGATAAGGGGGACTTTACCTAGCAGAGACTTGTAGATGACCTGGAGCCAGTGGGTTTGGCGACAAGTATGAAGCGAGGGCCAGCCAACGAGAGCGTACAGGTCGCAGTGGTGGGTAGTATATGGTGCTTTGGTGACAAAACAGATGGCACTGTGATAGACTGCATGCAATTTATTTAGTAGGGTATTTGGAGGCTATTTTGTGCACTACCTTTTTACCACAGTACTGTGGGCCCTGGTCAAAGGTAGTGCACTAGAAAGGGACTAGTGGGTGCCATTTGGGAAGCGCAAGCCACTTCTTTCAGTGATCTTTCCACATTATTACAGACATTTGGCTGATGCATTCAGATGTATCAACTCTGGTTCCCATAGCAACCCATATTAACTCTGGTTCCCATAGCAACCCATATTAGCTCTGGTTCCCATAGCAACCCACATTAACTCTGGTTCCCATAGCAACCCATATTAGCTCTGGTTCCCATAGCAACCCATATTAACTCTGGTTCCCATAGCAACCCATATTAACTCTGGTTCCCATAGCAACCCATATTAACTCTGGTTCCCATACATTCCTTTGTACTTTTCTATTGTTTTGTTTCTGACTGATAGGTCCTGTGAGGGGCACTTGTTTTGAAACATTTCCTCCACATAACAGAGAATACGTCCCAAATGACACCCCATCCCCTAGTGCATCAGAGCCCTATGGTCCCTGGTCAAAAGTAGTGCACAATATAGGGAATGGGGTGCCATTTGCGACACAAGCACACAGAGAGAGTTCTTGCGGTCTGACTAAATGAAGTCTCTGGGTAATTTACTGAGTTGTAGTGCGAGGCTGAGGTTTGGCACCGGGCTAATAATGTGGATGTATCTACGGGTTGCCTCCTTGAGCCCCGGAGAGCACTTCCTGTTTGTCCTGCTGGTTGTCTGTATGTCTCTCCCTACACATCCTGTTTGTCCTGCTGGTTGTCTGTATGTCTCTCCCTGCACATCCTGTTTGTCCTGCTGGTTGTCTGTATGTCTCTCCCTGCACTTCCTGTTTGTCCTGCTGGTTGTCTGTATGTCTCTCCCTGCACTTCCTGTTTGTCCTGCTGGTTGTCTGTATGTCTCTCCCTGCACTTCCTGTTTGTCCAACTGATTGTCTGTATTTCTCTCTCTGCACATCCTGTTTTGTCCTGCTGGTTGTCTGTATGTCTCTCTCTTCTCTCCCCCCTCTCCCCTCTCCCTCCTCTCTCTCCCCTCTCCCCCCTCCTCTCTCTCCCCTGTCCCCCTCCTCTCTCTCTCCCCTCTCCCACCTCCTCGCCCTCTCCCCCCTCCTCTCTCTCTCTCCCCTCTCCCCCCTCCTCTCTCTCTCTCCCCTCTCCCCCCTCCTCGCCCTCTCCATCTGGTTCTGCTGCAGCTCCCAGTCTGGAAGTCATTTTTCCAAATAGTCCTTCTATATACAGGTAACTGCCAAAATAAAGGAAACACCAACACCAAGTGTCTTAATAGGGAGATGGCCCACCAGCAGCTAGAACAGCTTCAGTGCACCTTAGCATTCATTCTACAAGTGTCTGGAACTCTATTGGAGGGATATGACACCATTCTTCAACTAGAAATTGCATCACGTTGTGTTTTGTTGATGGTAGTGGAAAACACAATCGCCACTCCAGAATCGCCCATAAGAGTTTAATTGGGTTCTTGTGGCTACGAGATGGCATATGGTTTACATCATTTTCATGCTCATCAAACCATTCAGTGACTACTCGTCCTGTGGGTGGGGGCATTATCACCCTATGGAGGCATTATCACCCTATGGAGGCATTATCACCCTATGGGGGCATAGCCATCGTAGCCAAAATAATGGCCTAACCAACATTTGTATACATTACCCTAAGCATATTATGGGATGTTAACTGCTTAATTATCTCAGGAACCACTTATGTGGAAGCACCTGCTTTCAATATACTCCCGAGTGCCGCAGGGGTCTAAGGCAATGCATCTCAGCGCTTGAGGCGTCACTACAGACACCCTGGTTCAATTCCAGGCTGTATCACAACCGGCCGTGATTGGGAGTCCCATAGGGCGGTGCACAATTGGCCCAGCATCGTCCCGGTTTGGCCGGTGTAGGCCGTAATTGTAAATAAGAATTTATTCTTAACTGATTTGCCTAGTTAAATAAAGGTTAAATTAAAAAAAATATTAAAATGTACTCAAGTGTTTCCTTTATTTTGGCAGTTACCTGTACACAGAGCATTCGGAAAGTATTCAGACCCCTTCCCTATTTCCATTTTGTTAAGTTACAGCCTTATTCTAAAATGGATTAAATACATGTGTTTCATCATCAATCCACACACAATACCCCATAACAACAAAGCGAAAACAGGTTTTTAGGAATTTTTGCCATTTTATTTCAAATAAAAAACAGAAATACCTTATTTACATAAGTATTCAGACCCGTCGCTATGAGACTCGAAATTGAGCTCAGGTGCATCCTGTTTCCACTGATCATCCTTGAGATGTTTCTACAACTTGATTGGAGTCCACCTGGGGTAAATTCAATTGATTGGACATGATCTGGAAAGGCCCACACCTGTCTATATAAGGTCCCACAGTTTACAGTTCATGTCAGAGCAAAAACCAAGCCATGAGGTTGAAGGAATTGTCCGTAGAGCTCCAAGACAGGATTGTGTTGAGTCACAGATCTGGGGAAGGGTACCAAAAAAGTTCTGCAGCATTGAAAGTCCTCAAGAACACAGTGGCCTCCATCTTTCTTGAATGGAAGAAGTTTGGAACCACCGAGACTCTTCCTACAGCTGGCCGCTCGGCCAAACTGAGCAATCGGGGGAGAAGGGCCTTGGTCAGGGAGGTGGCCAAGAACCCGATGGTCATTCTGACAGAGCTCTAGAGTTCCTCTGTGGAGAACCTTCCAGAAGAATAACCATCTTTGGCCTGAATGCCAAGCTTCGCGTTTGGAGGAAACCTGGCACCATCCCTACTGTGAAGCATGTGGTGGCAGCATCATGCTGTGAGGATGTTTTTCAGCTGCAGGGACTGGTAGACTAGTCAGGATCGAGGGAAAGATGAATGGAGCAAAGTACAGAGAGAGGCTTGATGAAAATTTGGAGAAAGTCATGAATACTTTCCTTGTGTGTGTGTGTGTGTGTGGTACCAGTCAAAAGTTTGGACACACCTACTCATCCAAGGGTTGTTCTTTATTTGTTCTATATTGTAGAATAATAGTGAAGACATCCTTAACTATGAAATAACACATATGGAATCATGTAGTAACCAAAAAAGTGTTAAACAAAACAAAATATATTTTATATTTGAGGTTCTTCAAAGTAGCCACCCTTTGCCTTGACAGCTTTGCACACTCTTGGAATTCTCTCAACCAGCTTCATGACGTAGTCACCTGAAATGCATTTAAATGAACAGGTGTGCCTTGTTAAAAGTTAATTTGTGGAATTTCTTTCCTTCTCAATGTGTTTGAGCCAATCAGTTGTGTTGTACCACTCCTTCAAGGTAGGGGTGGTATACAGAAGATAGCCCTATTTAGTAAAAGACCAAGTCCATATTATGGCAAGAACAGCTCAAATAAGCAAAGACAAACGATAGTCTATCATTACTTTAAGACATGTAGGTCAGCCAATACGGAAAAATTGTTGAATTGCTGCATAGAAACCACTACAAAAGGACACCAATAATAAGAAGAGACTTGTGTGGGCCAAGAAACACGAGCAATGGACATTAGACCGGCAGAAATCTGTCCTTTGGTCTGATGAGTCCTAATTTGAGATTTTTGGTTCCAACAACCGTGTCCTTTTGAGACACGGAGTAGGTGAACGGATGATCTCCGCATGTGTGGTTCCCACCCTGAAGCATGGAGGAGGAGGTGTGATGGTGCCTTGCTGGTGACACTGTCAGTGATTTATTTATAATTCAAGTCACACTTAACCAGCATGGCTACCACAGCATTCTGCAGCGATACACCATCCCATCTGGTTTGCACCATCATTTGTTTTTCAACAGGACAATGACCCAACACACCTCCAAGCTGTGTAAGGGCTATTTGACCGAGAAGGAGAGTGATGGAGTGCTCCATCAGATGACCTGGCCTCCACAATCACCTGACCTCAACCCAATTGAGATGGCTTGGGATGAGTTGGACCACAGAGTGAAGGAAAACCATCCAACAAGTGCTCAGCATATGTGGGAACTCCTTCAAGACTGTTGGAAAAGCATTCCAGGTGAAGCTGGTTGAGAGAATGCCAAGAGTGTGCAAAGCTGTCGTCAAGGCACTACTTATTCTTCTTCTACTTTGAAGAATATGAAATATATTAAATATTTTGATTTGTTTTACACTTTTTTGGTTACTACATGATTCCATATGTGTTATTTCATAGTTTTGATGTCTTCACTATTATTATACAATGTAGAAAATATTATAAAGAAAGAAAAACGCTTGAATGAGTAGGTGTCCAAACTTTTGACTGGTACTGTATATTTATAATTTGTATTTATTTATCAAATATTCTGTATATTAACCAGAAGTATTGCAGTGACTACAGGGCAAAACAGACAAAGGCCATAGAAACGGCTTACTGTCAGTCCAATCTGTCTCTGTATATTTATAATTTGTATTTATTTATCAAATATTCTGTATATTAACCAGAAGTATTGCAGGGACTACAGGGCAAAACAGACATTGGCCATAGAAACGGCTTACTGTCAGTCCAATCTGTCTCTTATACACATTTCATTGTTTGGTCACTACTACCACCTATATGTTGAATTGATGCACAACTCTCACTCACGGGTGCAACAAAATTGTTGTCTTTTTCAAGGCATGCCTTAAAATATTGTAATAAATCAGAAACAACAATACCATGCACCCACTAGTGGTCCCAATTTACTGTACTTACTGCATTCTGTGGGGTCGAATTACGCTCCCATTTGAAAAACAGTCCTTCTTTACAGTAATGTACTGTTAAACCAAGGTTTCATTGGAACTGACGGTATCATTCACCAGTTAAGCCTAATATAATCACCCAGAGTGCAGTGCGAAATGCGGCAATTTACTGTAAATAATTAATATGTTACATTGCTGTTAGTTTTATTGTATATAAAAACAAGATTTTAGCCCAAAACAAAAGTACCATACCACATCTTTGGAGCGCCAAAAACCTTTTGACCACTAATGGGTGCATGGTATTGTTGTTTCTGGCTCATTGTCATATTTTAAGACGTGCCTTGTAAAAGGCAACAATTTTATGGGGCCTGTGAATAAGAGTTCAGTATCAATACAATTTATAGGTGGTAGATGAAATGTGTATGGGGTCAGATTGGAGAGGTAGCATATTTGCCATGTCCTTGGTGTGTTTTGCCCCGTAGTCACTGCAAGTTTGGAAGCCTTTGTTAAGGCCTCTAGAAGTGCAGGTGATTCATACCTATTCAGTGTATATACAGTATATATTTGATATCCATCATGTGAACAGGTTTTATCCTCCTATCTCCCTCCCTTTAATAGGACACATGTTCTGCTCTTTCTGGACATAATTTTTTACATTTATTTAGCTAGGCAAGTCAGTTAAGAACAAATTCTTATTTTCAATAACGGCCTAGAAACAGCTGGTTAACAGCCTTGTTCAGGGGCAGAACGAAAGACTTTTACCTCGTCAGCTCGGGGATTTGATCTGGCAAACGTTCAGTTATTAGTCCAACGCTCTAACCACTAGACTACCTGCCGCCTCTAATAATAATAGCCTATAGTATATCATATTTGGTTCTTACAATTATGTTGTTTATTGAGCTACACCCAAAACGAAATGTTACTAGCCTTAGCCCAAGAAGTCTGACTGTGACGACATAATGTTAGGTTTTTGAGTCCTAATATATAAATAAAACATTGAAACAAACCCACCTGTGATTTGTTTATAATAGGTTATAAACAATAATGTCCTACAAAAACGCCAAAGAAGCTCTCGCTTTATTTATTTATTCTCAACTTCAAGCTGAAGCATTTCTATGAACATGTGATACTAGTTATCAATTTGCATCAGTATCCTAGAGCCTCCCTCGGACTGCTGTTCATTGCGGATGTATACAACCCGTATTGTCTGAGTGCCGTGCCTGGTCCGTTAATGACGCAAGCCCGACTGGCGACAGTCAGTCTAGAAGTTTGACATGTTCACAGTTTACAGCAACTGCTGTGGAACTTAACAATACTTCCAATTTTAAGCGCATCCATTTCGAGAAGGATCCTCTCGAACCATATTTATCGGGACTCTGATGGATCGTGGCCAGAGCGTAGTGTGGAAAAGTAGTTAGGAGACCTGCCACACTGGTTGAATCAATGTTGTTTCTACTCAATGAAATGAAATGACGTTGAACCAACGTGGAATATACGTTGAATTTACGTCTGTGCAGAGTGGGTCGTGATTCAAAGTACCTACATCCAACCCGCTCACGTAGAAGCGCAAAGCACGCAGTGAATGTGTGTTTCTATCATCCCAGTATCAAATAGTTCACAAATATTTCTGATCCCTATTTTGCATAGAAACTAGGCTATTTAAGATTCAAATTAGGTACAAAAAGACACTGACTAGGCGAAACCAATCATTCCGACACTTGTAGAATATATGACAAGGCGCATTGAATCTGTTCTGGTGGCTCGTGGTGGCCCAACGCCCTATTAAGACTCTTTATGTTGGTGTTTCCTTAATTTTGTCAGTTACCTGTACACCATATACATAGCGCGGTGAGGAGTAAGAGTACCCGGTTTTATCTTCAGGATTCAGGTTCACTCAATTATCGTTTTAAGCTTTGTTTTAATATTGAAAGTCACAGCTGATTTCTTGCATTTATATCGATTTGTTCTCCTTAAATATTATGTATTCGTTTCAGTCTCTTGAGTTGTTTAAAAAAAACGTTTGCCGACAGCTCCTGATATCCAGGCATAAAAACTACAATCTGTCCTGAATTAGCCTAGTTCGCATGTGCGCCGAGCTATATCCTGTCCCCGGTTTTCCTTGGCAAAACTAGCTGGCTAGCTGATCTATGCTCGTTTTCGTCCTCATTGCCTAACATCATAAATCCTCCACCCTCAACTTCCAAACCCATTTGCTAGTTATACAATCATGTAACTAAAGAAATTCGCTTGAAAGACACATGAAAATGTGTTGTTTTATTGAATAGACATGACTGGTTCGAGCTATCTGTCACTCATGTCGTAAGACAACAGTGGCTAATTATTTTATATATGTTTTTATTTAACTAGGAAAGCCAGTTAAACAAGAACAAATTCTTATTTACTATGATGGCCTAACCCAGATGACGCTGGGCCAATTGTGTACCGGCCCTACGGGACTCCCAATCACAGCCGGTTGTGATACAGCAGAGGATCAAATCAGGGTGTCTGTAGTGACTCCTCTAACACTGGGATGTAGTGCCTTAAACCCCTGTGATACAGCCTGGAATGGAACCAGGGTCTGTAGTGACTCCTCTAACACTGGGATGTAGTGCCTTAAACCCCTGTGATACAGCCTGGAATGGAACCAGGGTCTGTAGTGACTCCTCTAGCACTGAGATGCAGTGTCTTAGACCGCTGTGATACAGCCTGGAATGGAACCAGAGTCTGTAGTGACTCCTCTACCACTGAGATGCAGTGTCTTAGACCGCTGTGATACAGCCTGGAATGGAACCAGGGTCTGTACTGACGTCTCCAGCACTGAGATACAGTGCCTTAGACCGCTGTGATACAGCCTGGAATGGAACCAGGGTCTGTAGTGACTCCTCTAGCACTGAGATACAGTGCCTTAGACCGCTGTGATACAGCCTGGAATGGAACCAGGGTCTGTAGTGACTCCTCTACCACTGAGAGGCAGTGCCTTTGACCGCTGTGATACAGCCTGGAATGGAACCAGGGTCTGTAGTGACTCCTCTAGCACTGAGATACAGTGCCTTAGACCGCTGTGATACAGCCTGGAATGGAACCAGGGTCTGTAGTGACTCCTCTAGCACTGAGATGCAGTGTCTTAGACCGCTGTGATACAGCCTGGAATGGAACCAGGGTCTGTAGTGACTCCTCTAGCACTGAGATGCAGTGTCTTAGACCGCTGTGATACAGCCTGGAATGGAACCAGAGTCTGTAGTGACTCCTCTACCACTGAGATGCAGTGTCTTAGACCGCTGTGATACAGCCTGGAATGGAACCAGGGTCTGTACTGACGTCTCCAGCACTGAGATACAGTGCCTTAGACCGCTGTGATACAGCCTGGAATGGAACCAGGGTCTGTAGTGACTCCTCTACCACTGAGATGCAGTGCCTTTGACCGCTGTGATACAGCCTGGAATGGAACCAGGGTCTGTAGTGACTCCTCTAGCACTGAGATGCAGTGTCTTAGACCGCTGTGATACAGCCTGGAATGGAACCAGGGTCTGTAGTGACTCCTCTACCACTGAGATGCAGTGTCTTAGACCGCTGTGATACAGCCTGGAATGGAACCAGGGTCTGTAGTGACTCCTCTACCACTGAGATGCAGTGCCTTTGACCGCTGTGATACAGCCTGGAATGGAACCAGGGTCTGTAGTGACTCCTCTAGCACTGAGATGCAGTGTCTTAGACCGCTGTGATACAGCCTGGAATGGAACCAGGGTCTGTAGTGACGCCTCTAACACTGAGATGCAGTGTCTTAGACCGCTGTGATACAGCCTGGAATCGAACCAGGGTCTGTAGTGACTCCTCTAGCACTGAGATGCAGTGTCTTAGACCGCTGTGATACAGCCTGGAATGGAACCAGGGTCTGTAGTGACTCCTCTAACACTGAGATGCAGTGTCTTAGACCGCTGTGATACAGCCTGGAATGGAACCAGGGTCTGTAGTGACTCCTCTAGCACTGAGATGCAGTGTCTTAGACCGCTGTGATACAGCCTGGAATGGAACCAGGGTCTGTAGTGACTCCTCTAGCACTGAGATGCAGTGTCTTAGACCGCTGTGATACAGCCTGGAATGGAACCAGGGTCTGTAGTGACGCCTCTAACACTGAGATGCAGTGTCTTAGACCGCTGTGATACAGCCTGGAATCGAACCAGGGTCTGTAGTGACTCCTCCAGCACTGAGATGCAGTGTCTTAGACCACTGTGATACAGCCTGGAATGGAACCAGGGTCTGTAGTGACTCCTCTAACACTGAGATGCAGTGCCTTAGACCGCTGTGATACAGCCTGGAATCGAACCAGGGTCTGTAGTACCTTAGACTGCTGTGATACACAGGAGCCCAAGTGTTATGGATTCAAGTTCAGTTTTGCCTTCCACCAGCGTTGCTGGACGTTTCTAGTCGTTTGACTTCGATATGTAGTGATTTTGACAAAATAACCAGATACACTACATGACCAAAAGTATATGGACACCTGCTCATCGAACATCTCAGTCCAAAATCGTGGTCATTAATATGGAATTGGTCCCCTCCTTTAGCTGCTATAACAGCGTCTACTTGTCTGGGAAGGCTTTCCACTAGATGTTGGAACATTGCTGTGGGGACTTGCTTCCATTCAGCCACGGCCATTAGGGAGGTCGGACACTGATGTTGGGCGATTAGTCCAGGCTCGCAGTCGGTGTTCCAATTCATCCCAAAGGTGTTCGATGGGGTTGAGGTCAGGGTTCTGTGCAGGCCAGTCAAGTTCTTCAACACCAATCTCGACAAACCATTCCTGTATGGACCTCGCTTTGTGCACGGGGGGCATTGTCATGCTGAAACAGGAAAGGGCCTTCCCTAAACTGTTGCCACAAAGTTGGAAGCACAGAATCATCTAGAATGTAATTGTATGCTGTAGTGTTAAGATTCCCTTCACTGGAATTAAGGGGCCCGAACCATGAAAAACAGCCCCAGCTTGTGTGGCCTACCACTTTACGACTGTGATGTTGTTGCTCCTAGACGTTTCCACTTCACAATAACAGCACTTACAGTTGACCCGGGCAGCACTAGCAGGGCAGAAAGTTGACGAACTGACTTGTTGGAAAGGTGGCATCCTATGACAGTTTCACATTGAGAGTCACTGAGATCTTCTACTGCCAATGTTTATCTGTGGAGATTACATGGCTGTGTGCTCAATTTTATACACCTGTCAGCAACAGGTGTGGCTGAAATAGCGGAATCCACTAATTTGAAGGGGTGTCCACATACTTTTGTATATATAGTGTATGTACATTCCTGTACCCTTAACCTTCTTATTTGTTGATTAAATCTGACTTTATTAGTATAATGAGTAATCCAGGAATGTTATGAGTTAATTGACAAGAGAAAACTCAATGAAAATAGAAACTCTACACGATGCCAATGGCTACAATGAACGACTAAATTACTTCCGGAGACAAAGGCTCCACGGAATGATCCTCCTTCCCACCACTCTATATACATATATGTTTCATTTGCTGTAATATGAAAAGACATTACTTAGCAACCAACCTGTTTGCACATGCAATTACGGTAAAATAATGTAAAATACAAACCCCGCCTCCCCTAAATTAATGAAAATGATTAATTCATTCATTCATGTCAATTACTGTACAAATATTACAGTATGAATATTGGTACAATAGGCTTATTTAGTTACTGTAAAACGTTTTACTGCATCCCTTCTTGTAAATCAAAATTTACACTATTTAGCTGAAAATGTTGTACATTTACAAGGGAAAGTTGTAGTGTAATCATTACAATAATTATTATCTGGGAGATTTTTTTTCTTAAAAAAAAAAACTAAAATAGTCTGAGATTCGTGTGGCTCACCCGACAGCATGGGGTTGGCGACTGAACATTTAAATCTACAGTAGGCATAAGCAATTACTGTAAAGAAATACAGCATTTTAGAGACATTTTTACAGGAGGATTCCAATTACAGTTAATAGCCATATTTTACCCATAATGCAATGCAATCTACAACATTAATTCTATGGTACACGTTTAAGGTATTTTACTGTTGAAATTAAAGTGGTACACACACAGTGGTGCTCTCCAGCCAACACCTTCTATTTTTTTTACCTTTATTTATGCAAGTTAGTTAAGAACAAATTCTTATTTTAAATTACAGTCTAGGAACAGTGGGTTAACTGTCTTGTTCAGGGACAGAAGGACTGATTTTTACCTTGTCAGCTCAGGGATTTGATCTTGCAACCTTTTGGTTACTAGTCCAACACTCTAACCACTAGGCTACCTGTCACCCCTCTCCTACAACATGGAGTAGAATAATAGTATCTGAAGTTGTTATGTTGTGCATTTCAGACATCAAAATTACACGACATAGAGAGACAGATATTGATAAGTGGAAAAATAATGTTGTGAAACATTTTCATAATTCTGAAAACAAAATGGTATGGAACAGGTGGCCGAGCCGATCAATAGATCAATGTCTGTTAAATGAAGGTTAAATAAATAAAAAATATCATCATACCTTATACTCAGCCTACACAACCATACATATTCACTCTATACTAGGTTCATTCATGTATTCATAGTAGGCTATTAATTCTGTAAGAGCAATAGAATTCCAATTAGTTTTGCAGTGTTGTCGATCATGACTTTAGGATGAGCAGCATACAGAGAGAAAGAGAGAGGGAGAGAGAGAGACAGAGAGACAGAGAGAGAGAGAGAGAGAGACAGAGAGACAGAGAGAGAGAGAGAGAGAGAGAGAGAGAGAGAGAGAGAGAGAGAGAGAGAGAGCACACCGCTGCTGTCTGTCTGAATCTTTCTCGAATCCTGGGAAAGTTCCAGGGGCAGGCTGGCTGGCGGAGGGATCTGGCACGCAGGCACTGCGGCTCCAGCCTGGCTGACGCCGGGGTTGTGGCGCTCCGCTCGGCTCGTGGAGGCTCAAGGGCTCCTAGCAAACACGCTCCCCACCTTGCTCTATCCGCGCCACGCTCAACTGGGCAGCCAGACATCACACGCAGGAACAGAGGGACAGGAATTGCCCCCGTCTTTCACAACAGTGAAGCGCTGTAGTGAATGGACATCACACAGCAGAGGTGAGAGATGAAAAATGTACCTTTTTTAAATGATATTAATAACTTTGTGTGGGTCTTCTAGGGGGTTGTTGTAGGCTATCACTTACAAGGAGCATGTTGTTTAAGGATACAGTGTAATGGAAAATGGTAAATTATACGGTCATTTTGGGTATTATCAACAGTAAAATACTCTCAAACGTTTTACTGCGGCATACTGTAAATGATGGTGCATTGTGGGAAAATGTTGTGGGTGGGAATGGAATTGCTGTATTTTGAATGGTACTGTAATTCCACCCCACAGAATACAGTACCATACTGTATCTTTGGAGTGACAAAAACCTTTTGACCACTAGTGGGTGCATGGTATTGTTGATTCTTGCTCATTAACATATCTAGAGGCGTGCTCTATATGTTGCACCCCTGAGTGAGAATGCTGTACCAATTTAACTCATATGTGGTTATAGTGCCCCTTCAATGTGTGTTGGGGACAGATTGTCAGATTGACAGCAAGTCTTAGACCTTTAGAGGGTTGAACATTTTGCCATGTCATTTTGGTCTGTTTTGCATTGTCGTCACTGCCAGTTGAAGTGCCACTGATATAAAACACCAAAATATGAATTAATATACTTTAATGTTTAAAAACTTTACCTAGCTGCCAAACTGCTCGCACCAATCCTATGTCATTACAGTATAAGGCTGGGAAATAAAACCCCTTTACCTCAATGAATTTCAAACAGCCATTCATTCATTCAGATTACTGAAGAATTCATTATTTTTACTGTATTTTACTGTGTGTACTTGCTTTGATACTGTATTAAAATTACATTAGGTATACTGTAATATGAAATACAGCGTTTTACTGTATTTGCCTGTAAGCTACTTTCAAATTCACAGTAACCCGATGACTGTTGAACGGCATGACAAACATTTTCAAATGTCTGATTAACTTTATTTTATCTCAAACGTTTTATTTCACCTTATATTTAATAATGAGCTTAGGTTATTGTGTGTCCATAGGAAGTTAATGTCCCCGTTTGAAAGCGTGGTTGGCTTTTTGGCTATAGTGGGAAACAACATTGTGAAACTGTAGAAGACATTGTGATGCATATGTAACCTACTACTAATGCGGGAAGCGGTTACCTTGTCGCTCTGTGATAGTGTGTAGCTGTGCAGAGGGCCGGGGAGGGGACCACGTCCTCAACATGTCATGTACAGAAGAAAAAAACGTCCTCGTAGTAAAGGGAAACTGGTGTGTTTACCTTCGGGGTTGTGTGCTGATGATAAAGCATTAGGTAATTAAGCCTATCTCAGCCCGTAGACTGAGTGACGCCAGCTTCAGAAAGGAGTCAACGCAGGCAGAGCGGAACAGACGCGCTGGTGCCGCGCTGCCGCATTCAAGTGCAGTGGGCGTTGAGCGCCTGTAGTGCGCACCACATTTAGCCAAAATACAAACCTACGCTGTTATTATAGGCTACTTTTCCAACTAACATATAGGCTAAATATGTGGTGTCAGATGATTCAATTTCTTAATTCCAGTGGGTTTTTAATTGACCGTGACTGACTGAACTGAAGAAAGATACGAGTCGCTGTCCTGTAGCCATTCGAACAGAGCGCTGCGCGTCGTCACAGCATAACTCACGTGTCTGCTGCTGAATTATAGGGACGCTTGCTCACGGCATGTTTGGCATTCTTATGTTCCCCAGGCTAGTACATTGTTTCTATGTGCTATGGATTTTAATCCAGATATATCATGATTATAACAATACATTCGTTTTTGTTGTCATCTCAGTCCAAGAGAGGTTCAAACAGAGCAACAGATCATAAACAGTAGCCAGGGTTTTTTCAGGAGGAAACGTCGGACTGAAAATCACAAGAATCACTCTTTTACAAGACCACGTAAACGACTCAACTACCAGACTACTCTGTGTAGGCTTCCTTAGACTGTTTTACAATGGAATAAATATCCCCCTCTTTTGTATGGGAGGAGAAGGGGAGAGAGAGAGAGAAAGAAAGAGAAATAAATAAATAAAGAGAGCAGGAGAGAGAGAGGGGTGGAGAGAGAGAAAGGATGCTGTCACATTAAAGTTGTTTATTTAAAGCAAATATCTGAGTTCTTCCATCAACCAGTACAGTAGCTTATGAATAGCACATTAGGTAATGTTGTAGTCAGCCTGACTACAAGGCAGAGAGAGGGGGGGGGGGGGGGGGAGGGGCGGGGGGGGGGGGGAGGTAGGGGGGAGAGAGAGCGAGAGAGAGAGACAGAGAGAGGGAGAGAGAGAGAGACAGAGAGGGAGAGAGAGAGAGGGAGAGAGAGAGAGACAGAGAGAGAGGGAGAGGAGAGAGAGACAGAGAGAGGGAGAGGAGAGAGAGACAGAGAGGAGAGAGAGGAGAGAGAGACAGAGAGGGAGAGAGAGAGAGACAGAGAGAGAGGGAGAGGAGAGAGAGACAGAGAGAGAGACAAGACAGAGAGAGAGACAAGACAGAGAGAGAGGGAGGAGAGAGAGACAGAGAGAGAGAGGGAGAGAGAGACAGAGAGGAGAGAGAGTAGAGAGAGACAGAGAGGGAGAGAGAGAGAGGGAGAGAGAGAGAGACAGAGAGAGAGGGAGAGGGAGAGAGAGAGAGGAGAGAGAGGAGAGAGAGGGAGAGAGAGACAGAGATGGAGAGAGAGAGAGAGAGGGAGAGCATGCCTGTCTGGATCAGAATGTTTCAGTTTCCATGCTGTCTGTCCGTCCGTCCATCTGTGAGTGGTGTGACCCATGCTGGCCAGACTGTGGGGCTCCTCGCTATGAGACAGTGGGATGTACACTGAGTCAATACTTTGTACAAGCACCTTTGGCGGTGATTATAGCTGTGAGTCTTTTTTGGGGGTGAGTCTCTAAGAGCTTTGCACATCTGGATTGTACAACATTTGCCCATTAGTCTTAAAAAAAATTCTTCAAGTTGGTTGTTGATCATAGCTAGACATCCATTTTCAAGTCTTGCCATAGATTTTCAAGTTGATTTCACTCAAAACTGTAACTAGGCCACTCAGGAACATTCAATGTATTCTTGGTAAGCAACTCCAGCGAAGATTTGGCCTTGTGTTTTAAGTTATTGTCCTGCTGAAAGGTAAATTAGTCTCCCAGTGTCTGTCGGAAAGTAGACTGAACCAGGTTTTCCTGTAGAATTTTGCCGATAGCTATAGCTGTATTCTGTTTCTATTTGTCCTGAAAAACTCCTTAGTCCTTGCCGATTACAAGCAGACCCATAACATGATGCAGCCACCACCATGCTTGAAAATATGAAAAGTGGTACTCAGTGATGTGTTGTGTTGGATTTGCCCCAAACATAACGGTTAGTATTCTGGACAAAAAGTTAATTTCTTTGGCACATTTTTTCAGTATTGCCAAAGTGACTTGTTGCAAACAGGATGCATGTTTATATTTTGTATTGTGTACAGGCTTCCTTCATTTCATTCTGTAATTTAGGTCAGTATTGTGGAGTAACTACAATGTTGTTGATCCATCCTCAGTTTTCTCCGATCACAACCATCAAACTCTGTAACTGTTTTAAAATCACCATTGGCCTCATCAAATCAAATCAAAGTTTATTTGTCACGTGCGCCGAATACAACAGATGTAGACCTTACAGTGAAATGCTTACTTACAGGCTCTAACCAATAGTGCAAAAAAGGTATTAGGTGAACAAAAGGTAAGTAAAGAAATAAAAACAACAGTAAAAAGACAGTGAAAAATAACAGTATAAATAACAGGCTATATACAGTAGCGAGGCTATAAACAGTAGCGAGGCTACATACAGACACCGGTTAGTCAGGCTTATTGAGGTAGTATGTACATGTAGATATGGTTAAAGTGACTATGCATATATGATGAACAGAGAGTAGCAGTAGCGTAAAAGAGGGGTTGGCGGGTGGCGGGACACAATGCAGATAGAAATCCCTGAGCAGTTTCCTTCCTCTCCGGCAACTTCTAAAAACATGTTTTCACTTGGTCATTATGGGGTATTGTGTGTAGATGGCTGAGAGAGAGAAAAAAAATCAATTGAATCCATTTTGAATTCAGGCTAATGTGGAATAAGTCAAAAGGGTATGAAGACTTTTTGAAGGCCATATACATCCCATATAGTCCCCATAGACAAGTCCTAATTCTCTCCTAAATCTTCTGTTGTATTTAACCTCTGGTTCATATGACTCACAGCCCTGCTGAACAGCTCTTTGTTTCTGTTAAATTAGCGCCTAATTTCATCTCTCTCTTCTCTGGTCAGATGACTGAAACCTGACCTGCACGAGGAATAACATTCACTACCGGAGGCTACCATTCTGACCAGACTGTATTTATGCTAAGAGAGAGAGAGAGGGGAAGAAAGAGACAGAGAAAAATAAGATATTTGGGATTATTCCAACATTCCCACCTCTGTTCCAGACTTTCCTCCCTCCTGGTCTCTTCAGGAAGCACCAACGGAACTAATGAACCCCAGCTTCTGTTTACATAGACTCCTCACACTCCTCTTCGAGCTCCTTCCCTGATCCTCGCTCCTGCTCTCCTTTACCCATCTGGGCAACAATCCATCCCTCACACTCCTCTTCTATCCCCCTGTCCCCCCCTCTCTCACCTCCTCTCATCACATTCCCTCCCTCTTTCACCCAAAGTGGTGTTTCTCATCTCTCCCTCCATCCATTTCTACATAGCACCATCCCTCCCTCCATCCATCTCTACATAGCCCCATCCATCCCTCCCTCCAGCCATCTATACATAGCACCATCCATCCCTCATGCATTCCACCACCTCTATCACGTCCCTCTTCTCCTTCACGAGCCCTGCAGTGAAGAGGCTTCTGGGATGGAAACAGGGGGATGAGGAGGAGAAGTGGGCAGAGAAGGCTGTGGACTCTCTGGTGAAGAAACTAAAGAAGAAGAAGGGAGCGATGGAGGAGCTGGAGAAGGCCCTCAGCTGCCCCGGACAGCCCAGTGAGTAACCCCGTCTGATCAAATCACATTTTATTTCTCACATGCGTTGGTGTAGACTAACAGTGAAATGCTTACTTACTACAGGCCCTTTCCCAACAATGCAGAGAGAAAGAAAATAGAGACATAATAGAAAAGTAATAACATTTAATAATAAATGCACAATGAGTAACGATAACTTGGCTACATACACGGGGTATTAGTACTGAGTCAATGATAACTATATACAGGAAGTACCAGGTAATAACTTGGCTACATACACAGGGTACCAGTACTGAGTCCATGATAACTATATACAGGAAGTACCAGGTAATAACTTGGCTATATACACATGGTACCAGTACTGAGTCAATGATAACTATATACAGGAAGTACCAGGTAATAATTTGGCTATATACACATGGTACCAGTACTGAGTCAATGATAACTATATACAGGAAGTACCAGGTAATAACTTGGCTATATACACATGGTACCAGTACTGAGTCAATGATAACTAGGTTATATACAGGAGGTACCAGGTAATAACTTGGCTACATACACAGGGTACCAGTACTGAGTCAATGATAACTAGGTTATATACAGGAAGTACAAGGTAATAACTTGGCTATATACACGGGGTACCAGTACTGAGTCAATGATACCTAGGTTATATACAGGAAGTACCAGGTAATAACTTGGCTACATACCCAGGGTACCAGTACCTAGTCGATGTGCAGGGGTACGAGGGAAGTGAGGTAGATATGTACATAATATGTATATTATAGGAATAAAGTTACCGATAGTTAACAGTAGCTGTAGCGTATATGTGATCAGTCAAAAAGGTTAGTGCAAAATTGGGTCAATGCAGATAGTCCGGGTAGTTATTGGTTAACTATTTAACTAACTACACTGAACAGAAATATAAAACGCAACATGTAAAGTGTTGGTCCCATGTTTCATGAGATGAAATAAAAGATCCCAGAAATGTTCCATACACACAAAAAGCTTATTTCACTCAAATGTTGTGCACAAATTTACATCCATGTTAGTGAGCATTTTTCCTTTGCCAAGATAACAGGTGTGGCATATCAAGAATCTGATTAAACAGCATGACCATTACACAGGTGCACCTTGTGCTGGGGACAATAAAAGACCACTCTAAAATGTGCAGTTTTGTCAAACCACACAATGCCACAGATGTCTCAAGTTTTGAGTAAGCGTGCAATTGGCATGCTGACTGAAGGATTGCCCACCAGAGCTGGAGAAAAATCCACCAGGGGAAATTGAATGTTAATTTCTCTACCATACAGTAAATCACCTCCAACGTCGTTTTAGAGAATTTGGCAGTACTTCCAACAGGCCTCACAACCGCAGACCACGTGTAACCACGCCAGCCCAGGACCTCCACATTCGGCTTCTTCACCTGCGGGATCATCTGAGACCAGCAACCCGGGCAGCTGATGAAACTCAGGAGTATTTCTGTCTGTAATAAAGCCCTTTTGTGGGGAAAAACTCATTCTGATTGGTTGGGCCTGGCTCCCTAGTGGGTGGACCTATGCCCTACCAGGCCCACCTATGACTGAGTGAAATCCAGGATTAGGGCCTAATGCATTTATTTAAATTGACTTATTTCCTTATTTCCTTACTGAAACTCAGTAAAATCGTTGAAATTGTTGCATGTTGCATTTATATTTTTGTTCAGTCTATTTAGAAGTCTTATGGCTTGGGGGTAGAAGCTGTTCAGGGTCCTGTTGGTGTAACGGATGTGAAATGGCTAGCTAGTTAGCGGGTACGCGCTACTAGCGTTTCAATCAGTTACGTCACTTGCTCTGAAACCTAGAAGTAGTGTTGCCCCTTGCTCTGCAAGGGCCGCGGCCTTTGTGGAGCGATGGGTAACGATGCTTCGTGGGCGACCGTTGTTGATGTGTGCTGAGGGTCCTGGTTCGCGCCCGGGTCGGGGCGAGGGGACGTACTAAAGTTAAACTGTTACATTGGTTCCAGACTTGGTGTATTGGTACCGCTTGCCGTGCTGTAGCAGAGAGAACAGTCTATGACTCGGGTGGCTGGAGTCTTTGACCATTCTTAGGGCCTTCCTCTGACACCGCCTGGTGTAGAGGTCCTGGATGGCAGGGAGCTTGGCCCCAGTGATATACTGGGACATACACACTACCCTCTGTTGCACCTTGCGGTCAGATGCCAAGCAGTTCCCATACCAACCGGTGATGCTCTCAATGGTGCCACTGTAAAACATTTTGAGGATCTGAGGGCCCATGCCAAATCTTTTCAGCCTCCTGAGGGGAAAGAGGCGTTGTCGTGCCCTCTTCACGACTGTGTTGGTGTGTTTGGACCATGATAGATGCTTAGTGATGTGGACACAGAGAAACTTCAAGCTTTCGACTCGCTCCACTACAGCCCTGTCGATGTAAATGGGGGTCTGCTCGACCCCTCGTTTCCTGTAGTCCACGATCAGCTCCTTGGTCTTGCTGATGTTGAGGGAGAGGTTGTTGTCCTGGCACCACACTGCCAGTTCTCTGACCTCCTCCCTATAGGTTCTCTCATCACCGTCATTGATCAGGCCTACCACTGTTATGTCGTCTGCAAACTTAATCATGGTGTTGGAATTGTGCTTGGCCACGCAGTCGTGGGTGAACAGGGAGTACAGAAGGGGAATGAGCACTCACCCCTGAGAGGCCTCCGTGTTGAGGGTCAGTGTGGCGGATGAGTTGTTGCCTACCTTTTCTACCTGGGGGTGTCCCGGTAGGAAGTCCATGATCCAGTTGCAGAGGGAGGTGTTCAGTCCCAGGGTCCTTAGCTTAGTGATGAGCTTCGAGGGCCCTATGGTGTTGAATGCTGAGCTGTAGTCAATGAACAGCATTCTCACATAGGTGTTCCTTTTGTCCAGGTGGGAAAGGGCAGTGTGGAGTGCAGTGGAGATTGGATCAGTTGGGACGGTATGTGAAATGGAGTGGGTCCAGCGTGTCTGGGATGATGGTGTTGTTGTAAACCATGACCAGCTTTTCAAAGCATTTCATGGCTACAGATGTGAGCGCTACGGGGCAATAGTCATTTAGACAGGTTACCTTAGTGTTCTTGGGCATGGGGACTATGGTGGGCTGCTTGAAACGTGTAGGTATTACAGACTGGGTCAGGAGAGCGGTTGAAAATGGCAGTGAAGACACTTTCCAGCTGGTCAGCCCATGCTCCGAGTGCTCGTCCTGGTAATCTGTCTGACCCTGCTGTCTTGTGAACATCGACCTGTTTAAAGGTCTTACTCACATCGGCCACGGAGAGCGTGATCATACAGTCGTCCAGAACAGTTGGTGCTTTCAAGCATGGTTCAGTGTTGCTTGCCTCTAACTGAGCATAGAATATATTTAGCTCGTCTGGTAGGCTCGTGTCACTGGGCAGCTCGCAGCTGGGTTTCCCTTTGTAATCCGTGATAGTTTGCAAGCCCTGCCACATCCGACGAGTGTCAGAGCCGGTGTAGTAGGATTCGATCTTAGTTCTGTATTGATGTTTTGCATGTCTTATAAACATCCGGGTTAGAGACCCACTCCTTGAAAGCGGTGGCTCTAGCCTTTAGCTCAGTGCGGATGTTGCCTGCTCTCCATGGTTTCTGGTTGGGATATGAACGTACGGTCACTGTGGGGATGACGCCGTCGATACACTTATTGATGAAGCCAGTAACTGATGTGCCTGTTTGAGTTTTTGCTTGTAAGTAGGAATCAGGAGGATAGAGTTATGGTCAGATACTACAAATGGAGGACAGGGGACAGCTTTATATGCATCTCTGTTTTTGGAGTAAAGGTAGAGTTTTTTTCGCCTCCAGTTGCACAGGTGACATGCTGGTAGAAATGAGGGAAAACAGATTTCAGTTTTCCTGCATTGAAGTCACCGGCCACTAGGAGAACCGCCTCTGGATGAGCATTTTCTTGTTTGCTTATGGCCTTATACAGGTCGTTGAGTGCGGTCTTGGTGCCAGCATCGGTTTGTGGTGAAAATCAACAGCTACAAAAAATATAGATGATAACTCTTCTCGGTAAATAGTATAGTCTACAGCTTGTCAATTAGGTATTCTGTCTGAGGTGAGCAGAGATCCTTAGTGTTAGAGATGTTAGACCCCCCCCTTGTAATAATGCCGTTCTGTCTTACCGATGCACAGAAAAAAACAGCTAGATGTATATTATCCATGTCCTTGTTTATTTAATTTTAAATTTTACCTTTATTTAACTTGGCAAGTCAGTTAAGAACAAATTATTTTTTTCAATGACAGCCTAGGAACAGTGGGTTAACTGCCTTGTTCAGGGGCAGAACGACAGATTTGTACCTTGTCAGCTCGGGAATTCGATCTTGCAACCTTTCGGTTACTAGTCCAACGCTCTAACCACTAGTCTACGCTGCCGCCGTTTAGCCACGACTCCCAAGAAGCGTAGGATGTTACAATTCTTCAGGTCCAGTTCATAGGATGGTCTCGGAACGGAGCAGTTTATTTTTTTTCTCCAGTGATTATACATAGAACAGAGGAGTAGAGGCGGTTTATTTACGCGTCGCCATAGTTTAAAAAAAAAAATATATATATATTAAAAGTTATGAGGAGCGCAAAAAATATCAGAACTTGTCAGAAGCACGTAAAACGGTCGCTAAATAATTCAGCGCCATTACACACGTGTGTGACCAGATAAAGAGTGTTTATCCAGAGATGATGTCATAACTAGGACCAGGAAACACATCACTCCCCGGTGTCCATAACAGACAGGAAGTACACATACATAGGAACCAACTGTTCCTAAACCGTTTCATTCAGTTCCGTTCACCTTTTGTAGCTTATTCTGAAGTAGTCTACAACACCTCTGATCCAATCTCTCTCTACCTCCTCCACCAGGTAAGTGTGTGACCATCCCTCGGTCTCTGGACGGTCGTCTCCAGGTATCCCATCGTAAAGGTCTTCCCCACGTCATCTACTGCAGAGTGTGGAGGTGGCCCGACCTACAGTCTCATCACGAACTCAAGGCCTTGGAGTGCTGCGAATTCGCCTTCGGATCCAAACAGAAAGACATCTGTATCAACCCCTACCACTACAGACGGGTAGAGACACCAGGTATGAAGCTATATTAACCCCTGCAGACGGGTACAGACACCAGGTATGAAGCTATATTAACCACTACAGACACCAGGTATGAAGCTATATTAACCCCTGCAGACGGGTAGAGACACCAGGTATGAAGCTATATTAACCACTACAGACACCAGGTATGAAGCTATATTAACCCCTACAGACAGGTAGAGACACCAGGTATGAAGCTATATTAACCCCTACAGACAGGTAGAGACACCAGGTATGAAGCTATATTAACCACTACAGACAGGTACAGACACCAGGTGTGAAGCTATATTAACCCCTGCAGACGGGTACAGACACCAGGTATGAAGCTATATTAACCCCTGCAGACACCAGGTATGAAGCTATATTAACCCCTACAGACACCAGGTATGAAGCTATATTAACCCCTGCAGACACCAGGTATGAAGCTATATTAACCACTGCAGACACCAGGTATGAAGCTATATTAACCACTGCAGACGGGTACAGACACCAGGTATGAAGTTATATTAACCCCTGCAGACAGGTACAGACACCAGGTATGAAGCTATATTAACCACTACAGACACCAGGTATGAAGCTATATTAACCACTGCAGACGGGTATAGACACCAGGTATGAAGCTATATTAACCCCTACAGACACCAGGTATAAAGCTATATTAACCCCTACAGACAGGTAGAGACATCAGGTATGAAGCTATATTAACCCCTGCAGACACCAGGTATGAAGCTATATTAACCCCTACAGACAGGTAGAGACACCAGGTATGAAGCTATATTAACACCTGCAGACACCAGGTATGAAGCTATATTAACCCCTGCAGACACCAGGTATGAAGCTATATTGACCCCTACAGACAGGTAGAGACACCAGGTATGAAGCTATATTAACACCTGCAGACACCAGGTATGAAGCTATATTAACCCCTACAGACACCAGGTATGAAGCTATATTAACACCTGCAGACACCAGGTATGAAGCTATATTAACCCCTACAGACACCAGGTATAAAGCTATATTAACCCCTACAGACAGGTAGAGACATCAGGTATGAAGCTATATTAACCCCTACAGACACCAGGTATGAAGCTATATTAACCACTACAGACAGGTACAGACACCAGGTGTGAAGCTATATTAACCCCTACAGACACCAGGTATGAAGCTATATTAACCCCTACAGACACCAGGTATGAAGCTATATTAACCCCTGCAGATAGGTAGAGACACCAGGTGTGAAGCTATATTAACCCCTGCAGACAGGTACAGACACCAGGTATGAAGCTATATTAACCCCTGCAGACAGGTACAGACACCAGGTGTGAAGCTATATTAACCCCTGCAGACACCAGGTATGAAGCTATATTAACCCCTACAGACACCAGGTATGAAGCTATATTAACCCCTGCAGACAGGTACAGACACCAGGTATGAAGCTATATTAACCCCTGCAGACAGGTACAGACACCAGGTATGAAGCTATATTAACCCCTGCAGACAGGTACAGACACCAGGTATGAAGCTATATTAACCCCTGCAGACAGGTAGAGACACCAGGTGTATTACAATACGGGATGATATAATACGTCACACAGCCTAGACTTTTATATAAAGCAGCTTACCTTTTACTGATTACGTACCTTTTTTACTATGTACAGTATGTAAATCAGAGATGTGCATCAGAGATGGGATTTTGCCAGACTAAGTAGAAAGTCCTGTGTTATCTAACCCAGTCGGGATTGGCACCCTATTCAATAAATAGTGCACTACTGTTGACCAGGGCCCGCATAGGGAATAGGGTGCCATTTCAGACTAATCTCAGTGGTCTGTCTGTCTCTGTATTGTTCCTGTGTTTTAATTATCTGAGATAAAGGTCAGTAGAGGGATGTGGGACGAAACCTGATCTCAGCCGCACTGTGTTCTGTTCAGAGACAAACTGGATTTACAGTTATTTGATATGAGAAGAACTGTACTGACTGATCAATCTCTCTTTCTCTGTCTCTGTCTGTCTCTCTCTCTGTTTCTCTCATCTCTCTCTCTGTTTCTCTCTTTCTCTTTCTCTGTCTCTGTCTGTCTCTCTCTGTTTCTCTCTCTCTCTTTCTCTGTCTCTGTCTGTCTCTCTCTCTGTTTCTCTCATCTCTCTCTCTGTTTCTCTCTTTCTCTTTCTCTGTCTCTGTCTGTCTCTCTCTGTTTCTCTCTTTCTCTGTCTCTGTCTGTCTCTCTCTCTGTTTCTCTCCTCTCTCTCTCTGTTTCTCTCTCTCTCTTTCTCTGTCTCTGTCTGTCTCTCTCTCTGTTTCTCTCCTCTCTCTCTGTCTCTCCTCTCCCTCTCTCCTCTCTCTTTGTTTCTCTCCTCTCTCTTTGTTTCTCTCCTCTCTCTCTGTCTCTCTCTGTTTCTCTCTCTGTCTCTCTCTGTTTCTCTCTCTGTCTCTCTCTGTTTCTCTCCTCTCTCTCTCTCTCTCTCGCTGTCTCTCCTCTCTATCTCTCTCCTCTCTCTCTCTCTCTTTCTCTCTGTCTCTCCTCTCTCTCTCTCTATCTGTCTCTCCTCTCTCTCTCTCTTTCTCTCTGTCTCTCCTTTCTCTGTCTCTCCTCTCTCTATTTATCTCCTCTTTCTCTCTGTTTCTCTCCTCTCTCTCTTTGTCTCTCTCTCTCCTCTCTCTCTGTTTCTCTCCTCTCTCTTTCTCTGTTTCTCTCCTCTCTCTCTCTGTCTCTCCTCTCTCGCTCTCTCTGTATGTCTGTCTCTCGCTCTCTCTCGCTCTCCGCCTTTCTCTGTCTCTTTCACTGTCGATCTCTCTTTCTCTCTCTCCACCTTTCTCTGTCTCTCCCTTTCCCTGTCTTGTCTGTCTGTCTGTCTGTCCCCTCCCCCTCTCAGTGCTTCCCCCAGTGTTGGTCCCCCGCCACAGTGAGTTTAACCCTCAGCACAGTCTACTGGCTAAATTCCGGAATGCCTCGCTCCACAACGAGCCCCTGATGCCCCAGAATGCTACATACCCGGACTCCTTCCCTCCTTTCCCCTGCGCCTCCTCATCCTGCGCCTCCTCATCCTCTCTCACCCAGTCCCCCACCTCCGCCAGCTACCCCAACTCTCCCAGCAGCGCAGTCGAACCTACCAGCCCCTACCACATCACAGGTACTACTACTAAATACATACGTATACTTAATACTACATAACTACTACTACAGTACTAGAGCCAGCCCCTACCACATCACAGGTACTACTACTAAATACATACGTATACTTAATACTACATAACTACTACTACAGTCCTAGAGCCAGCCCCTACCACATCCCAGGTACTACTACTAAATACATAAGTATACTTAATACTAAGAAAGAACGCATATTTTCCCAGTTTTTTTCCACCTTCATCCCATTAAATCTAGTTCAGGAGGAAATCAACTCCTTTGCAGCCTGAATTGAGAATGTTTCAGGTATGAGCCGCTCCACGGGGGGGATACCAGTGCATTGTCAGCCATTTGGATGGTACGATGGAAACGACTCAATATCGCCATCTGCTGGCATGTGGGCTACATTGCAGTTACGAGCCGCTCCACGAGGGGATAGTGTATTGGTATAATCCTTTTGTAGATATATTTTTACTTTTGATGTGTTGTAATTTCTTTTCCTTTCCCCCCTTCTGTTCCCCTCTGCTCCCTCTGTTCCCCTCCGCCCCCCTCTGTTCCTTTCCCCCCCTCTGCTCCCTCTTCCCCCCTCTGTTCCTTACCCCCCCTCTACCCCCCCCCTCTGCTTCCACCCCTCCGTTCCTTTCCCCCCTCTGCTCCCTCTTCCCCCCCCCCCTCTGTTCTTTACCCCCCCTCTACCCCCCCCCTCTGCTTCCACCCCTCTGTTCCTTTCCCCCCCTCTGTTTCCTCTTCCCCCCTCTGTTCCTTACCCCCCCTCTACCCCCCCCCTCTGCTTCCACCCCTCTGTTCCTCTCCGCCCCCCTCTGTTCCCTGCCCCCCTCGTCCCCCCTCTGCCACCCCCCTCTGTTTCCCTCCACCCCTCTGTTCCCCTCCACACCTCTGTCACCCCCTGTTCCCCTCCTCCCAGCAGAGACTCCACCTCCCCCCTATAGCATGATGGAGACAGTCCCAACTGAGGATGTCAAGCCTGGAGACTCCTCCAACACACACAAGCTCACCTTCTCAGCTCCGCACACAGGTACAAAAATTATATGAGCAAAATGCTTTTCTCAAACTAATCCTAGCACTTGTCCTTTTCTACTAATACCGACTCTGCTGATATCGGCTTTATTGAGGAAACATGTACTGACTATGACTGTGATATGTGGTTGTCCCACCTAGCTATCTGTAGATGAATGTACTGACTATGACTGTGATATGTGGTTGTCCCACCTAGCTATCTGTAGATGAATGTACTGACTATGACTGTGATATGTGGTTGTCTCACCTAGCTATCTGTAGATGAATGTACTGACTATGACTGTGATATGTGGTTGTCTCACCTAGCTATCTGTAGATGAATGTACTGACTATGACTGTGATATGTGGTTGTCCCACCTAGCTATCTGTAGATGAATGTACTGACTATGACTGTGATATGTGGTCGTCCCACCTAGCTATCTGAAGATGAATGTACTGACTATGACTGTGATATGTGGTTGTCCCACCTAGCTATCTGTAGATGAATGTACTGACTATGACTGTGATATGTGGTTGTCCCACCTAGCTATCTGTAGATGAATGTACTGACTATGACTGTGATATGTGGTTGTCCCACCTAGCTATCTGAAGATGAATGTACTGACTATGACTGTGATATGTGGTCGTCCCACCTAGCTATCTGTAGATGAATGTACTGACTATGACTGTGATATGTGGTCGTCCCACCTAGCTACAGTGTATTCGGAAAGTATTCAGACCCCTTCTCTTTTTCCACATTTTGTTACGTTACAGCCTTATTCTAAAATTGATTAAATTGTTTTTTCCCCCCTAATAATTATAGACACAATACCCCATAATGACATCACAATATCCCATAATGACAAAGCATAAACAGGTTTTTAGAACATTTTGCAAATGTATTAAAAATAAAAAAAAATACTTAAATATCATGTTTACATAAGTATTCAGACACTTTAACTCAGGACTTTGTTGAAGCATCTTTGGCAGTGATTACAGCCTCGAGTCTTCTTTGGTATGGAGTTCCTCCCATTCTTCTCTGCAGATCCTCTCAAGCTCTGTCAGGCTGGATGGGGAGTGTTGCTGCACAGCTATTTTCAGGTCTCTCCAGAGATGTTCGATCGGGTTTAAGTCCGGGCTCTAGCTGGGCCACTCAAGGACATTCAGAGATGTGTCCTGAAGCCATTCCTGCCCTGTCTTGGCTGTGTGCTTAGGGTCGTTGTCCTGTTGAAAGGTGAACCTTCGCCCCAGTCTGAGGTCCTGAGCGCTCTGGAGCAGGTTTTCATCAAGGATCTCTCTGTACTTTGCTCCGTTCATCTTTCCCTCGACCCTGACTAGTCTCCCAGTCCCTGCTGCTGAAAAACATTCCCACAGCATGATGCTGCCACCACCATGCTTCACCGTAGGGATGGTGCCAGGTTTCCTTCAGAAGTGACGCTTGGCATTCAGGCCAAAGAGTTGAGTCTTGGTTTCATCAGACCAGAGAATCTTGTTTCTCATGGTCTGAAAGTCCTTTAGGTGCCTTTTGGCAAACTCCAAGCGGGCTGCCATGTGCCTTTTACTGAGGAGTGGCTTCCGTCTGGCCACTCTACCATAAAGGTCTGATTGGTGGAGTGCTGGAAAGATGGTTGTCCTTCTGGAAGGTTCTCCCAATTCTAGAGCTCTGTCAGAGTGACCATCAGGTGTTTGGTCACCTCCCTGACCAAGGCCCTTCTCCCCCGATTGCTCAGTTTGGCCGGGCAGCCAGCTCTAGGAAGAGTCTTGGTGGTTATAAACTTCTTCCATTTTAAAATGATGGAGGCCACTGTGTTCTTTGGGACCTTCAATGCTGCAGATTTTTTTTGTTAACCTTCCCCAGTTCTCTGCCTCGACACAATCCTGTCTCGGAGCTCTACAGACAATTCCTTCGACCTCATGGCTTGGTTTTTGCTCTGACATATACTGTCAACTGTGGGACCTTATATAGACAGGTGTGTGCCTTTCCAAATCATGTCCAATCAATTGAATTTACCACAGATGGACTACAATCAAGTTGTAGAAACATCTCAAGGATGATCAATGGAAACAGGATGCACCTGAGCTCAATTTTGAGTCTCATAGCAAAGGTTCTGAATACTTATGTAAATAAGATGTTTGTGTTATTTATATTTTATAAATGTGCTACAATTTCTAAAAAAAACCTGTTTTCGCTTTGTCATTATGGGGTATTATGGGTAGATTGATGAGAAACAAATAATATTTAATCCATTTTAGATTAACGCTGTAGCGTAGCAACATGTGGAACAAGGGAAGGGGTCTGAATACTTTCTGAATGCTCTGTATCTTAAGATAAATGCGATGTAAATACCTCTGGATAAGAACATGTGCTAATTGATTAAAATGTCAAATGTAGCTGACAAACACACACTCTAAAGGCGTCAGCATGCTTCAGTCAGCATGCTTCAGCCAGCGTGCTTCAGTCAGCATACTTCAGTCAGCGTGCTTCAGTCAGCGTTCTTCAGTCAACATGCTTCAGTCAGCGTGCTTCAGTCAACGTGCTTCAGTCAGCGTGCTTCAGTCAGCGTGCTTCAGTCAACGTGCTTCAGTCAGCGTGCTTCAGTCAACGTGCTTCAGTCAACGTGCTTCAGTCCGCATGCTTCAGTTCGGCTGCCGAACCGAACAAGTGTACTCGCATACTCCCTTAAAAGACCTTCCCTTGAAAAATGGGGGAAAAACGCGGCAATAGTACTGTTTGTCCATCTTGAGACACCGTAGCCAGTATACACTTCCAAGTCATAATTAATCTAAGATAACTCAAGAAATCTGTTGTTAATTTTGATGTTTTTTTTTGCCGTGGAGATCTTAGTCACACAATTGTAGATTTAACTAAGATATTTGGTGCATTATTTTTCAACTGTTTTGGCCTGGAAGCATAAAACCCCTTCCTGTCTGTATAGACCTGCGGCCTGTGTGTTATGAGGAACCAGAGTACTGGTGTTCGGTGGCGTACTACGAGCTGAACAATCGTGTCGGAGAGACGTTCCACGCTTCGTCCCGTAGCGTCCTGGTG
>NC_074674.1:42942922-43077922 GCF_029448725.1 Salvelinus fontinalis | reverse complement strand
TATGCAGAGTGTCTGAGTGACAGCAGTATCTTCGTCCAGAGTCGTAACTGTAACTATCAGCATGGTTTCCATGCCACCACCGTGTGTAAGATCCCCAGCGGCTGTAGTCTGAAGATCTTCAACAACCAGCTGTTCGCCGAGCTCCTCTCTCAGTCCGTCAACCACGGCTTCGAGGTGGTCTACGAACTCACCAAGATGTGTACTATACGCATGAGCTTCGTCAAGGTAACTATGGGGTCAGGGGTTAGAGGTCAGGGGTCAGGGTGAAGGGTCAGGTGTTAAGAGGGTAGTGTTATGAGAGAGTCTGCATGGGCAGTGAATGTAGCACTGAAATTCACATTTAAACAGATGTCTGTGAGCGAAAAGAGGAGAACTGAGATGTCTACGTTGTTTCCACGGTAACTCAACACCATGTTATTCTGATACTTGGTTCAGTAGAAACGACATTGTTTAGAAGCTTCCAGAAGGAATGATGTAATAGTTAACAGCCTACAAAACTACAGATGGCATTCAATATCTTTTTTATGTTTGCCAAATATTTCTAAATGGTTTTATGATTTGTAAAAATTTTGAAAGAAGTCATTAGGTTGAAAGCGCCGTTTCCACGGTAACTCAACACCATGTTATTCTGATTTTTGGCTCCTGCCTGGAGTGAGAGTGTTCCAAGACCACTACACACATATATATTGGTCACGGTCGTATCTCGTTACACACACGTACACCAACACACACCCGCGCATACACGTATATACGCAAAGGGGTACACACGATTCTCAAGTTGCCACACATACACACACCAAAGTCATATTCACTATGCACCAAACAAGAAAATGGACAGGGGGGACTACAGGGAGGAACTACAGAGGAACTACAGGGAGGGACTACAGAGGAACTACAGGGAGGGACTACAGAGAGGAACTACAGAGAGGAACTACAGAGAGGAACTACGGAGAGGACCTACAGAGGAACTACAGAGAGGGACTACAGAGAGGGACTACAGGGAGGGACTGCAGAGAGGAACTACAGGGAGGGACTACAGGGAGGAACTACAGAGGAACTACAGGGAGGGACTACAGAGAGGGACTACAGGGAGGGACTACAGGGAGGAACTACAGAGAGGGACTACAGGGAGGAACTACAGAGAAGAACTACAGGGAGGAACTACAGAGAGGGACTACAGAGGAACTACAGGGAGGGACTACAGAGAGGAACTACAGAGAGGAACAACAGAGGAACTACAGGGAGGAACTACAGAGAGGGACTACAGGGAGGGACTACAGAGAGGAACTACAGGGAGGGACTACAGGGAGGGACTACAGGGAGGGACTACAGGGAGGAACTACAGGGAGGGACTACAGGGAGGGACTACAGAGAGGAACTACAGGGAGGAACTACAGAGGGACTACAGGGAGGGACTACAGAGAGGGACTACAGGGAGGGACTACAGAGAGGAACTACAGGGAGGGACTACAGAGGAACTACAGAGGAACTACAGAGAGGGACTACAGGGAGGGACTACAGAGGAACTACAGAGGAACTACAGGGAGGGACTACAGAGGGGGACTACAGGGGGGGACTACAGAGGGGGACTACAGGGAGGGACTACAGGGAGGAACTACAGAGGAACTACAGGGAGGGACTACAGGGAGGAACTACAGAGAGGGACTACAGAGAGGAACTACAGAGAGAGACTACAGAGAGGAACTACAGAGGGGGACTACAGGGAGGAACTACAGAGAGGGACTACAGAGAGGAACTACAGGGAGGGACTACAGAGGAACTACAGAGGAACTACAGAGAGGGACTACAGGGAGGGACTACAGAGGAACTACAGAGGAACTACAGGGAGGGACTACAGAGGGGGACTACAGGGGGGGACTACAGAGGGGGACTACAGGGAGGAACTACAGAGGAACTACAGGGAGGGACTACAGGGAGGAACTACAGAGAGGGACTACAGAGAGGAACTACAGAGAGGGACTACAGAGAGGAACTACAGAGGGGGACTACAGGGAGGGACTACAGGGAGGAACTACAGAGAGGGACTACAGGGAGGGACTACAGAGAGGGACTACAGAGGAACTACAGAGAGGGACTACAGGGGGGGACTACCTGAACTTGTTCAATAAGAAACATTTTAGTTTTCTGTTGCCAAACACTTTTGCGATGTTTTGTTACAGTGTGCACTAATCAATACGACCCAACTGGGCCACATTCAATTGCCAAACGTTATCGAATGTTGCACATAGAAATTCCATGAATAGAGCAGATGTGATACTTTGTCTGAGAGGCATGTTTGTTCTACATAACATATTTCTATCTGAATGTTCCAAAACTTCCGGTTGAACAGTCTTTGAAAATGTTGTGTTCACTTCCTCTTCTTCTATGCAGGGCTGGGGTGCAGAGTACCACCGTCAGGACGTCACCAGCACCCCCTGCTGGATAGAGGTGCACCTGCACGGCCCTCTGCAGTGGCTGGACAAAGTCCTCACACAGATGGGCTCTCCCCATAACCCCATCTCCTCCGTGTCCTAACACACACACACACACACACACACACACACACACACACACACACACACACACACACACACAGATGGGCTCTCCCCATAACCCCATCTCCTCCGTGTCCTAACACACACACACACACACACACACACACACACAGATGGGCTCTCCCCATAACCCCATCTCCTCCGTGTCCTAACACATACACACACACACACACACACACAGATGGGCTCTCCC
Organism: Salvelinus fontinalis; assembly: GCF_029448725.1. NCBI lineage: Eukaryota > Metazoa > Chordata > Actinopteri > Salmoniformes > Salmonidae > Salvelinus > Salvelinus fontinalis. The sequence goes on along the minus strand of NC_074674.1, from coordinate 43,075,174 downwards.
CATAACCCCATCTCCTCCGTGTCCTAACACACACACACACACACACACACACACACACACACACACACACACACACACACACACACACACACACACACACACACACACACACACACACACACAGATGTGGTCTGTCCTAAAACACACACACACACATACACACACACACACACACACACAGATGTGGTCTGTCCTAAAACACACACACACACACATATCCTCTGTATCTTGACACACACACACATTTTAATGGATCTATGCTTATCTCGACTGATGCTATTGAAATAGCAGCCTTTTCTTCCTGACTGGGAATCAACCGTCATTTAACATTACGATGGTATTTCAGTTGATGACAATCAATCAATCAATCATAAGTTACTGTAGCTTTCAGTTAGTCAATGTACAACGTGCCAGTGTTGCAGATACATATTGTGTTGTTTTAGCTACTCTGCTGTTTAGTTATACTTCTACTGTAAGGGACAGTAACCAGCGACAACCGACATCGGAATATGCGTGTCATAGTTTTTTGTTTAGGTGATGTCGGAGGTGTAACTGTGATGGGAGCTGTCGTAAATCCGTGAGCGGCTGCTCTTGTCATCATTGTAACGAAATAACACATCTTTAAATCCCACCTGCGTTAGAAGTTCAGAACGAGAAAAGTGTAGGCTATAGTTGAAATAATGACACTCAAATTAAACAATTATAAGGATTTTTATATCAGCCAATCGAGGTGTAGATTACAACACACGATCCAGTGTTCCAACTTGTAACACAGCGACATGAGGTCATTACTAACGCAACTAGATGCATCCAATGGCAATGTCCTGCACAGGTATAACACCAGGAGCCGTTTGCTGATTTGACAGCTCTAACGCTGTACACCTCTCCCACAACGCCTAAACACAAACAATGATACTGCTAAGCAGTTGTGGGTTAAGGCAGAACTTATTAAATCGAGCCCTTCAGTGTCATTAGACTATGTTGTGGGTTAAGGCAGAATTGGTTTAATCGAGCCCTTCAGTTTCATTAGACTATGTTGTGGGTTAAGGCAGAATTGGTTTAATCGAGCCCTTCAGTGTCATTAGACTATGTTGTGGGTTAAGGCAGAATTGGTTTAATCGAGCCCTTCAGTGTCATTAGACTATGTTGTGGGTTAAGGCAGAATTGGTTTAATCGAGCCCTTCAGTTTCATTAGACTATGTTGTGGGTTAAGGCAGAATTGGTTTAATCGAGCCCTTCAGTTTCATTAGACTATGTTGTGGGTTAAGGCAGAATTGGTTTAATCGAGCCCTTCAGTTTCATTAGACTATGGTTTCAACTATCATTCAATCCCCTTGTTGTTTACTGTAAGCTACAGATACTGTATTCAATCACACATAGCTCTGTTTAAATAACCCTTTAACTCACTCAAAGACGGTTGAGTGCGTCCCCTATGGCACCCTATTCCCTATATAGTGCACTACTTTAGACCAGAGCCCTATGGAACCCTATTCCCTATATAGTGCACTACTTTAGACCAGAGCCCTATGGCACCCTATTCCCTATATATAGTGCACTACTTTAGACCAGAGCCCTATGGCACCCTATTCCCTATATATAGTGCACTACTTTAGACCAGAGCCCTATGGCACCCTATTCCCTATATATAGTGCACTACTTTAGACCAGAGCCCTATGGCACCCTATTCCCTATATATAGTGCACTACATTAGGCCAGAGCCCTATGGCACCCTATTCCCTATATAGTGCACTACTTTAGACCAGAGCCCTATGGCACCCTATTCCCTATTATAGTGCAGTAGGGTACCATTTGAGATCAAAGGAAGCATTACAGTAGTTACTAATAGAGACTTATATGTCAGTGTATAACATGGTGTTTGTGGTGTTTTACGTGTTGGGAAAATTATTAACATGTATTTACTGTTGTCTCTGACTGCCTTTCTGATTATTTCATTAAATATTTTTTTTTTAATTGAAAGGATTTTGTTTTGTAGTATATTTATGATATGGGAAGTAGTTTTATGTGTCCTATATTTACGATACATGAAGTTGTTTTATGTGTAGTATATTTACGATACATGAAGTTGTTTTATGTGTAGTATATTTATGATACATGAAGTTGTTTTATGTGTAGTATATTTACGATACATGAAGTTGTTTTATGTGTAGTATATTTACGATACATGAAGTTGTTTTATGTGTAGTATATTTACGATACATGAAGTTGTTTTATGTGTAGTATATTTACGATACATGAAGTTGTTTTATGTGTAGTATATTTACGATACATGAAGTTGTTTTATGTGTAGTATATTTACGATACATGAAGTTGTTTTATGTGTAGTATATTTACGATACATGAAGTAGTTTTACGTGTAGTATATTTACGATACATGAAGTTGTTTTATGTGTAGTATATTTACGATACATGAAGTAGTTTTACGTGTGGTATATTTACGATACATGAAGTAGTTTTACGTGTGGTATATTTACGATACATGAAGGAACTGTGCTCATAAACATAATATGACATCTGTAATAGCATTCTCGGTGAAGAAAGGCGGGATTCAATCCGATTGCGTTACGTAGCTCACTTGACATATAATTAAATATCCACCGATCTCCACGAACACCGCAACACTGCTTTTAAAGAGGTGCAATCGTAGCCTAATGCGCAATTGGATTGAATCCCTGCCTAAATGTATTTATTCAGAGAAAGCTATTCTAGATGTTGCACTGGCGCTTCTTGAAAAGTGTAGTTAACGAGACAACACAAACTCGACACATAGTCAAACACAGTGTTTAATAGACATTACATAGGCACAGCCTGATGAGAGGAGTAGCATTATGTGGTAGGTAGATACCAGGTTGAAGTTGCCCCTATAACCACTGATCCAAGGTCAGGTGTTACCATTAGATGACTTGTAAAGGTTGAAGTTGCCCCTATAACCACTGACCCAAGGTCAGATGTGACCAGTAGATGACTTGTAAAGGTTGAAGTTGCCCCTATAACCACTGACCCAAGGTCAGATGTGACCAGTAGATGACTTGTAAAGGTTGAAGTTGCCCCTATAACCACTGATCCAAGGTCAGATGTGACCAGTAGATGACTTGTAAAGGTTGAAGTTGACCCTATAACCACTGATCCAAGGTCAGATGTGACCAGTAGATGACTTGTAAAGGTTGAAGTTGACCCTATAACCACTGATCCAAGGTCAGATGTGACCAGTAGATGACTTGTAAAGGTTGAAGTTGCCCCTATAACCACTGATCCAAGGTCAGATGTGACCATTAGATGACTTGTAAAGGTTGAAGTTGCCCCTATAACCACTGATCCAAGGTCAGATGTTACCAGTAGATGACTTGTAAAGGTTGAAGTTGCCCCTATAACCACTGATCCAAGGTCAGATGTCATTCCCATCCTAATTTATACCCTACGCAAGAACGCAAAGCAAGAAAGCAATTAGCTACGCAAAATGGCCGCTCTTCGTACTTGCGCAACAAAAATATGCAAACGTGTCTAGACCTGCAATTTGTCACGACGCATCTATGCAGGATAACCATAGCGAATTGCATTTGGTATTAATCAGGTTTGGGGTCAATTCAGAAAGTGAAACTAATTCCAAACTTTACTCATTGAAAAGCATTGGAATTTCACTGTACTTTGTGAATTGAGTTTAAATGGGATTGACCCCAAACCTGGTATAAATAGGACTTAATGGTTAAGGATTGGTACATAGGGTAATCTGATCCTAGATCTGTGGTTAGGGGTGCAGGTTCTACCCCAAGCGACAGATTACACATCACAACAAATAGATTATACCAGGGTTGTGGTAAATCCCATTTCAATTCAGGAAGTAAATTGAAAATTCCAATTCTCTTCAACGATTTTGAATTAGGAAAATGTGGAATTAGGTTTACTTCCTGAATTGACCCCAACCTTGATTTAAAAACCCAGCAGACAGTCACATAGTAGCTCTTTAGTACCCTGCCCACACCTTCAAGAATCACGCTATGCCCCCCCCCCCCGATGATTGTCATCGTCACACGTAATCACAGAAAAACTGATAGCAATCTGATACAGTGAATTCAGACTCGATACATCTGTCATCTAACAACAACCACACAACGCTACCTAATTATTAAAATAGAAGTTTTGGTATAAACTGATATTCTTCATCACATCTACTATCCGTTTCCTACAGTCTTGTTTTCAAAATCAAATCTAAATTAGTCCAAAACATCAGTTTAACACAGCAGACAATACAAAATAAAACATTAAAACAATGAGTTCCCTTTTTTTAGCTGACGTGGTGAAGTTTAAAGCATGCGGTTTGCTTTACCAACTATTTAACAGATTGATTGATTAATGGATGGATTGATTAACAGATTGATTAACAGATTGATTAATGGATTGATTAATGGATGGATTGATTAACAGATTGATTAATGGATTGATTGATGGATTAACAGATTGATTGATGGATTAACAGATTGATTGATTAATGGATTGATTAATGGATTGATTGATGGATTAATTAACAGATTGATTAATGGATTGATTGATGGATTGATGGATTAACAGATTGATTGATGGATGGATTGATGGATTAACAGATTGATTGATGGATTAACAGATTGATTGATGGATTGATTAATGGATTGATTGATGGATTTATTAATGGATTGATTGATTAATGGATTGATTGATTGATTAACAGATTGATTAATGGATTGATTGATTAACAGATTGATTAATGGATGGATTGATGGATTGATTAATGGATTGATTGATGGATTGATTAATGGATGGATTGATTAATGGATTGATTAATGGATTGATGGATTGATTAATGGATGGATTGATTAATGGATGGATTGATTGATGGATTGATTGATGGATTGATTAATGGATGGATTGATTAATGGATGGATTGATTAATGGATGGATGGATTGATTAATGGATGGATTGATGGATTGGAAGCACAGTTGTTGTCGACAAGAGTACAGTCTCCATTACTCTGTAATATTCTGCCACGGCTTCAGTCTTTACTACTCCGGTAAACAAGCCTGAATATCTTTCGCTGGGCGTCACTAGATGGCAATGCTGGATCACCTCACCGGATGGGCAGTTCAGTACATAAGGATTTCAGTTTCTTTATGCTTTTGGGGTATAGGCCCACATGATTCATTGCATAAGAAAGCAGGAAGGGAAAACCACGTAAGAACGGCTGCGTGGAGGTTTGGGGTCAACCCACTTAATTGGCCTAGTCCTGCACCAGTCCGACCGGCGCACTTGACAGTTTGCACATATCAAGTGAACGGGTCATAAGATAGTTAGGGTAATGTCAGGGTTGTGTTAAGGTTATGGGTTAGTTAACCCCCATGAGTTAGGTAGGTACTAACAACTGTGTCCTTCTCCTGTCACCGTGACAGATGGAATAGTTCCAGAATGAGTTAGCGTAATTCCAGAACATTCTACATTCGTTCTAGAATGTAAAATGTAACCCATGTCTGGAGGTGGGACACACAGAGTGGCTGGCCCCTCCCCTGTTGTCCCGTTAGCAGCCCTGGAAGTCAGGCTACGATTGGCTGTGACTTTGGGTGGTCAGAAGACGCTGCTGCTGCTGTAGAAACCTGATGACCTCAGGACTCCTCAGCAGAGACTGGGGACAAAACACACACACAGAACACGCACACAGTGTGACGTAATACATTGTTTGAATTCACGATACTGGTAGGTGCCACTACAGGGAGAGAAAATATGCTGCACATTTCCACAACCTAAGATGTGTTAACTGCTGTGTGTGTGTGTGTGTCTATGCGTGTCTGTCTGTGTGTGTGACTCACCAGTCTCTTCTGGTTGAGCACCTGTTCGATGAGGGAGGGTCTGGCCGGCCGGTCCCCCATGATGCCGAGACGCTGCTTGTTCACAGACACAGGCCTCTCCTCCAAGCTCTCCTGATCAACACACACACACCGTATGGTTCAATATATAACCAGCACACATATCCCTTCAGACTAGAGCAGTAGGCTTCAGTCCTAGTCCTGGGGACCCACATCAGGGTTTTGTTCCAGCCATATCGTAACAAACCTGACTCAACTAATGATGATGAGTTGGATCAGATGTATTAGCGCTGGGCTGGAACAAAACCATGCACATATTGTGGATTTCCAGGACTATGATAGAAAAACAGGTGAAAGAATGCACCTGGTGTGTGTGTTTGTCTGTCAGCCAGGTAAATGCTTACATCTTGTTTCCCGCTGGACACGTGACCTTGGGCCTGATCACTCTTCTTCTTCTTGTACTTGTCTTTGTACATTTTGTTGCGGTGCTTCTTACACATCCACGGCTTCCGCTGCTTGGCTACCTGGGTCGTGGTCTCCGTACAACCGTCGTACGTGCACGTCTTCGACACGTTCTCGTTCTCCCCGAACCCGTCTTCCTCGTTGAGTTCTTCGGGACTCGCAGCGCTGTCACGCGGGTCCGAGGTGTCCAAAACATCGCTCTCCTCGTCGGCATCATCCATGTCGTACGAGAACATGTTATTGTCCGACTCTTGCGGCGTGACTACATTTCTGCTGTCGACAACACCGCTCTTGTCAACGTAGTACGTCTGTCCGTCCTTGGTTATTAATAGAAGCGAAATGCTCGAGTCCTTGTTGTAACCGGTTGAGGTGGAACTCTCCTCTTCACTCATGATTGAGATTTAGATAAAATATCCCCACGATTTTGTAGAAAATGGATAACGTAAACAGTTGCCCAGAGAAGTGGCTTGTCCCGTAATCTATTGATGTAACGTTAGGCTGTAGCTGGCAAGGTGTTGTGAGCCAACTCGCATGTACAGCTAGTTGCTAGCTAGTTGGCTGGCTAGCTTGACATTTCATTCGCTTCCCTCTCATAGATCTAATGGAGTCTCTGCACGAAGCGATGGACCACGCTAATTAAATAATACAGTTATAGCTACCTGATCTAAAGCAACATCACATAATTAACTGAGGAAATTATTTATAAATACCCCAAATGCTTAATCTGTAGGCTGGATGCTTCTCCTCTCACACAACAAAAACAAACGAGGACACTCCGCCGAGAGAGCATGACAGGGAGGAGTCCTTCTGCAGGCTGCCCTCTGGTGGTCATATATGGAACTATCACACACCTGCATGAAATAGATTTGTGGCATACCTGGAAATGCTCAGACAAAATGAAATGTGAATGTATACTGAAAGTTAACGTGTTATATTGATGTTGATGATATAAACAGCATTTTTTTTTTTACCACATTTTTTTCAATGTAAAACACATGACTACAAATACAGTTTGTCAAGTCAAGAGACATACATTTTCATTCAGTAATTTTACAAATAAATTTCCATATACATCAGAAAATGGATATTTCAAAACATAATCTTATCTGTTTAAGCCTCTCCAGCTGCAGTCAGAGGGGGTTGTGGGGGTGTATCAATATGTTTCTCTGTTGTGGGTGAGGTGGCTAGCAGGGCTGTACCTAATACACTGTAAGGCTGGGCCTAATACACTGTAAGGCTGTACCTAATACACTAAGGCTGTACCTAATACACTGTAAGGCTGGGCCTAATACACTGTAGCGCTGTACCTAAATTAAGTGTTTTCAATGGAGCTTTCTCTATTCTGATTGTTTTATACTGTTCAATCAAAAGTTTATCTCATGTGCGATCATATCCACACTGCCACGTAGGGCTGCACGATTTTGACAACATATCAAGGCTTTATTTTTAACCAAGTAATGCAACCGCGATTTCACTTGCGATTTATATCAAAACACTGGTGAACTGTTGGAATCATGGAAATAGAATAATTATTCAAATTCTATAGCCTAGTTGGAATGTAATAGTGGGCACTTTGAATACAGTGTTGTTTGAATTCATAGAATAAGAAATTGGAATAGTAATAAGATCTCTATGGAGGTGTTGTTGTAACAGGGTAGGGACCAAAGTGTTGGTCAGTGTTTCCCAGGGGAGTGGGACCCTATAATCTGTCGCAACATTCAATGTTTCCTCTTACAAAAAATAAGGCATAGATTTGTTGTCAAAATCGTGCAGCCCTACGTGGCAGTGTGGATATTGGGGTGGCAGTTAGCCTAGTGGTTAGAGGATTGGGCCAGTAACTGGAAGGTTGCTGGATAGCATCCCCAGCAGCATACCACCCTGCATACCACTGCTGGCTTGCTTCTGAAGCTAAGCAGGGTTGGTCCTGGTCAGTCCCTGGATGGGAGACCAGATGCTGCTGGAAGTGGTGTTGGAGGGCCAGTAGGAGGCACTCTTTCCTCTGGTCTAAAAAATATCCCAATGCCCCAGGGCAGTGATTGGGGACGGTGCCGTCTTTCGGATGGGACGTTAAAAATGGGTGTCCTGACTCTCTGAGGTCATTAAAGATCCCATGGCACTTATCGTAAGAGTAGGGGCGTTAACCCCGGTGTCCTGGCTAAATTCCCAATCTGGCCCTCAAACCATCATGGTCACCTAATAATCCCCAGTTTACAATTGGCTCATTCATCCCCCTCCTCTCCCCTGTAACTATTCCCCAGGTCGTTGCTGCAAATGAGAATGTGTTCTCAGTCAACTTACCTGGTAAAATAACGGTAAAATAAATAAATAAAAATAAATCCCCGATTTGACAAGGTTAAAATCTGTCGTTCTGCCCCTGAACAAGGCAGTTAACCCACTGTTCCTAGGCCGTCATTGTAAATAAGAATTTGTTCTTAACTGACTTGCCTAGTTAAATAAAAAATAAATACAAAAATGGTCTGTTTAACCTGACAAAAGAACACTGTGGCGTTAGAGACGACAATAGTCAAACTCCCTTTAGCTTTTCTACCTGACACAAGGACACTGAGGTGTCAGGATAAAACCCTAGGTAGAGTGCTCAGTGAATGTTGTGTAGAATGTGTGTCAGAGATGACTCTGTTGTAGGACAGTGTTCCAGCCAGCCAGTCCAGAAACACTGCTACTCTCTCTGTGTGTGGGAGGAGGAGGGGACAGATATTAAAGTGCTCTCCTTATTATAAAAAAAAACTTGATTATTCGAGTAATTGAAGCAGGACAATATCCAGGACTTGTCAATGTATACACACTCACTGCTGTCATCGAGGCAAATGGTGGCTACTTTGAAGAATATCAAATTAATTTTGATTTGTTTAATACTTTTTGGGTTACTACATGATTACATATGTGTTATTTCATAGTTTTGATGTCTTCCCTATTATTCTACATGATTCCTGCCGCTGCAACACTCTTTTTATGGTGGAAAAACGATTGGAACCATTTCCCTATTTGACCACTAGGTTTAATGAGTATTATGACTCATACTGTGGTACTCTACATGGCGACCAGTGGGTGTAGTGTAAAGGATTGAGCTAATTGGGCAGATTTGTTGCCACTCAATACCTTTTTGTGTGGCTGATTGGGCTGTACGACGAGTCGACACCTGTTCAAATGACTAGTGCACCGGTGTATTGAGCTGCTTGCTGACCTGCTTCCACTAGGCAGCTGTGTATCACGGTGTCGCCCGCGGTAGCTAAGGTGGCCTTTTTCCCTCCACTGTGGGGCTCTATTGAGTAAATGTTGGAAAAATATATTGGTTATTTTCTAAACATAGCAATGCGAATGCAAAGAGGACTCAGACCACAAACATGTTGAAGTGAACTGGTAAGAGAGCTGAGCATTCCAAGGCAAGGCCAGTGTGAATACACAGGAAACTGAGTTATGTTGCTTTTTTTTAACCCAGAGTTAACTTTAAAGAGGACTGAGATCAGTTCTTTTAAAGAGGACTATATGTGAAAACATCCTTAAAGTCACCATTGTCCTCATGGTGAAATCCCTGAGCAGTTTACTTTCTCTCCGGCAACTGCGTTAGAAAGGACACCTGTATCTTTGTAGTGACTGGGTGTATTGATACACCATCAAAAGTGTAATTAATAACTTCACCATGCTCAAAGGGATATTCAATAGCTGCTTTTTTACCCATCTACCAATCGGTGCCCTTCGTTGCGAGGCATTGGAAAACCTACCTTTGTGGTTGAATCTGTATTTGAATAATGCTAAATTCTCCAACTCCCAACCACCCCCCCCAGCATACTCACTTACTTTTGAATGTGGAGTAATGAGTAGGATTCTGTTTTCAAATTTAAAAGTGATTGCTTTTGATAAAAAAAACGCTTTATCTGCCTTCCTAATTAGAACTAATTAGAAAATTCCGAGATATAATTTATGGAAAAGGGAAGTTACATTGCTGCCTTGTTGACAACATGACGGAGCAAGGTGCATCTCCCTCACCGGTTAAACTCGGTCACGTGACGGACCATTGCCGGGTTCAACCGGGGACCTGTTTAATGGAAACCCTTAACGAGTCTGGCTAACCAGGCAAATCTTTTTCCCTCTCTGAAACACTGACAGATTGAGCATAAAAATATCAATGATCATTTAGTTCATGGCAACGTTTTCTTTTGAGATTGTAGACTAATATTGCTTGTAAACATATACGTACGATTCGCGCAAACTATGAGCGTCCTCACATTGCTATGGAAACGTCCCCACGTGGTCTTGTCATCAGCTGTGATTGGACCGCGCAACTGAGAGCATCTTCACATTGCTATGGAAACGCCACCACGTGGTCTCGTCGTCGGCTGTGATTGGACCGCGCAACTGAGAGCGGTTCGGACTTCGATTAGGATTTGTGTAAATCTGAAACAGCTGAGTTTTACACAGCAACAACTGAAACAGCTGAGTTTTACACAGCAACAGCTGAAACAGCTGATCAGTGCGTTCATCCGAATGAGACAAACCTGCATGCACAGGTCAATATAAACCGGTGGGAGGTAGCTAGTCATACCACGACAAAACTATTTTGTCTTATCTAGTTTGTGCATCATCGGCTGTGAAACACACAACCAAGGTTTGTAGAATTTTTATTTAAAAAATAATAATGTTTAAATTTTCAGCTACCTGAACAAGCCAAACATTTGAAGCGTTGGCTAACAAAGCGTGCACACATTGTTTTTAATTCGTTTTGTTTGTCTTTCATGGCTTTGCAATAATAGGTTAGCTAACCAGCTAGTTGAACTTTATTTGTGTAAAACAATTCAAGGCGAACGTGTTACCACCTCACTATCGGTAGTCATGGCAGCCAGTTTATACAGTTCCACTAGATAAATTTGGTTTGTTTACTCTCTGATGTATAATCCCCTCTACTTCTAGCTGTTTAACTATTTTTAAAGATGAACTTCAACACCGTCGCCCGTCTGGCCAGCCGTAGTAGCCAAGAAAATGTTCTGGCCTCAAATAGGATGGATTCATCCCGGATGGACAGGGCTAAACAGAGGACTATACTCGGCGTCTTAACAGAAAACGAACAGCACAGTCGATCTTTTGGTCAGGTGAGTAGTTTGAGAACTTTTCTGCGTCCAAAGCCTATTCAAATTGGCTAATCACTTTTTGTTTTTAGGGAGTTATTTTTTCCAAACGTGGCTCTATTTTGGACAACTCCCACACCAATCTCTTGGGTTGTCCCTCAAGCTCTAGCGCTGACATCTATGTGGATGAGCCATGTGAGGTCGTCATCCCAGCCTCTGGCGAACTAGTGGCTGCAGAGCCTCAGGTGGTGGATGAGGAAACTGCTGCCATGCAACATAAAGATTTCCGTCTCTTCCTGGACCTGAGCTCAGGTGAGGTCGGCCTGTGGTGGCATTACACACCAAGGGCACAATGATGCATCACCATGTCAATTTTCACTTCATGTTCACAGCACTGACTCATTTAACAGTAAACCATTGTTTCGCAGGGTCATGCATGGACACTTCTATGCAGTCGCTCCCAGATAACGAGGCTCTCACCACTCAGAATGCCATGTGTCTGGCAGAATATTCCGAGGACATCCACAAACACTTACGCAAGAGTGAAGTGCGCACTCGTTCAAACTATACGGCTACTATAAATGTCTTCTATGCTTCTATTGATTTAAGGGCATCTGTTAAATGAAATGCACTGTTTACATCCTATCCTCTTTCTGATGGTAATTCTCCCTATCACCATATATAGGTGTACCCCCCCCCCCCCCCCCCCCCCCTGATCAGGCACAGCAGCCATTGAGGCTTCGCACTCCAGCACTTTAGTTGTAGCTTGGCTGGCATTTTGTATATTTACTTTATTCTGCGGTTAACCCCACACCAGCTAAGCATACATTTTCTTTAGATGTGTCTGTTTTAAATTGCTCTGTAACTGAAGGTGGTGAAGTCTTTCTAACCCTCTGTTCCAGATAAAGTGCCGTCCGAAGTCTGGCTACATGCGGAAGCAGCCGGATATCACCAACTGCATGCGTGTCATCCTGGTGGACTGGCTGGTGGAGGTCGGCCAGGAGTACAAGCTGTGTGGGGAGACTATCTACCTGGCTGTCAACTACATGGACCGCTTCCTCTCCTGCATGTCTGTACTCCGGGGAAAGCTGCAGCTGGTGGGCACCGCTGCACTTCTGCTGGCTGCGTAAGTCATGTTACAAATTTAGCAGAATTTTTATACACAAACTCTTGTCTGTTCACAATACTCGTGGCAGATCTATGCCAGAACCAGTCATCTGTAGGAAGGTGGTTTACTTTCAGCTGTGGTAAATGGGCTTTTTAGTGTTAACCCTTTTCTCTGGTAGTAAATACGAGGAGATCTACCCTCCGGAAGTGGAGGACTTTGTGTACATCACAGATGACACTTACACCAAGAAGCAGCTGCTTCGTATGGAACACTTCCTGCTAAAGGTGCTGGCCTTCGACATGACCGTCCCCACCACACACCAGTTCCTCCGCCATTTCCTCACCGTCCAAGCAGTCTGCTTCAAGACTGAGAGCCTCGCCCTGGTACTTACAGAGAACTAGATGCTCATGTCTGACTGCTTGATAGCTGTGCCATGTTTTTGAGATGTGCCTTTAGGCTAGCAGCATGGTATCCGGGTACATGAGTCAGTACTCTGACCCAAGTGTTCAATAGTTTAGTCACTCTTGTTAGAATGTGTTCTCACCTGGTTAAATAAAACCCGATGAGTTAACCCTGTAGGGTGACCCAAGTCCTCGGGGTCCTGATTGGTGAAACACTTTCGCCCCAGAACACACTTGACTCAAATCAACTAATCATGATCTTCAGTTAAATGCAATTAGTTTATATCAGGTGTGTTTGCTGGGGGGGAGTGACACCAATCAGTCCTCTGAGAACTGGAATTGCCCAGGCCTGATGTGAAGTGTATTTCACCCCGTTGACTAAATGGTTTATCAACATTATTACTTTTTAATGTGCAGGAGTGTTTTGCTGCAGTTAACAAGTGTGTTTTTGTGAACTCTACTCTCAGTATGTGGCAGAGCTGAGCATGCTGGAAGTGGATCCATTCCTGCACTACTTCCCCTCTATGGTGGCGGCTGCTGCTTTCTGTCTGGCCAACTACACCCTCAACAGGTCCCTCTGGGTAAGACATGCCTGTCTGCGTTACTCGGATGGCCATTGGTCTCATGCTCCTATGCTGACTGTTGCATCATCACTCTGGGGTAACCCACCCACCCCCACCTAGAACTAGTGCCTGTTCTGACCTTAAATCCAGAATACCAACTCATATATGCATTTTATCCTGGTGTGGGTATCACATTCCTGATATCAGAGTTTTCTCCCTTTTATACATTGTTCTCATAAGTAGGCTATATATATACTCAACCAAAAAATGACGTTCTCCCTTTCAACTGCGTTTTATTTTCAGCAGACTTCATGTGTAAATATTTGTATGAATGTAACGAGATTCAACAACTGAGACATAAACTGAACAAGTTCCACAGACATGTAAATAACAAATTGAATAATGTGTCCCTGAACAAAGGGGGGGTCAAAAGTAAGTCAGTATCTGGTGTGGCCACCAGCTGCATTAAGTACTGCAGTGCCGCTCCTCATGGACTGCACCAGATTTGCCAGTTCTTGCTGTGATGTTACCCCACTCTTCCACCAAGGCACCTGCAAGTTCCCGGACATTTCTGGGGGGAATGGCACTAGCCCTCACCCTCTGATCCAACAGGTCCCAGATGTGCTCAATGAGACTGAGATCCGGGCTCTTCGCTGGCCATGGCAGAACACTGAGATTCCTGTCTTGCAGGAAATCTCACACAGAGCGAGCAGTAAGGCTGGTGGCATTGTCATGCTGGAGGATTATGTCAGGATGTGCTTTCAGGAAGGGTACCACATGAGGGAGGAGGATGTCTTCCCTGTAACGCACAGCGTGGAGATTGCCTGCAATGACAACAAGCTCAGTCCAATGATGCAGTGACACCGCCCCAGACCATGACGAACCCTCCACCTCCAAATCGATCCTGCTCCAGAGTACAGGCCTCAGTGTAACGCTCATTCCTTCAAAATAAACACACATCCGACCATCACCCCTGGTGAGACACAACCACGACTCGTCAGTGAAGAGCACTTTTTGCCAGTCCTGCCTGGTCCAGTGACAGTGGATTTGTGCCCATAGGCAACGTTGTTGCTGGTGAGGACCTGCCTTACAACAGGCCTACAAGCCCTCTGTCCACAATAGGCTGGTCTGTCTGAGCACTGATGGAGTGATTGTGCGTTCCTGGTGTAACTCAAGCAGTTGTTGCCATCCTGTACCTGTCCCGCAGGTGTGATGTTTGGCTGTACCGATCCTGTGCAAGTGTTACACGTGGTCTGCCACTGCGAGGACTATCAGCTGATCGTCCTGTCTCCCTCTAGTGGCGTCTCACAGTACGGACATTGCAATTTATTGCCCTGGCCACATCTGCAGTCCTCATGCCTCCTTGCAGCATGCCTAAGGCACGTTCACGCAGATGAGCAGGGACCCTGGGCATCTTTTGGTGTTTTTCAGAGTCAGTAGAAAGGCCTCTTTAGTGTCCTAAGTTTTCATAACTGACCTGAATTGCCTACCGTCTGTAAACTGTTAGTGTCTTAACGACCGTTCTACAGGTGCATGTTCATTCATTGTTCATTGAACAAGCATGGGAAACAGTATTTAAACCCTTTACAATGAAGTTCTGAAGTTATTTGGATTTTTATAAATTATCTTTGAAAGACCGGGTCCTGAAAGGGATGTTTCTTTTTTGCTGAGGGTAGAAAGTCCAACACCAGGTGGGTGCAGTGACATGTTTGACAGTGCCGGTCCTAGTATGGCACCCAGGAGCAAGTTAGGGTGGCGTTCCTTGCTCAAGGGCACATCGGCATATTTTTCACCTTGTCGGCTCTGGTATTCGCAAAGCGTCCTTTCGGTTACTGTCCATTACTCTAACTGCTAGGCTACCTGATTCCCTAGTTAGACTGGTTTGACTCGCTAAACTACCCGTGTGGCATCTGTTTTTCCAGCCTGACGCCCTGTACACCTTCACTGGCTACACCCTGGCAGAGATTGCACCCTGCCTCAAGGACCTCCACAAGATGTACCTCAGTGCCCACAGTCGCCCCCAACAGGCCATCAGGGAGAAGTACAAGGGGTCAAAGTGAGTTGGTAATCTGTACTATAATTTTTTTTTTTTACTATAATTCCTTCAACATAACCATGGTGTCTAACCTTAACCATGTCTGTCTTTAGCCACAGCACTACTCCTGTTGTGTTCACTACCTGAACTTGTCCAATAACACTTGTTTCCTGTTGCCAAACTTTTTGCTGATTTGAATACAACCATGAACAACTGCTGACTGGCTCTCCTCTCTGCAGGTTTGGCAACGTGTCTATGCTAAGTCCTCCTGAGGATCTGCCTTTTTACTGAGGCTGCTGGGAAATGACTGACAACACAGCTCTTAGCTCCCTCTGGAGATGCCTACTGGAGAACTTTTATTTGTATTGCTTTTAAATCTTAAATTAATTTTTTAAAATCTTATTAACACTTTGTTCTAGCTAGCTATTTGTGTAGGTAGCTATCAAGTAAACAATGATATAGTAACTTGTTGACTTAACTCTAGAATGCCTACTTCAAGTGTTTTAGTACTAGTCTGTAATCTCAGGACTTAACCTATGCCTTTTTTTTGTTTTTAAACAGGTGGTTGAATCTTTGTTTTTACTGTACAAAGTCATTTTTGCTTTTGGTCACTGCCAGACAATCATGGACCTCAGGCTGCATCTTGTATGTTGCATCATGTGATTAAAGGAAACAAGTTGCCCATATTTTGGCCTCGGCATTGCTTTACTCCGCTTCGCAATCCTTGATACTGGGAGCTTTCATGTGTGCGTTATATTTTGCCATGCTTTTCTTCTGTATCAGTTTGGTCATGGCTGTGGGCTCTTTCCACTGCTCTGGGGATTTGGTTTTGCTACATTCATAATTGGTAAGAGAAGAACATAAAATGACCCTTCCTACGCTGCAATATTTAATGTGTCCCAGTGGAGAATAGTAATGGGTTCACAGCATCCTCACATCTGCCCTGCTGTAACTGTCTCAATTATAGATAGCTGCAGCCCACTAAAGTACCACACTATGAGCCATAACCCAGCGGGGAAATGGTTCCAACAGTTTTCCCACAAGGGATTTTGACTCACTCAATGGCTGTTTCCTGTTGACTTGCTCTCGGACAAGATGACCTATCACTATTTACCTGTATTTAACCCAAATCAAATGTGGCTCAGAACTACAGATGCCTTGACGAGACTGCACACAAGTCAAAGGACTCTGGATGACCTGTTCAATTTAAACAATTCAGAACTGTCTAGCAAGTTTTTGACAATACCTGTTAGCGAAGGTGTCAGCGGAAGATGGCTAGCAGGGATTTGTAGTTTAGCTATAGGGTGACCAGATGTCCCTGTTTTTGGTGGCCTGTCCCCTGTTTTAACTGTGCGGTTTTACCTGGCAAGAAAGACCGTGCAGCGTACCGGTTGATGTCTCAATCGCGTTGTGCTTGTTTTGTCCAGCAGAGGGGGCTGCTCGCTATAGCAGCTTCATTCACTCTCTTCCTAACTACTTGCTCGCGATAGTTTTAGAGAACTGCTGTGAAACTCGGCCAGAAGCTATCAAGTGAATCCACAACATCACCAATGTCTTTTCAAGCCAGGTTTGAGATACTAGCTAGTGATGTCGTCAAATTTATATAGCCCTTCGTACATCAGCTAATATCTCGAAGTGCTGTACAGAAACCCAGCCTAAAACCCCAAACGGCAAGCAATGCAGGTGTAGAAGCACAGTGGCTAGGAAAAACTCCCTAGAAAGGCCAAAACCTAGGAAGAAACCTAGAGAGGAACCAGGCTATGAAGGGTGGCCAATCCTCTTCTGGCTGTGCCGGGTGGAGATAACAGAACATGGCCAAGATGTTCAAAATGTTCATAAATGACAAGCATGGTCAAATAATAATCAGGAATAAATGTCAGTTGGCTTTTCATAGCTGTTAATTAAGAGTTGAAAACAGCAGGTCTGGGACAGGTAGGTGTTCCATAACCGTATGTGTATGCATAACCGCAACCCAATCTTTCAATTGGCAGCCGGAGAAGAACGGCAGTGGTAGAACATCAACAGATGACAAAGCATAAAGCCTCTCTGATTGGCCGTGTTATGTCCTCTGTCACCACATTCTTCAAGAAGGTAGAGCCTTCCCAAGAAGAATATGGTTTAGCTGTGCAGGAGGGTGTCTTTGCATACCACACTTGTGACACAATCATAGTTACACATCTCTGGGCTGCACAGCACAACTGACATGGAAGACTTATGAGACAAAGTTTACATGTGCTAGGACAAAATGTGACGTCATAGTGAGTAACGTGTTAGCACCACGGGCAAATACTTTGGTAACACAGGACCTAGAGCAGGTAAAATTTGTGTCCCTGTCCATTGATGCGTCCAATCATGGACATGTAAAGCTGCTGCCAATAGTAGTCAGATATATGGTGGCAACACATCTGTGGAAACAAAACTGCTTGATTTTGTTGAATTGAATGGAGAAACAGCAGAGGAAATTGCAGCTGAGGTCCTGGTGGTCATCCATAAATGTAACCTGGGAAACATTCTCTGCCGACAACAAATACCAACTTTGGAGGATTTAAGAGTCTGGGGAGGGTCAATGTCCAGACCAAAGTTAAAAATGCTCTGCAGCAGGAGGTGATTGGCTTAGGTTGTCCTGCCCACATCATTCATAACACGGCCAGAACAGCTTTGGATATGATGTTGAGTACCTGCTCGCAAAGATATTTGGATATGTTCATATTTTCCCCGTCAGAGTAGAAAGACTGAAGGGCTTTTGTGAGTTTGTTGGCCAGGAGAACCATAACATTTTAGGACACAGTAATGTTCGCTGGCTGTCCATGCTCCCTGCTCTAGAAAGAGTGCTGAAAATGTATGTGCCATTGAAATCCTTTTTCCTTTCTGAAGACAAATGCCCTGTTGTCCTGTGAACAATGTTCGAAGATCCACTGACGGAACTTTGGCTGGCCTTTGTCCATGGAAACTTGACCGTATTCAGTGACACGGTCAAGATGCTTGGAGGTCAGGACCGCTGTGCTGTGGAGTCCGCTGCAATTCTGAGAAACGTTGAGGCAAAATTGACTGCAAGACGTGATGATAACTTCATTCCAGTTTTGGTCAGAGGACTTCTGAAAGAGCTAGAGGAAAATGGAGCCATGTCTAAAGAGAGCTTTCTCAAAACATCCCAATCATTCTTCACTACGGCTGTGAACTATTTGCAAGCATTGGGGAAAGCACACAGATAATCTAAAAGATTTACATGGTCTCCTTTTAAAAAGGCAACCTCTGCGTGAAGAGATCCAGAAGGCAGCAGCCACACTGCAGGAAAAATGCCCCAATGTGACCATCAATGAGGATGCATAGTGTGACGAGGTTACTGGCCTGCAAGAGTGTTACGATAATTTTGTTTTTAATGTTCATAAACTGAACTTCAATTAAACCACTCTGTCTGTTACTAAGAATTTGTAAGGTTCTTTATTGAAATGAAACAGACAGAGGGCAGTCTACATTGTCGGAATGTTTATTTACGAGAGTTCTGCTGTGCATATACAAAAACGTTCCTTTTATACTATTCTCTTAACCTACGCACATACATACACACTAATATTTGGATTCTCTCTTCTTCTCCTGGAGTCTCACCACAGTTTATTACCACTCAGCTGACAGTTCCAGTCCCCCCCAGATACGAAGAAACCCAGAGGGGCTCTCCCTGTCCTATCTTATCTCCCCAGAGTTATAGCCGGGTCGGTTCAAACATAGTTTAATGATCCACTTTGTTTTCTTTAGGCACACACATACATTCCTCTCTTCCTAGGTACATGCTACATAACCTCTTTCTTATGAACTAACATTATTTATCAATATAGAAAAACAGGGTAGAATTCAGTTAGTTATAGTTCTACGTTAAATGTATACATCATTTAGTCATTATTCATAAAATTCATAACAAAGAGTTCCTAAAGGGGGGGAATCGCTTGAAGAATGGAAAACATCTGAGACACTGCTTAGTCAGAGATGGAGCATGGTGGTTACCCACTTCAAAGAGAGCGACATCCCAGTCTGTTGTCATGTGCTTACCTGGAAGTAATGCACCAATCGAGAGAGTGTTCTCCCAAATGAATGATCTATGGACAGCAGCAAGAAATAGGTTCACTGTTCCTACCATCAAGGCCATGCTTATTGTGAAGACAAACTTCAACCTCCCCTGCCAGGAGTTCATGGAGAAGCTGGCCAAAGACAGAGCAATCCTGAAGAAGCATTCTTCTGAGAAATATACAGATTAGATTGGTATAGGTATATTATGTAGTTACCAATCTCATCAGCATCTTATTTCTTTATTATGTTGTTAAGTATTTCACATATACTATTGTCTGTTTTTTCATTTTTGCTCATGTTCTTTTCTGCTCTTATTCTACCCAGACTACCAGGACCACTGAATGGCTGTTCAGATTGGACAGTTCTGTCTTGTCTGTAGTGTTTCTGTTATATAGTTGTTTTCTCTATCACAGTGTGCCTGTTAGACTAAATACATAAAACTGGAATTGTCCCCCATTTTTATTTCATAGATAATAACATTGGATATTTTAATTATATATTGACCGCCGAACTGGAAATGTCCCCGGTTTTCATTTCAGAAAACTGGTCACCTGAGTCTAGCGTGATGTCTACTTTTGACACTAAGCATTTTTGAATCTGCATAAATAGCTCAGACTACGTTAAAACACCTTGTCTGGAAAATATTTCCGTGGTTATCAAAACGTCACACCAGGCTTAGCCTACACAAAACACAGCCCCCATTGCAAGTGTTTCTAACATCCCCTATGTGGTGGGAGAAAGATTGTAACCATTAACCTGTTTGACCACTAGGGTTTATGGGTATTATGACACCACTGAGGCTCTATGGTCCCTTACAAAAACAGAATGCAGTTTTGAAACTGCAATCAACTGTGGTGTTTTGGATCCAATAACTGCAAAATTACTGCAGTAAAAAAAAAATTGGGGGGGAGGACGCAGTATTTGTTTTACTGCAGTCTGACTTGCAATATTTTTTCTTACGGGGCAACGTGTGGGTGTAGTGTAACGGATTGAGCTAATTGTGCAGATTTGTTGCCTTTTTGCGAAGCTGAATGGGCTGTACGACAAGTCGACGCCAGTGCAAATGTCTAGTGCACCAGTGTATTGAGCTACTTGCTGACCTGCTTCCATTGGGCAGCTGTGTATCACGCTGAGCTGTGTATCAGCTGTGTATCAGCTGTGTATCAGCTGTGTATCACCTCTGAGTTGTGTATCAGCTGTGTATCACCTCTGAGCTGTGTATCAGCTGTGTATCACCTCTGAGCCGTGTATCAGCTGTGTATCACCTCTGAGTCGTGTATCAGCTGTGTATCAGCTGTGTATCAGCCATGTATCAGCTGTGTATCAGCTGTGTATCACCTCTGAGCTGTGTATCAGCTGTGTATCACCTCTGAGCTGTGTATCAGCTGTGTATCACCTCTGAGTCGTGTATCAGCTGTATATCAGCTGTGTATCACCTCTGAGTCGTGTATCAGCTGTGTATCAGCTGTGTATCAGCTGTGCATCAGCTGTGTATCAGCCATGTATCAGCTGTGTATCAGCTGTGTATCACCTCTGAGCTGTGTATCAGCTGTGTATCACCTCTGAGCTGTGTATCAGCTGTGTATCACCTCTGAGCTGTGTATCAGCTGTGTATCAGCTGTGTATCACCTCTGAGCCGTCTCTGCTAAGCCTAGCCTCCTTTCCCACAGCACTGGTACTCGGAGACCAGGGGAACCACACTTCCTGTACTAAGGGAACCACTTCCTGTACTAAGGGAACCACTTCCTGTACTAAGGGAACCACTTCCTGTACCAGGCCCAGCATCATTCTAGTTGTGAATGAATAAAAACATGTATTAGAGGAAGGAAAAACAATACTGAATAATAAATGCCTAATACTGTAGATGACCATTGGCTCATAATACCTTATGAAACTACTTATATAGAAAATAGAAGTGCCTGGCTGTAATGCACAGTTTGTTATTAAGACACATGAAAGTAAACATGTTCCAGAAGGCAATTCTACCAAACAACTAATTTTGATTAAAAAAAATGTTTATGTTGAAATGTCTCTCCTGTTTTATTTTCACCTTTATTTAACCAGGTAGGCTAGTTGAGAACAAGTTCTCATTTGCAACTGCGACCTGGCCAAGATAAAGCATAGCAATTCGACACATACAACAACACAGAGTTACACATGGAGTAAACAAACATAGTCAATAAGACAGTAGAACAAAAGAAAACAAAAAGTCTATATACAGAGAGTGCAAATGAGGTAAGATAAGGGAGTTAAGGCAATAAATAGGCCATGGTGACGAAGTAATTACAATATAGCAATTAAAACACTGGAATGGTGGATGTTCAGAAGATGAATGTGCAAGTAGAGATACTGGGGTGCAAAGGAGCAAGATAAATAAATAAATACAGTATGGGGATGAGGTAGGTAGATAGATGGGCTGTTTACAGATGGCTATGTACAGGTTCAGTGATCTGTGAGCTGCTCTGACAGCTGGTGCTTAAAGCTATTGAGGGAGATATGAGTCTCCAGCTTCAGAGATTTTTGCAGTTCGTTCCAGTCATTGGCAGCAGAGAACTAGAATGAAAGATGACCAAAGGAGGAATAGCACTCATATACATAGCACTCATATACATAGCACTCATATACATCGCACTCATATACATAGCACTCATATACTAGCACTCATATACATAACACTCATATACATAGCACTCATATACATAGCACTCATATACATAGCACTCATATACATAACACTCATATACATAGCACTCATATACATAGCACTCATATACATAGCACTCATATATAGCACTCATATACAGTACATAGCACTCATATACATAGCACTCATATACATAGCACTCATATACATAGCACTCATATATATAGCACTCATATACAGTACATAGCACTCATATACATAGCACTCATATACATAGCACTCATATATATAGCACTCATATACAGTACATAGCACTCATATACATAGCACTCATATACATAGCACTCATATACATAGCACTCATATACATAGCACTCATATATATAGCACTCATATACATAGCACTCATATATATAGCACTCATATACATAGCACTCATATACATAGCACTCATATACATAGCACTCATATATATAGCACTCATATACATAGCACTCATATACATAGCACTCACATATATAGCACTCATATACTAGCACTCATATATATAGCACTCATATACATAGCACTCATATACAGTACATAGCACTCATATACATAGCACTCATATACATAGCACTCATATATATAGCACTCATATATATAGCACTCATATACATAGCACTCATATACATAGCACTCATATACAGTACATAACACTCATATACATAGCACTCATATACATAGCACTCATATACATAGCACTCATATACATAGCACTCATATACATAGCACTCATATATATAGCACTCATATACAGTACATAACACTCATATACATAGCACTCATATACATAGCACTCATATACAGTACATAACACTCATATACATAGCACTCATATACATAGCACTCATATACATAGCACTCATATACATAGCACTCATATACAGTACATAGCACTCATATACAGTACATAGCACTCATATACATAGCACTCATATACATAGCACTCATATATATAGCACTCATATATATAGCACTCATATACATAGCACTCATATACATAGCACTCATATACATAGCACTCATATATATAGCACTCATATACATAGCACTCATATACATAGCACTCATATACATAGCACTCATATACATAGCACTCATATACATAGCACTCATATATATAGCACTCATATACATAGCACTCATATATATAGCACTCATATACATAGCACTCATATACATAGCACTCATATACATAGCACTCATATACATAGCACTCATATATATAGCACTCATATACATAGCACTCATATATATATAGCACTCATATACATAGCACTCATATACATAGCACTCATATACATAGCACTCATATACAGTACATAGCACTCATATACATAGCACTCATATACATAGCACTCATATATATAGCACTCATATACATAGCACTCATATACATAGCACTCATATACAGTACATAGCACTCATATACAGTACATAGCACTCATATACATAGCACTCATATACATAGCACTCATATATATAGCACTCATATACATAGCACTCATATATATAGCACTCATATACATAGCACTCATATATATAGCACTCATATATATAGCACTCATATACATAGCACTCATATATATAGCACTCATATACATAGCATTCATATATATAGCACTCATATACATAGCACTCACATATATAGCACTCATATACAGTACATAGCACTCATATACAGTACATAGCACTCATATACATAGCACTCATATACATAGCACTCATATACATAGCACTCATATACAGTACATAACACTCATATACATAGCACTCATATACATAGCACTCATATACATAGCACTCATATACATAGCACTCATATACATAGCACTCATATATATAGCACTCATATACAGTACATAACACTCATATACATAGCACTCATATACATAGCACTCATATACAGTACATAACACTCATATACATAGCACTCATATACATAGCACTCATATACATAGCACTCATATACATTGCACTCATATACATAGCACTCATATACAGTACATAGCACTCATATACAGTACATAGCACTCATATACATAGCACTCATATACATAGCACTCATATATATAGCACTCATATACATAGCACTCATATACATAGCACTCATATACATAGCACTCATATACATAGCACTCATATACATAGCACTCATATACATAGCACTCATATACATAGCACTCATATACATAGCACTCATATACAGTACATAGCACTCATATACATAGCACTCATATACATAGCACTCATATACATAGCACTCATATACATAGCACTCATATACATAGCACTCATATACATAGCACTCATATACAAAGCACTCATATACATAGCACTCATATACATAGCACTCATATATATAGCACTCATATACATAGCACTCATATACAGTACATAACACTCATATACATAGCACTCATATAAATAGCACTCATATACAGTACATAACACTCATATACATAGCACTCATATACATAGCACTCATATACATAGCACTCATATACATTGCACTCATATACATAGCACTCATATACAGTACATAGCACTCATATACAGTACATAGCACTCATATACATAGCACTCATATACATAGCACTCATATATATAGCACTCATATACATAGCACTCATATACATAGCACTCATATACATAGCACTCATATACATAGCACTCATATACATAGCACTCATATACATAGCACTCATATACATAGCACTCATATACATAGCACTCATATACAGTACATAGCACTCATATACATAGCACTCATATACATAGCACTCATATACATAGCACTCATATACATAGCACTCATATACATAGCACTCATATACATAGCACTCATATACAAAGCACTCATATACATAGCACTCATATACATAGCACTCATATATATAGCACTCATATACATAGCACTCATATACAGTACATAGCACTCATATATATAGCACTCATATACATAGCACTCATATACATAGCACTCATATACATAGCACTCATATACAGTACATAGCACTCATATACATAGCACTCATATACATAGCACTCATATACATAGCACTCATATACATAGCACTCATATACATAGCACTCATATACATAGCACTCATATACATAGCACTCATATATATAGCACTCATATATATAGCACTCATATACATAGCACTCATATACATAGCACTCATATACAGTACATAGCACTCATATACAGTACATAGCACTCATATACATAGCACTCATATACATAGCACTCATATACATAGCACTCATATACATAGCACTCATATACATAGCACTCATATATATAGCACTCATATATATAGCACTCATATACATAGCACTCATATATATAGCACTCATATATATAGCACTCATATACATAGCACTCATATACATCGCACTCATATACATAGCACTCATATACATAGCACTCATATACATAGCACTCATATACAGTACATAGCACTCATATACAGTACATAGCACTCATATACATAGCACTCATATACATCGCACTCATATACATAGCACTCATATACATAGCACTCATATACATAGCACTCATATACAGTACATAGCACTCATATACATAGCACTCATATACATAGCACTCATATACATAGCACTCATATACAGTACATAGCACTCATATACATAGCACTCATATACAGTACATAGCACTCATATACATAGCACTCATATACATAGCACTCATATACATAGCACTCATATACAAAGCACTCATATACATAGCACTCATATACATAGCACTCATATATATAGCACTCATATACATAGCACTCATATACAGTACATAGCACTCATATACATAGCACTCATATATATAGCACTCATATACATAGCACTCATATACATAGCACTCATATATATAGCACTCATATACATAGCACTCATATACATAGCACTCATATACATAGCACTCATATACAGTACATAGCACTCATATACATAGCACTCATATACATAGCACTCATATACATAGCACTCATATACATAGCACTCATATACATAGCACTCATATACATAGCACTCATATACATAGCACTCATATATATAGCACTCATATATATAGCACTCATATACATAGCACTCATATACATAGCACTCATATACAGTACATAGCACTCATATACAGTACATAGCACTCATATACATAGCACTCATATACATAGCACTCATATACATAGCACTCATATACATAGCACTCATATATATAGCACTCATATATATAGCACTCATATACATAGCACTCATATATATAGCACTCATATATATAGCACTCATATACATAGCACTCATATACATCGCACTCATATACATAGCACTCATATACATAGCACTCATATACATAGCACTCATATACAGTACATAGCACTCATATACAGTACATAGCACTCATATACATAGCACTCATATACATCGCACTCATATACATAGCACTCATATACATAGCACTCATATACATAGCACTCATATACAGTACATAGCACTCATATACATAGCACTCATATACATAGCACTCATATACATAGCACTCATATACATAGCACTCATATACAGTACATAGCACTCATATACATAGCACTCATATACAGTACATAGCACTCATATACATCGCACTCATATACTTTATAAATGTTTTGTGTGCCGCGCGCGTATACTTATCTTTCTGCCAAGAAGTGACAGGCCTTTCAGCGAATGAAATAAGAGGGAAATAGGCGGGACTTTCCAGCGTTCAGTAGAGGTGGCTATGGAATGTAATCTGACACTAGAGTCACTTCGTTAAAACAGCTCATAAACCCACTCGCTGGACTGAAGAAACTGAGATTCAGAAGCGAATAAACATTGATTAAACAATTAAAATACTCAAACAGTGCCCGATTTGACCTTCATTGTAATACATGATGGCTTGTGTTGAATAAAAAGCACTGTATAAATGTCTAGTAGATGGCTATTGCCGTACGTATGTGTGATAAAAGACAATTTAACGCTATATTGCAAGTAGCCTAGTATCCAAATGTTCTCCTGATTTCCCCCTTCCCTAATTAGTATATTTCATACATATACATACACTTTCATACAGCTAAAAGAAATCCAGGTTAGCAAGCAATATTAACCAGGTGAAATTGTGTAACTTCTCTTGCGTTCATTGCACGCAGAGTCAGGGTATATGCAACAGTTTGGGCCGCCTAATTTGCCAGAATTTTACATAATTATGACATAACATTGAAGGTTGTGCAATGTAACAGGAATATTTAGATTTATGGATGCCACCCGTTAGATAAAATACGGAACGGTTTCGTATTTCACTGAAAGAATAAACGTCTTGTTTTCGAGATGATAGTTTCCGGATTCGGCCATATTAATGGCCTAAGGCTCTTATTTCTGTGTGTTATCATGTTATAACTAAGTCTATGATTTGATAGAGCAGTCTGACTGAGCGATGGTAGGAAGCAGCAGGCTCGTAAGCATTCATTCAAACAGGACTTTCGTGCGTTTGCCAGCAGCTGTTTATGACTTCAAGCCTATCAACTCCCGAGATTAGGCTGGTGTAACCGATGTGAAATGGCTAGCTAGTTAGCGGGGTGCGCGCTAATAGCTTTTCAAACGTCACTCGCTCTGAGACTTGGAGTGGTTGTTCCCCTTGCTCTGCATGGGTAACGCTGCTTCGAGGGTGGCTGTTGTCGTTATGTTCCTGGTTCGAGCCCAGGTAGGAGCGAGAAGAGGGACGGAAGCTATACTGTTACACTGGCAACACTAAAGTGCCTATAAGAACATCCAGTAGTCAAAGGTTAATGAAATACAAATGGTATAGAGAGAAATAGTCCTATAATTCCTATAATAACTACAACCTAAAACTTCTTACCTGGGAATATTGAAGACTCATGTTAAAAGGAACCACCAGCTTTCATATGTTCTCATGTTCTGAGCAAGGAACTTAAACGTTAGCTTTCTTACATGGCACATATTGCACTTTTACTTTCTTGTCCAACACTTTGTTTTTGCATTATTTAAACCAAATTGAACATGTTTCATTATTTATTTGAGGCTAAATTGATTTTCTTGATGTATTATATTTAGTTAAAATAAGTGTTCATTCAGTATTGTTGTAATTGTCATTATAACAAATACATTTTAAAAATATCGTCCGATTAATCGGCATCGGCTTTTTTTGGTCCTCCAATATTCGGTATCGGTATCGGCGTTGAAAAATCATAATCGGTCGACCTCTAGTATGATGGCAATTTGCATATACTCCTGAATGTTATGAAGAGTGATCAGATGAATTGCAATTAATTGCAAAGTCCCTCTTTGCCATGCAAATGAACTAAATCCCCCCAAAACATTTCCACTGCATTTTAGCCCTGCCACAAAAGGACCAGCTGACATCATGTCAGTGATTCTCTCGTTAACACAGGTTTGAGTGTTGACGAGGACAAGGCTGGAGATCACTCTGTCATGCTGATTGAGTTCAAATAACAGACTGGAAGCTTCAAAAGGAGGGTGGTGCTTGGAATCATTGTTCTTCCTCTGTCAACCATGGTTACCTGCAAGAAAACATGTGTCGTCATCATTGCTTTGCACAAAAAGGGCTTCACAGGCAAGGATATTGCTGCCAGTAAGATTGCACCTAAATCAACCATTTATCGGATCATCAAGAACTTCAAGGAGAGCGGTTCAATTGTTGTAAAGAAGGCTTCAGGGCTCCCAAGAAAGTCCAGCAAGCACCAGGACCGTCTCCTAAAGTTGATTCAGCTGTGGGATTGGGGCACCACCAGTACAGAGCTTGCTCAGGAATGGCAGCAGGCAGGTTCTCCCAACCATCCAGGAACAGTTTGGTGATGAACAATGCCTTTTCCAGCATGATGGAGCACCTTGCCATCAGGCAAAAGTGATAACTAAGTGGCTCGGGGAACAAAACATTGATATTTGTGGTCCATGGCCAGGAAACTCCCCAGACCTCCCATTGAGAACTTGTGGTCAATCCTCAAGAGGCGGGTGGACAAACAAAACTCCACAAATTCTGACAAACTCCAAGCATTGATTATGCAAGAATGGGCTGCCATCAGTCAGGATGTGGCCCAGAAGTTAATTGACAGCATGCCAGGGCGGATTGCAGAGGTCTTGAAAAAGAAGTGCCAACACTGCAAATATTTACTCTTTGCATCAACTTTATGTAATTGTCAATAAAAGCCTTTGACACTTATGAAATGCTTGTAATTATACTTCAGTATTCCATAGTAACATCTGACAAAAATATTTAAAGACGGTGAAGCAGCAAACTTTGTGGAAATTAATATTTGTCATTCTCAAAACTTTTGGCCACGACTGTATACAGCCAAGAATGAGCAGATCAAGAATGAGCAGATGGAGAATGAGCAGATGGAGAATGAGCAGATGGAGAATGAGCAGATGGAGAATGAGCAGATGGAGAATGAGCAGATGGAGAATGAGCAGATGGAGGATGAGCAGATCAAGAATGAGCAGATGGAGGATGACCAAATTAAGAATGACCAGATTAAGAATGAGCAGATTGAGAATGAGCAGATGGAGGATGAGCAGATGGAGGATGAGCAGATGGAGGATGAGCAGATGGAGGATGAGCAGATGGAGGATGAGCAGATGGAGGATGAGCAGATTGAGAATGAGCAGATGGAGAATGAGCAGATGGAGGATGACCAGATCAAGAATGAAAAGATTGAGAATGAGCAGATGGAGTATGAGCAGATGGAGAATGAGCAGATGGAGGATGACCAGATCAAGAATGAAAAGATTGAGAATGAAAAGATTGAGAATGAAAAGATTGAGAATGAGCAGATGGAGAATGAGCAGATGGAGAATGACCAGATGGAGGATGACCAGATGGAGAAATGCGCAGATGGAGAAATGCGCAGATGGAGAAATGCGCAGATGGAGAAATGCGCAGATGGAGAAATGCGCAGATGGAGAAATGCGCAGATGGAGAATGAGCAGATGGAGAATGAGCAGATGGAGAATGAGCAGATGGAGAATGAGCAGATGGAGAATGAGCAGATGGAGAATGAGCAGATGGAGAAATGCGCAGATGGAGAATGAGCAGATGGAGAATGAGCAGATGGAGAATGAGCAGATGGAGAATGAGCAGATGGAGAATGAGCCATACTGAATGCGCAGGAAGCACTGTTCTGAGTTGTCAAATGAGGGATCTTACGGTCAGAAAATCATGGAAAAGTCATGGAATTGTAATATTGTGTTTTTCCTTTTTAGATATAGTATCAATCACTTTTAAAAAAATCTACATTTCAACCATGATCAGAATTAGGTCTACCCTTCAGCGAGTCTCTCTGTGTGCAGTATCTGCATGTGTACAGCAGGTAGCCTATATAATGATAGACTAACTATATAGCCAATTCAAAACATACAGTTGAAGTCAGAAGTTTACATACACCTTAGCCAAATACATTTAAACTCAGTTTTTCACAATTCCTGACATTTAATCCGAGTAAAATTCCCTGTTTTGGGTCAGTTAGGATCACCACTTTATTTTAATAATGTGAAATGTGAGATAATAGTAGAGATAATGATTTATTTCAGCTTTTATTTATTTCATCACATTCCAAGTGGGTCAGAAGTTTATATACACTCAATTAGTATTTGGTAGCATTGCCTTTAAATTGTTTAACTTGGGTCAAACGTTTTGGGTAGCCTTCCACAAGCTTCCACAGGGCTTTGTGATGGCCACTCCAATAGCTTGACTTTGTTGTCCTTTAGCCATTTTGCCACGACTTTGGAAGTGTGCTTGGGGTCATTGTTAACTATACTGAACATATTAATGTGGCTATTTTCTCCTGAACCACGTGGTCTATCTACTACACTGAACAAAAATATAAATGCAACATGTAAAGTGTTGGTCCCATGTTTCATGAGCTGAAATAAAAGATTCCAGAAATGTTCCATACACATTTCTCTTAAATTGTGTTTATATCCCTGTTAGTGAGCATTTCTCCTTTGGCAAGATAATCATCCACCTGACAGGTGTGGCAAATCAAGAATCTGATTAAACAGCATGATCATTACACAGGTGTACCTTGTGCTGGGGACAATAAAAGACCATTCTAAAAGTGTTGAGGGAGCGTGCAATTGGCATGCTGACTGCAGTAATGTCCACAAGAGCTGTTGCCAAAGAATGTAATATATATTTCTCTACCATGTTGTTTTAGAGAACTTAGCAGTATGTCCAACTGGCCTCACAACCGCAGACCACGTGTAACCATGCCAGCCCAGGACCTCCACATCTGGCTTCTTCACCTGCGAGATCATCTGAGACCAGCCACCCGGGCAGCTGATGAAACTCAGGAGTATTTCTGTCTGTAATAAAGCCCTTTTGTGGGGAAAAACTCATTCTGATTGGCTGGGTCTGGCTCCCCAGTGGGTGGGCCTTCCCAGGCCCACCCATAGCTGTGCCCCTGCCCAGTCACGTAAAATCCATAGATTCGGTCCTAATTTATTTATTTCAATTGACTGATTTCCTTATATGAACTGTAGCTCAGTAAAATAGTTGAAATGGTTACATGTTGCGTTTATATTCAGTATATTTAGCTTTAGGCCTAAGCATTAATGTCATTGACTCATTGTCAATGACATTTCTATTAAACAATAGGCTATGTAATTCCAAAAACTTAAAAAACTATTCTCAGAATTGCCTAATTGACAAATAGATCTCCCCTGAAACATTAATATTTTAGCCTTATAAAGTTATAGATAACATGTTTTAGTTTGCTACCTTCCTTTGAAGTAGCCTACCGTATCAATTGTATCTCTGATTCATTGAATGAGGGAATAATTGTATAAAGACAGTATTTGGTTAATGTGGTA
The DNA here is from genome assembly GCF_029448725.1 of Salvelinus fontinalis. Lineage (NCBI taxonomy): Eukaryota > Metazoa > Chordata > Actinopteri > Salmoniformes > Salmonidae > Salvelinus > Salvelinus fontinalis. The sequence continues at coordinate 43,043,050 of NC_074674.1, read as the reverse complement.
ACCTTTTATTTCAGGGGTGGCCAACCATTGTCCAGGAGAGCTTCTAGGTGTGCAGGCTTTTATTCCAGCCCTGCTCTAACCCACCATGCTGTATCCTAAACATCAGCCCTGCTCTAACCCACCATGCTGTAGCCTAAACATCAGCCCTGCTCTAACCCACCATGCTGTAGCCTAAACATCAGCCCTGCTCTAACCCACCATGCTGTAGCCTAAACATCAGCCCTGCTCTAACCCACCATGCTGTAGCCTAAACATCAGCCCTGCTCTAACCCACCATGCTGTAGCCTAAACATCAGCCCTGCTCTAACTCACCATGCTGTAGCCTAAACATCAGCCCTGCTCTAACTCACCATGCTGTAGCCTAAACATCAGCCCTGCTCTAACCCACCATGCTGTAGCCTAAACATCAGCCCTGCTCTAACCCACCATGCTGTAGCCTAAACATCAGCCCTGCTCTAACCCACCATGCTGTAGCCTAAACATCAGCCCTGCTCTAACCCACCATGCTGTAGCCTAAACATCAGCCCTGCTCTAACTCACCATGCTGTAGCCTAAACATCAGCCCTGCTCTAACCCACCATGCTGTAGCCTAAACATCAGCCCTGCTCTAACCCACCATGCTGTAGCCTAAACATCAGCCCTGCTCTAACCCACCATGCTGTAGCCTAAACATCAGCCCTGCTCTAACCCACCATGCTGTAGCCTAAACATCAGCCCTGCTCTAACCCACCATGCTGTAGCCTAAACATCAGCCCTGCTCTAACCCACCATGCTGTAGCCTAAACATCAGCCCTGCTCTAACCCACCATGCTGTAGCCTAAACATCAGCCCTGCTCTAACCCACCATGCTGTAGCCTAAACATCAGCCCTGCTCTAACCCACCATGCTGTAGCCTAAACATCAGCCCTGCTCTAACCCACCATGCTGTAGCCTAAACATCAGCCCTGCTCTAACCCACCATGCTGTAGCCTAAACATCAGCCCTGCTCTAACCCACCATGCTGTAGCCTAAACATCAGCCCTGCTCTAACTCACCATGCTGTAGCCTAAACATCAGCCCTGCTCTAACCCACCATACTGTAGCCTAAACATCAGCCCTGCTCTAACCCACCATGCTGTAGCCTAAACATCAGCCCTGCTCTAACCCACCATGCTGTAGCCTAAACATCAGCCCTGCTCTAACCCACCATGCTGTAGCCTAAACATCAGCCCTGCTCTAACCCACCATGCTGTAGCCTAAACATCAGCCCTGCTCTAACCCACCATGCTGTAGCCTAAACATCAGCCCTGCTCTAACCCACCATGCTGTAGCCTAAACATCAGCCCTGCTCTAACCCACCATGCTGTAGCCTAAACATCAGCCCTGCTCTAACTCACCATGCTGTAGCCTAAACATCAGCCCTGCTCTAACCCACCATGCTGTAGCCTAAACATCAGCCCTGCTCTAACTCACCATGCTGTAGCCTAAACATCAGCCCTGCTCTAACCCACCATGCTGTAGCCTAAACATCAGCCCTGCTCTAACCCACCATGCTGTAGCCTAAACATCAGCCCTGCTCTAACCCACCATTATGTAGCCTAAACATCAGCCCTGCTCTAACTCACCATGCTGTAGCCTAAACATCAGCCCTGCTCTAACTCACCATGCTGTAGCCTAAACATCAGCCCTGCTCTAACCCACCATGCTGTAGCCTAAACATCAGCCCTGCTCTAACCCACCATGCTGTAGCCTAAATATCAGCCCTGCTCTAACTCACCATGCTGTAGCCTAAACATCAGCCCTGCTCTAACCCACCATGCTGTAGCCTAAACATCAGCCCTGCTCTAACCCACCATGCTGTAGCCTAAACATCAGCCCTACTCTAACCCACCATGCTGTAGCCTAAACATCAGCCCTGCTCTAACTCACCATGCTGTAGCCTAAACATCAGCCCTGCTCTAACCCACCATGCTGTAGCCTAAACATCAACAGCTCAACCAGGGCTTTGATAAGCAGACTCGGATGTGTTTCATGGCTGCCTGCATGCCCATTAGCTCTCCAGATGGAAGGTTGACCACATGTGTTTTATACAGTAGTCTAACAGTGCCTTGTTCAAGGGCACAACGACAGTAAGCCTACATGGGACCAGAGACAAACGGAGAGAAATGGCTTTTGTTTACCTTTGTTTCACAGTAACTTTATGCAGTTACTGCTAACATTTTCTCCAAAACACAATACAATAGCGGCAGGATACTTGTCTACACGATTAAGCATGTATTTAATGTGGCAAAAAATGACATTAACTCATTTTAGACCAAATGAGCAGTTACTGCCTTTTTGCTCGGTAGGACACAGAGCAGCCTTCTAGTGTCAATAACACATTTAGGCTGACTTTTTTTAATGTAGGCTATATAGAGACAACACTAATTATTGGTCATGGAGAAGTCATGAAATTCCATCTGTCAAAATGTTTATGAACACTTAACAGGGAATAATAACATGTCTCTATAGCATAATGTAATTTGGGAATTTGTGTGTGAATATAGTCTACTGTGCCTTGTTCATCCCAAGTCAAGCATTAGTGTTAGACATAACGTCAGCAGTGTGGTTAAGGTTACGGTTAAGGTTAAGGTTAAGGTTAAGTTTTAAATCAGATTTTAAGAAGATACAGTTGTATAAATAGGCGGGGTTTATGACTTTGTGGCTGTGGTAACTAGTGACGACCCCTCACCCTGTGTTTCGCGAATGTCAGATGTGCGTCTGTTTGGGGACAGCGAGACACAGCAGGATAAGCGCACGTTGATCCGAGAAAGAAAAACGTATTTTTAATAGATGGCTACAATGTTACTTCTTATTAACTAACATTGTCTACTTATTTCCATTTCTGGAGTAGTTTGAAATCACGAGTTTGCCGGTAAAGGTAGGTTTATTTGGGGTTCGGTTTGTGTGCGACTGTCCGTAAAGTTGAGTAGCTATGTAGACAACAGTAGCCTACTCAGTCGTTATTTGACCGTAAGAAAACTGCCGTTTTTTTGTTATCAAAATGACAAGAACTAATCTACATAACTATTCAAGAGTTTTCATTATTGTTGAAAGAAATATCACGCTTTAAAAATATCTGTTGAATGTTGATATACAGGTGGAACCAGCCAGACAAACCCCCCTAAACGCATAGCTGAAAAATTTGGAGGAAAAAGCTGTCACGATTACTTCCCGAAACAATTATTTTCAACTGTAATGTCTAGTTATAATACCTAATAAAGTGTTGCATGTGTTGGATAGTTTTTATTTTAATATCAAATTAGAGATTTGAATATTGTGTGGTTTTTATTAGCACCTAATGTCATTCTCTTTGGGAGTGTATTTGACAACCGGTTTCACCAACATGGTCTCAGCTCATTTCGTATTATTTTGTATGTAAAACCCGACACATTCCATTTAGAATGATATGCCAGGTTTCACATGGTACAGTAGGTATTCATTTGTGGATGTCCACCACCCATTTCGTATGATATGTTACAAATTACAATTTGTATTAAATGTTCAGAAGTTGTAAAACGTACAATATGTTACGAATTTGTAAAGTGTATGATATGTTACTAACGTTAGCTAGGCTAGGGGTTAAGTTTAGGAGTTAGGTTAAAGGGTTAGGGTGAGGGTTAACTAAAATGGTTTAGTTTAGGGCAAGGGTTAGTAGCTAAAAAGTAGTAAATCGTTGAAAAGTTGCTTAAGTTGTCTGTAATGACATTCGGACTCGCAGCCTTTGGCTTGCTAGACATTTGCGTATGCCCACCCATCTACACGCTACAAACCACCCTACTTTAATTTTTGCCTCTAAGTAACCATCTGTCTTGTGTAACCATACCAAACGTAACATATCATGCTAATTTGAGTGTTCCGGATTTACTTTTACTATGCTACGTCTAGTCTATGAGACCAGGCTGGTTTCACAGAGGTACAAAATAGTAATAGTGACAATTGGCCTTCTTATTGATTTCCTTCTTCTCTTCTCTTCCACTCACCTCTCTTCTACCCCCCCCCTCTCCCCCCTTCTAATTTCCCCCTCTCCATCCTCCTCTCCTTCGCCCTCATCTCACCAACTCTTCTGTTTTTTATCTCCTCTTCCCTCCCATGTTTCTCCTCTCCTCATCCCCCTCTCCTCTCCTCATCCCCCTCTCCTCTCCTCATCCTCCTCTCCTCATCCCCCTCTCCTCTCCTCACCCCCTCTCCTCTCCTCACCCCCCTCTCCTCTCCTCATCCTCCTCTCCTCATCCCCCTCTCCTCTCCTCTCCTCACCCCCCTCTCCTCTCCTCATCCTCCTCTCCTCTCCTCACCCCCCTCTCCTCTCCTCATCCCCCTCTCCTCTCCTCACCCCCCTCTCCTCTCCTCTGTCTAGATCTCCAGCCTGCAGTAAGACATGTCGTTGGCAGAGCCAGCAGAGTTGCTGCTGATAAGGGACCAGTATGACCGTGCGTTGGAGTGTCTCACCAGGGGCCTGGCGGCTGATCAGGCAGGACAGGGTCCCCAGGCCCTGGAGCTGTACAGGAGGGGCCGGCAGCACCTAACCCTGGGCCTGGAGGTCCCTACCAGGGGGCCACAGAACCAGGGAGCCCCCTGGGACACGGCCAGGCAATTGCAGCAGAAGATGAGGGAGACTCTGACTAACATCAGCACCCGACTAGCTAACATGGAGACAGCAGGGGTGGGGACGGCGGGCCAGGGAGGCCCAGCATTGGTGGATCTAGTGGATCTCTCTGCCCAGTGCCTCTACCCCACCCCGGGGCCATTGGTGTCACCTATGCCGCTGCCTGGTTCCTCCAACCCCCTCCCCCATCTCTACCCCACGCTGCCACCCGGGGCTACCCCAACAGACAGCCTCTCTGCCGGGGCTACAGGCACCACCATGGCCCCCTCCCTGCCCATCCTCCCTGCCCTGCCCCTGGGACTCCCAGGAGAGCAGCCCCCGGCCTACACCCCCCAGCCCACCGACGGGCACCACAGCCTGGCTTATAGCCCAGCCGGAGGAGGGGGTCTGGTGGGGCAGAGGGTGGGGGGATCTCCACAGCCCGAAGGAGGGGTAGGGGGGGACGGAGAGGAGCTTCTGTTCCTTCCTCGGGGGGTGCAGATGTTTTTCGTGTCGTCGGATGGCCAGGTGAGCGCCCCGTCGTACCCGGGTTATCTACGCATCGTCAGGTTCAGCAGCCAGCTCAACGACAAGGCCAACGGAGGAGTGTCAGTCTTCCTACACGTAAGGAAACAACTGGGGGGTGTGTGTGTATGAGAGAGAGTGTGAGGGTGGGTGTTGGCTTGTATGTGTGTGTTTAAAATACCAATAGAAAATAGTATATTGTCTCCAACACACCTATCGTATTACCAGGTGCATGGAGAGTAACTGCATAATGAATTGAAAATAAACTCCTGTTTGTAAAAGAACAGTAGAGAAAAGGGTTGAGGGTGACTGTGGTTGTGGCAGCTGAGGTAGTTTCATCCAACTGTTTTAGGCTGTTTTGGTACGTTGTGCCCTACTGAACATGTCTCAGATCTCTATCTCCAGATAAGATCTGTTGTTTACAGATGAAGTTGTTTCCCCTTGTCTCAGAACTATCACCATCGTAGACCATATCTTATTCCAGACGAGTGAGACTAACTTGAGTGTAGCCATATCTCTTAGTCCAGGATTAGTGAGACGGATGGCAGATGCCGTAGATTGATAACGTGTCAACTCACTGCTCAAGCATTTCGTACACAGACAGACAGAGGTGGGATTGGTCTACCATAGTTTTATTGTCATGTGTTGTTTTACAAGCCATAGCAGTATAGCACCCCACGAGCAAATTAGTGATAAGGGCCTTGCTCAAGGGCACGTCAACATATTCTCCACCTTGTCTACTTTGGTATTAGAACCCAAGACCTTTCAGTTACTGGTCCAACGCTCTAATCGCTAGGCAACCTGCCATCCGTATTCTCTTTGTTTGGTGTTGCTATGACCACGAAGAATTCCCAGACCTAAATGGAATTCTAGAATTCTCTCCCAGTGGTGAGGTCACAATGCATTCATCTCCATTAGGCAGATGAGAGGAGGATGGTGGGAGGTTCTGCTGAATGAGGGGTCTTTCTAGTCCTTGTCACGTTCCTGACCTGTTTTCCTTTGTCATGTATTTGTTTTAGTTGGTCAGGGCGTGAGTTGGGTGGGTTGGTCTAGGTTTGATTTTCTATGTTGGGATTTTGTGTTCGGCCTGGTATGATTCTCAATCAGAGACAGCTGTCAATCGTTGTCCCTGATTGAGAATCATACTAAGGCAGCCTGGGTTTCACTTGTGTTTTGTGGGTGTTTGTTCTTGTGTCAGTGTTTGGGCCACACAGGACTGTTTCAGGTTAGTCACGGTTGTTGGTTTTTGTATTTTGTAGTGTTTGTTGTTTTTCTATTAAATAATGAATACTTACCAATCCGCACCTTGGTCCGATCCATGCTCCTCCTCGTCTGAGGAGGAGAACGACTACGACAGCCGTTACAGTCCTGATGGTGGTGAGGTTCCACTCGTGGAACCAATTACAGAGTAAAAACTGTTGGTCACTAAATCTGGTTACAAAGACCACGTAAAAACATACACTACCAGTCGAAAGTTTGGACACACCTACTCAAGGGTTTTTCTTCATTTTTACTATTTTCTACAATGTAGAATAATAGTGAAGACATCAAAATGATGAATAATACATATGGAATCATGGAGTAACTAAAAAAGTGTTTAACAAATCAAAATACGTTTTATATTCTTCAAAGTTGCCACCCTTTGCCTTGATGACAGCTTTGCACACTCTTGGCACTCTCTCAACCAGCTTTGAGGAAGTCACCTGGAATTGTGAGTGTGTGTGTTACACTCTCACCTGGAGTTCCCACATATGCTGAGCACTCGTTGGCTGCGGTCCAACTCATGCTAAACCATCTCAATTGGGTTGAGGTTGGGTGATTGTAGAGGCCAGGTCATCTGATGCAGCACTCTATCTCTCTCCTTCCTGGTCAAATAGCCCTTATACAGCCTGGAGGTGTGTTTTGTGCCCTTGTCCTGTTGAAAAACAAATTATAGTCCTATTAAGCACACACCAGATGGGATGGCGTATCGCTGCAGAATGCTGTGGTAGCCATGCTGGTTAAGTGTGACTTGAATTCTAAATAAATCGCTGAGTGTCACCAGCAAGGCACCATCACACCTCCTCCTCCATGCTTCACGGTGGGAACCACACATGCAGAGATCATCTGTTCACCTACTCTGCGTCTCACAAAGACAAGGCGGTTGGAACCAAAACTCTCAAATTTGGACTTATCAGACCAAAGGACATATTTCCACCGGTCTAATGTCCATTGCTCATGTTTCTTGCCCGAAGCAAGTCTCTTCTTCTTATTAGTGTCTTTTAGTAGTGGTTTCTTTGCAACAATTTGACCATGAAGGCCTGATTCACACAGTCTCCTCTGAACAGTTGATGTTGAGATGTCTGTTACTTGAACTCTGTGAAGCATTTATTTCGGCTGCAATTTCTGAGGCTGGTAACTCTAATGAACTTATCCTCTGAGGTGACTGGGTCTTCCTTTCCTGTGGCGGTCCTTATTAGAGCCAGTTTCATCATAGCGCTTGATGGTTTTTGGGACTGCACTTGAAGAAACTTTCAAAGTTAACATTTTCCGGATTGACTGACCTTCATGTCTTAAAGTAATGATGGACTGTAATTTCTCTTTGCTTATTTGAGCTGTTCTTGCCATAATATGGACTTTCTTTTACCAAATACAGCTATCATCTGTATACCACCCCTACCTTGTCACAACACAATTGATTGGCTCAATCCTATTAAGAAGAAATTCCACAAATGAACTTTTAACAAGGCACGCCTGTTAATTGAAATGCATTCTAGGTGACTACCTCATGAGGCTGGTTGAGAGAATTCCAAGAGAGTGCAAAGCTGTCATCAAGGCAAATGGTGGCTACTTTGAAGAATCTCAAATCTCACATATATTTTGATTTGTTTAACACTTTTTTTTGGTTACTACATGATTCCATATGTGTTATTTCATAGTTTTGATGTCTTCACTCTTATTCTATAATATAGAAAATAGTAAAAAATAAAGAAAAACCCTTGAATGAGTAGGTGTTTCCAAACTTTGGACTGGTACAGTATGTGTACATGAACAAATGGCAAATGTCATTACACCTACAACATGTCTATAAAGGGCTATAAACACAGCATCAATATAAACATCCACTTCTTGGAGAGAGAGAGAAACTAATTACTTGGATTGACAAAGGGTCAGGATATATGGCACCACCTCTCTCTCCAGTGTTGTGTAAGAATCTGCCAGGCTGAGACCTTATCAGATCTGCCCTGGCGCCACGAGGTCGTAAATTACTCTGCGTATGAACAAGCTCCACGAGCTGTCTGGGATGTCTCTGGGATGACTCTGGGATGACTCTGGGATGACTGTGGGGTGACTCTGGGATGACTCTGGGATGACTCTGGGACGTCTCTGGGACGTCTCTGGGACGTCTCTGGGATGACTCTGGGATGAATCTGGGATGACTCTGGGATGTCTCTGGGATGACTCTGGGATGTCTGTGGGACGACTCTGGGACGACTCTGGGATGTCTCTGGGATGTCTCTGGGATGACTCTGGGATGACTCTGGGATGTCTGTGGGATGTCTGTGGGACGACTGTGGGATGTCTCTGGGATGGCTCTGGGATGACTCTGGGACGTCTCTGGGACGTCTCTGGGATGTCTCTGGGACGTCTCTGGGACGTCTCTGGGACGACTCTGGGATGACTCTGGGATGTCTCTGGGGTGACTGTGGGGTGACTCTGGGATGTCTCTGGGATGACTCTGGGATGTCTCTGGGACGTCTCTGGGATGTCTCTGGCATGACTCTGGGATGACTGTGGGACGACTCTGGGATGACTCTGGGATGTCTCTGGGATGACTCTGGATTAGCAGCTCGCCCATGGCACTGCAATAAAACACCTGTTAATAAAGTGCCACTATGGAAAGCGCTGTGGTATCGTGTGCATGCAAAATACTATATTTACAAATACAACAATTTTTAAGCCACTTCTGCAAAAGGTACTTGTGCAACCAATGCAATAATACCACTTATGGCAGTACGGAGTAATACTATATACGATAAACAATAGTATTGGCATCTCTAACATTTAAATAATAGTAACAGCCATGCAATAGATTATATGGCTGAAACATAAAGTAATTTGTGGTTATTACCTGTTATTACACAGCATTTTATACCCCCCCCTACATGTAAAAGCATTTAAACCCCCCCCCCCCCCGCATGTAAGAGCTTTTTAAACCCCCCTGCATGTAAAAGCATATTAAACCCCCCCTGCATGTAAAAGCATTTTAAACCCCCCCTGCATGTAAAAGCATATTAAACCCCCCCTGCATGTAAGAGCTTTTTAAACCCCCTGCATGTAAAAGCATATTAAACCCCCCCTGCATGTTAAAGCATTTTAACCCCCCCCTGCATGTAAAAGCATATTAAACCCCCCCTGCATGTAAAAGCATATTAAACCCCCCCTGCATGTAAAAGCATTTTAACCCCCCCCCTACATGTAAAAGCATTTTAAACCCCCCCTGCATGTAAAAGCATGTTAACCCCCCCTGCATGTAAAAGCATTTTAACCCCCCCCTACATGTAAAAGCATATTAAACCCCCCCTGCATGTAAGAGCTTTTTAACCCCCCCTACATGTAAAAGCATATTAAACCCCCCCTGCATGTAAAAGCTTTTTAAACCCCCCTGCATGTAAAAGCATTTTAAACCCCCCCTGCATGTAAAAGCATATTAAACCCCCCCTGCATGTAAAAGAATTTTAACCCCCTCCTACATGTAAAAGCATATTAAACCCCCCCTGCATGTAAGAGCTTTTTAAACCCCCCTGCATGTAAAAGCATTTTAAACCCCCCCTGCATGTAAAAGCATATTAAACCCCCCCTGCATGTAAAAGCATTTTAACCCCCCCCTGCATGTAAAAGCATGTTAACCCCCCCCCCCCCCGCATGTAAGAGCTTTTTAAACCCCCCTGCATGTAAAAGCATTTTAAACCCCCCTGCATGTAAAAGCATATTAAACCCCCCCCCCCTGCATGTAAAAGTATTTTACCCCCCCCTGCATGTAAAAGCATTTTAAACCCCCCTGCATGTAAAAGCATATTAAACCCCCCCCCTGCATGTAAAAGTATTTTACCCCCCCCGCATGTAAAAGCATTTAAACCCCCCCCTGCATGTAAAAGCATTTAAACCCCCCCCTGCATGTAAAAGCATTGTAAACCCTCCCTCTGCATGTAAAAGCATTTTAAACCCCCCCCTGCATGTAACCCCCCCTGCATGTAAAAGCATTTTAAACCCCCCCCTGCATGTAACCCCCCCCCCTGCATGTAAAAGCATTTTAACTCCCCCCCCTGCATGTAAACCCCCCCCTGCATTTAAAAACATTTTTAACCCCCTGCAACTTATATTTCTTCACAACATTGACATTCTTGTTACTGTCGACAAATAAAATAAAGTTATCCGAACAACATGGCGTCTTCTCCTTTCGGACGACGATAACACTCTGACCTGGGCTGGCGGGTGCAGTGTCCAGATGCGGATTTCCCAGCGCTCCGATTGGTTGGGAAATGGCAAGGCTATGATGGGTGAGGGGATAACTTAAAGTAGTCTGTGCTGCCAAACTAACGGGACCTAAGGGAAACTGAAGGGACTGTGAGGGGAGGTTAGGTAGAGAGCAGAGGAACAACCCCACTCCACCTGCAACGTTCACCCAACGTTTTACTTGGGTAAAACGACAACATAGAGTTTTTAGAAAGGAATGTATGGCTCTGATGGTGGAACTGGTGATTGGTCTAAAGAGACAAAGGAATATACTTCAGAGAGACCTGTGTCAATACACTACATTGCTTACTGTGCCTCTTTGACTGACTGGGGGGAAAAATACAAAATTGGTCATTTGCTCAATAACAGCACATGATTGTAACGCTACAGACTCATTCCAGAGCCAAAGTTTACTGCTGTGTCAGCAATGTTTTGTTTTTTAGTCCGTCTATCAAAGATGATCGTGAACTTTCGTTCGTGTGTATTGATCTTGTTCGTGTGTATTGATCTATTGATCTTGGGACTGAGCTGGGGCAAGACTATCCTGCTTGCCTTCAGGCAGACAGACAGTTGGAGTTTAATTCCTTTTGTTGTCCCAGCATCACACAGCTGATTTTCAAATAATCAAAGCTTGATGATGAGTGGGTTATGTGAATCAGCTGTGTCGTGTGAGGACCAAAACCACAACGTATGTACCAGGGGGGCAGGACCGACTTTGGGGAAACCCTGACCTATAGTGCCCTACTTTTGTATAGGTCTCTGGTCTAAAGTAGTGCACTACATAGGGAATAGGGTACCATTGGTCTCTGGTCTATAGTAGTGCACTATATAGGGAAGAGTGTACCATAGGTCTCTGGTCTAAAGTAGTGCACTATATAGGGAATAGGGTACCATAGTTCTCTGGTCTATAGTAGTGCACTTTATAGGGAATAGGGTACCATAGGACTCTGGTCTAAAGTAGTGTACTATATTTATTTATTTTATCTTTATTTAACTAGGCAAGTCAGTTAAGAACAAATTCTTATTTTCAATGACGGCCTACTAGGGAACAGTGGGTTAACTGCCTTGTTCAGGGGGCAGAACGACAGATTTTGACCTGGTCAGCTCGGTGATTCAATCCAGCAACCTTTCGATGACTAGTCCAACGCTCTAACCCTATGTAGGGAATAGGGTGCCATTTAGGATGTGACCTAGTCAGACGTGATAAACCCAGGCATGTGTGTTGACTGGCCTGTAGTGTCTAACTGGAACCCTGTTGGGTTCTGGGTAGTGTCCCAGCAGTACAATAGGGCCAGCTAACGGATGACTCTGCTGTTCTGTTGTGTTACCGGCTGCGGTAATGTACCATGGCTCGGGTCTGAACGAACAAATAGCAGTTGCCCTGACGATGCCAACTGCCAACCAGTGATATAGTCTAACATACTGTATGCCGTACATGTTGTTGTGTTGGTAGCCACGGTGTTGTACCCTGACGAGGGTCACACTGAATACCTCTGGCATACACACTGTAATCCTAGTAACCCCAGTGCTCCTTCCTAACGTGTGTGTGTGTGTGTGTGTGTGTGTGTGTGTTTTTAAATGTATTTATTTTCACCTTTATTTAACCAGGTAGGCCAGTTAAAAACAAGTTCTCATTTACAACTGCGACCTGGCCAAGATAAAGCAAAGCAGTGCGACAAAAACAACAACACAGAGTTACACATAAACAAACGTACAGTCAATAACACAATAGGAAAATCTGTATACAGTGTGTGCAAAGGAGGCAAGGCAATAAATAGTGGCGAAGTAATTACAATTTAGCAATTAAACACTGGAGTGATAGATGTGCAGATGTGTGTGTGTGTGTGTGGGTGTGTGACTGGCTGTACCCCCTGACTCCAGACACCCCAGTGCTCCTTCCTAACGTGTGTGTGTGTGTGTTGCAGGTGTGTGACTGGCTGTACCCCCTGACTCCAGACACCCCAGTGCTGCTGTCTACCTCTGGGATCTTTATGTTTCCTAACACCATGGCGGGGATACCTGGGTCCTACGTAGGGGTCGTGCTGTCCTCAGAACTGCCTGCAGCAGACAGACATGCCTTTCAAGACCTCCTCTCACAACTCACTGAGCTACGGGTACAGGTGAGGTTACACACACACACACAGTAACACACACACACACACACGCACACACACACACACAGTAACTAACACACACACGTAGTAACTAACACACACACACACACACACACACACACACACACACACACACACACACACACACACACAGTAACACACACACACAGCCGACTCCTAGCTTGTAAGTGATCCACCAGTAGCAGTAACAGTAAAGCTGGCTGAACTACAACAGTGATCTACTGGGGAGGACTAGAGCTGACTGACTGAACTACAACAGTGTTCTACTGGGGAGGACTAGAGCTGACTGACTGAACTACAACAGTGTTCTACTGGGGAGGACTAGAGCTGACTGACTGAACTACAGCAGTGTTCTACTGGGGAGGACTAGAGCTGACTGACTGAACTACAACAGTGTTCTACTGGGGAGGACTAGAGCTGACTGAACTACAACAGTGTTCTACTGGGGAGGACTAGAGCTGACTGACTGAACTACAACAGTGTTCTACTGGGGAGGACTAGAGCTGACTGACTGAACTACAACAGTGTTCTACTGGGGAGGACTAGAGCTGACTGACTGAACTACAACAGTGTTCTACTGGGGAGGACTAGAGCTGACTGAACTACAACAGTGTTCTACTGGGGAGGACTAGAGCTGACTTACTGAACTACAACAGTGTTCTACTGGGGAGGACTAGAGCTGACTGACTGAACTACAGCAGTGTTCTACTGGGGAGGACTAGAGCTGACTGACTGAACTACAACAGTGTTCTACTGGGGAGGACTAGAGCTGACTGAACTACAACAGTGTTCTACTGGGGAGGACTAGAGCTGACTGACTGAACTACAACAGTGTTCTACTGGGGAGGACTAGAGCTGACTGACTGAACTACAACAGTGTTCTACTGGGGAGGACTAGAGCTGACTGACTGAACTACAACAGTGTTCTACTGGGGAGGACTAGAGCTGACTGAACTACAACAGTGTTCTACTGGGGAGGACTAGAGCTGACTTACTGAACTACAACAGTGTTCTACTGGGGAGGACTAGAGCTGACTGACTGAACTACAACAGTGTTCTACTGGGGAGGACTAGAGCTGACTGACTGAACTACAACAGTGTTCTACTGGGGAGGACTAGAGCTGACTGAACTACAACAGTGTTCTACTGGGAGGACTAGAGCTGACTGAACTACAACAGTGTTCTACTGGGAGGACTAGAGCTGACTGAACTACAACAGTGTTCTACTGGGGAGGACTAGAGCTGACTGACTGAACTACAACAGTGTTCTACTGGGGAGGACTAGAGCTGACTGACTGAACTACAACAGTGTTCTACTGGGGAGGACTAGAGCTGACTGGCTGAACTACAACAGTGTTCTACTGGGGAGGACTAGAGCTGACTGACTGAATTACAACAGTGTTCTACTGGGGAGGACTAGAGCTGACTGAACTACAACAGTGTTCTACTGGGGAGGACTAGAGCTGACTGACTGAACTACAACAGTGTTCTACTGGGGAGGACTAGAGCTGACTGACTGAACTACAACAGTGTTCTACTGGGGAGGACTAGAGCTGACTGAACTACAACAGTGTTCTACTGGGGAGGACTAGAGCAGACTGAACTACAACAGTGTTCTACTGGGGAGGACTAGAGCTGACTGACTGAATTACAACAGTGTTCTACTGGGGAGGACTAGAGCTGACTGAACTACAACAGTGTTCTACTGGGGAGGACTAGAGCTGACTGACTGAACTACAACAGTGTTCTACTGGGGAGGACTAGAGCTGACTGACTGAACTACAGCAGTGTTCTACTGGGGAGGACTAGAGCAGACTGAACTACAACAGTGTTCTACTGGGGAGGACTAGAGCAGACTGAACTACAACAGTGTTCTACTGGGGAGGACTAGAGCTGACTGAACTACAACAGTGTTCTACTGGGGAGGACTAGAGCTAACTGAACTACAACAGTGTTCTACTGGGGAGGACTAGAGCTGACTGAACTACAACAGTGTTCTACTGGGGAGGACTAGAGCTGACTGAACTACAACAGTGTTTTACTGGGGAGGACTAGAGCTGACTGACTGAACTACAACAGTGTTCTACTGGGGAGGACTAGAGCTGACTGAACTACAACAGTGTTCTACTGGGGAGGACTAGAGCTGACTGAACTACAACAGTGTTCTACTGGGGAGGACTAGAGCTGACTGAACTACAACAGTGTTCTACTGGGGAGGACTAGAGCTGACTGACTGAACTACAGCAGTGTTCTACTGGGGAGGACTAGACTTGACTGAACTACAACAGTGTTCTACTGGGGAGGACTAGAGCTGACTGAACTACAACAGTGTTCTACTGGGGAGGACTAGAGCTGACTGAACTACAACAGTGTTCTACTGGGGAGGACTAGAGCTGACTGAACTACAACAGTGTTCTACTGGGAGGACTAGAGCTGACTGAACTACAACAGTGTTCTACTGGGGAGGACTAGAGCTGACTGAACTACAACAGTGTTCAACTGGGGAGGACTAGAGCTGACTGACTGAACTACAACAGGGTTCTACTGGGGAGGACTAGAGCTGACTTGCTGAACTACAGCAGTGTTCTACTGGGGAGGACTAGAGCTGGCTGAACTACAACAGTGTTCTACTGGGGAGGACTAGAGCTGGCTGAACTACAACAGTGTTCTACTGGGGAGGACTAGAGCTGACTGACTGAACTACAACAGTGTTCTACTGGGGAGGACTAGAGCTGACTGAACTACAACAGTGTTCTACTGGGGAGGACTAGAGCTGACTGACTGAACTACAGCAGTGTTCTACTGGGGAGTACTAGAGCTGACTGACTGAACTACAACAATGTTCTACTGGGGAGGACTAGAGCTGGCTGACTGAACTACAACAGTGTTCTACTGGGGAGGACTAGAGCTGACTGAACTACAACAGTGTTCTACTGGGGAGGACTAGAGCTGACTGAACTACAACAGTGTTCTACTGGGGAGGACTAGAGCTGACTGAACTACAACAGTGTTCTACTGGGGAGGACTAGAGCTGACTGAACTACAACAGTGTTCTACTGGGGAGGACTAGAGCTGACTGAACTACAACAGTGTTCTACTGGGGAGGACTAGAGCTGACTGAACTACAACAGTGTTCTACTGGGGAGGACTAGAGCTGACTGACTGAACTACAACAGTGTTCTACTGGGGAGGACTAGAGCTGACTGACTGAACTACAACAGTGTTCTACTGGGGAGGACTAGAGCTGACTGACTGAACTACAACAGTGTTCTACTGGGGAGGACTAGAGCTGACTGAACTACAGCAGTGTTCTACTGGGGAGGACTAGAGCTGACTGGCTGAACTACAACAGTGTTCTACTGGGGAGGACTAGAGCTGACTGACTGAACTACAACAGTGTTCTACTGGGGAGGACTAGAGCTGACTGAACTACAACAGTGTTCTACTGGGGAGGACTAGAGCTGACTGAACTACAACAGTGTTCTACTGGGGAGGACTAGAGCTGACTGAACTACAACAGTGTTCTACTGGGGAGGACTAGAGCTGACTGAACTACAACAGTGTTCTACTGGGGAGGACTAGAGCTGACTGAACTACAACAGTGTTCTACTGGGGAGGACTAGAGCTGACTGACTGAACTACAACAGTGTTCTACTGGGGAGTACTAGAGCTGACTGAACTACAACAGTGTTCTACTGGGGAGGACTAGAGCTGACTGACTGAACTACAACAGTGTTCTACTGGGGAGGACTAGAGCTGACTGACTGAACTACAACAGTGTTCTACTGGGGAGGACTAGAGCTGACTGACTGAACTACAACAGTGTTCTACTGGGGAGGACTAGAGCTGACTGACTGAACTACAACAGTGTTCTACTGGGGAGGACTAGAGCTGACTGACTGAACTACAGCAGTGTTCTACTGGGGAGGACTAGAGCTGACTGACTGAACTACAACAGTGTTCTACTGGGGAGGACTAGAGCTGACTGAACTACAACAGTGTTCTACTGGGGAGGACTAGAGCTGACTGACTGAACTACAACAGTGTTCTACTGGGGAGGACTAGAGCTGACTGACGGAACTACAACAGTGTTCTACTGGGGAGGACTAGAGCTGACTGACTGAACTACAACAGTGTTCTACTGGGGAGGACTAGAGCTGACTGAACTACAACAGTGTTCTACTGGGGAGGACTAGAGCTGACTTACTGAACTACAACAGTGTTCTACTGGGGAGGACTAGAGCTGACTGACTGAACTACAGCAGTGTTCTACTGGGGAGGACTAGAGCTGACTGACTGAACTACAACAGTGTTCTACTGGGGAGGACTAGAGCTGACTGAACTACAACAGTGTTCTACTGGGGAGGACTAGAGCTGACTGACTGAACTACAACAGTGTTCTACTGGGGAGGACTAGAGCTGACTGACTGAACTACAACAGTGTTCTACTGGGGAGGACTAGAGCTGACTGACTGAACTACAACAGTGTTCTACTGGGGAGGACTAGAGCTGACTGAACTACAACAGTGTTCTACTGGGGAGGACTAGAGCTGACTTACTGAACTACAACAGTGTTCTACTGGGGAGGACTAGAGCTGACTGACTGAACTACAACAGTGTTCTACTGGGGAGGACTAGAGCTGACTGACTGAACTACAACAGTGTTCTACTGGGGAGGACTAGAGCTGACTGAACTACAACAGTGTTCTACTGGGAGGACTAGAGCTGACTGAACTACAACAGTGTTCTACTGGGAGGACTAGAGCTGACTGAACTACAACAGTGTTCTACTGGGGAGGACTAGAGCTGACTGACTGAACTACAACAGTGTTCTACTGGGGAGGACTAGAGCTGACTGACTGAACTACAACAGTGTTCTACTGGGGAGGACTAGAGCTGACTGGCTGAACTACAACAGTGTTCTACTGGGGAGGACTAGAGCTGACTGACTGAATTACAACAGTGTTCTACTGGGGAGGACTAGAGCTGACTGAACTACAACAGTGTTCTACTGTGGAGGACTAGAGCTGACTGACTGAACTACAACAGTGTTCTACTGGGGAGGACTAGAGCTGACTGACTGAACTACAACAGTGTTCTACTGGGGAGGACTAGAGCTGACTGAACTACAACAGTGTTCTACTGGGGAGGACTAGAGCTGACTGGCTGAACTACAACAGTGTTCTACTGGGGAGGACTAGAGCTGACTGACTGAACTACAGCAGTGTTCTACTGGGGAGGACTAGAGCAGACTGAACTACAACAGTGTTCTACTGGGGAGGACTAGAGCAGACTGAACTACAACAGTGTTCTACTGGGGAGGACTAGAGCTGACTGAACTACAACAGTGTTCTACTGGGGAGGACTAGAGCTGACTGAACTACAACAGTTTTCTACTGGGGAGGACTAGAGCTGACTGAACTACAACAGTTTTCTACTGGGGAGGACTAGAGCTGACTGAACTACAACAGTGTTCTACTGGGGAGGACTAGAGCTGACTGAACTACAACAGTGTTCTACTGGGGAGGACTAGAGCTGACTGACTGAACTACAGCAGTGTTCTACTGGGGAGGACTAGACTTGACTGAACTACAACAGTGTTCTACTGGGGAGGACTAGAGCTGACTGACTGAACTACAACAGTGTTCTACTGGGGAGGACTAGACTTGACTGAACTACAACAGTGTTCTACTGGGGAGGACTAGAGCTGACTGAACTACAACAGTGTTCTACTGGGGAGGACTAGAGCTGACTGAACTACAACAGTGTTCTACTGGGGAGGACTAGAGCTGACTGAACTACAACAGTGTTCTACTGGGAGGACTAGAGCTGACTGAACTACAACAGTGTTCTACTGGGGAGGACTAGAGCTGACTGAACTACAACAGTGTTCTACTGGGGAGGACTAGAGCTGACTGAACTACAACAGTGTTCTACTGGGGAGGACTAGAGCTGACTGACTGAACTACAACAGTGTTCTACTGGGGAGGACTAGAGCTGACTGACTGAACTACAACAGTGTTCTACTGGGGAGGACTAGAGCTGACTGAACTACAGCAGTGTTCTACTGGGGAGGACTAGAGCTGACTGGCTGAACTACAACAGTGTTCTACTGGGGAGGACTAGAGCTGACTGACTGAACTACAACAGTGTTCTACTGGGGAGGACTAGAGCTGACTGAACTACAACAGTGTTCTACTGGGGAGGACTAGAGCTGACTGAACTACAACAGTGTTCTACTGGGGAGGACTAGAGCTGACTGAACTACAACAGTGTTCTACTGGGGAGGACTAGAGCTGACTGAACTACAACAGTGTTCTACTGGGGAGGACTAGAGCTGAATGAACTACAACAGTGTTCTACTGGGGAGGACTAGAGCTGACTGACTGAACTACAACAGTGTTCTACTGGGGAGTACTAGAGCTGACTGAACTACAACAGTGTTCTACTGGGGAGGACTAGAGCTGACTGACTGAACTTCAACAGTGTTCTACTGGGGAGGACTAGAGCTGACTGACTGAACTACAACAGTGTTCTACTGGGGAGGACTAGAGCTGACTGACTGAACTACAACAGTGTTCTACTGGGGAGGACTAGAGCTGACTGACTGAACTACAACAGTGTTCTACTGGGGAGGACTAGAGCTGACTGACTGAACTACAGCAGTGTTCTACTGGGGAGGACTAGAGCTGACTGACTGAACTACAACAGTGTTCTACTGGGGAGGACTAGAGCTGACTGACTGAACTACAACAGTGTTCTACTGGGGAGGACTAGAGCTGACTGAACTACAACAGTGTTCTACTGGGGAGGACTAGAGCTGACTGACTGAACTACAGCAGTGTTCTACTGGGGAGGACTAGAGCTGACTGACTGAACTACAACAGTGTTCTACTGGGGAGGACTAGAGCTGACTGAACTACAACAGTGTTCTACTGGGGAGGACTAGAGCTGACTGACTGAACTACAACAGTGTTCTACTGGGGAGGACTAGAGCTGACTGACTGAACTACAACAGTGTTCTACTGGGGAGGACTAGAGCTGACTGACTGAACTACAACAGTGTTCTACTGGGGAGGACTAGAGCTGACTGAACTACAACAGTGTTCTACTGGGGAGGACTAGAGCTGACTTACTGAACTACAACAGTGTTCTACTGGGGAGGACTAGAGCTGACTGACTGAACTACAGCAGTGTTCTACTGGGGAGGACTAGAGCTGACTGACTGAACTACAACAGTGTTCTACTGGGGAGGACTAGAGCTGACTGAACTACAACAGTGTTCTACTGGGGAGGACTAGAGCTGACTGACTGAACTACAACAGTGTTCTACTGGGGAGGACTAGAGCTGACTGACTGAACTACAACAGTGTTCTACTGGGGAGGACTAGAGCTGACTGACTGAACTACAACAGTGTTCTACTGGGGAGGACTAGAGCTGACTGAACTACAACAG
The DNA here is from genome assembly GCF_029448725.1 of Salvelinus fontinalis. Taxonomy (NCBI): domain Eukaryota; kingdom Metazoa; phylum Chordata; class Actinopteri; order Salmoniformes; family Salmonidae; genus Salvelinus; species Salvelinus fontinalis. The sequence goes on along the minus strand of NC_074674.1, from coordinate 43,022,835 downwards.
TGTTCTACTGGGGAGGACTAGAGCTGACTTACTGAACTACAACAGTGTTCTACTGGGGAGGACTAGAGCTGACTGACTGAACTACAACAGTGTTCTACTGGGGAGGACTAGAGCTGACTGACTGAACTACAACAGTGTTCTACTGGGGAGGACTAGAGCTGACTGGCTGAACTACAACAGTGTTCTACTGGGGAGGACTAGAGCTGACTGACTGAACTACAACAGTGTTCTACTGGGGAGGACTAGAGCTGACTGAACTACAACAGTGTTCTACTGGGGAGGACTAGAGCTGACTGAACTACAACAGTGTTCTACGGTGGAGGACTAGAGCTGACTGAACTACAACAGTGTTCTACTGGGGAGGACTAGAGCTGACTGAACTACAACAGTGTTCTACTGGGGAGGACTAGAGCTGACTGAACTACAACAGTGTTCTACTGGGGAGGACTAGAGCTGACTGACTGAACTACAACAGTGTTCTACTGGGGAGTACTAGAGCTGACTGAACTACAACAGTGTTCTACTGGGGAGGACTAGAGCTGACTGACTGAACTACAACAGTGTTCTACTGGGGAGGACTAGAGCTGACTGACTGAACTACAACAGTGTTCTACTGGGGAGGACTAGAGCTGACTGACTGAACTACAACAGTGTTCTACTGGGGAGGACTAGAGCTGACTGACTGAACTACAACAGTGTTCTACTGGGGAGGACTAGAGCTGACTGACTGAACTACAGCAGTGTTCTACTGGGGAGGACTAGAGCTGACTGACTGAACTACAACAGTGTTCTACTGGGGAGGACTAGAGCTGACTGACTGAACTACAACAGTGTTCTACTGGGGAGGACTAGAGCTGACTGACTGAACTACAACAGTGTTCTACTGGGGAGGACTAGAGCTGACTGAACTACAACAGTGTTCTACTGGGGAGGACTAGAGCTGACTGACTGAACTACAGCAGTGTTCTACTGGGGAGGACTAGAGCTGACTGACTGAACTACAACAGTGTTCTACTGGGGAGGACTAGAGCTGACTGAACTACAACAGTGTTCTACTGGGGAGGACTAGAGCTGACTGACTGAACTACAACAGTGTTCTACTGGGGAGGACTAGAGCTGACTGACTGAACTACAACAGTGTTCTACTGGGGAGGACTAGAGCTGACTGACTGAACTACAACAGTGTTCTACTGGGGAGGACTAGAGCTGACTGAACTACAACAGTGTTCTACTGGGGAGGACTAGAGCTGACTTACTGAACTACAGCAGTGTTCTACTGGGGAGGACTAGAGCTGACTGACTGAACTACAACAGTGTTCTACTGGGGAGGACTAGAGCTGACTGAACTACAACAGTGTTCTACTGGGGAGGACTAGAGCTGACTGACTGAACTACAACAGTGTTCTACTGGGGAGGACTAGAGCTGACTGACTGAACTACAACAGTGTTCTACTGGGGAGGACTAGAGCTGACTGACTGAACTACAACAGTGTTCTACTGGGGAGGACTAGAGCTGACTGAACTACAACAGTGTTCTACTGGGGAGGACTAGAGCTGACTGAACTACAACAGTGTTCTACTGGGGAGGACTAGAGCTGACTGAACTACAACAGTGTTCTACTGGGAGGACTAGAGCTGACTGAACTACAACAGTGTTCTACTGGGGAGGACTAGAGCTGACTGAACTACAACAGTGTTCTACTGGGGAGGACTAGAGCTGACTGAACTACAACAGTGTTCTACTGGGGAGGACTAGAGCTGACTGACTGAACTACAACAGTGTTCTACTGGGGAGGACTAGAGCTGACTGACTGAACTACAACAGTGTTCTACTGGGGAGGACTAGAGCTGACTGAACTACAGCAGTGTTCTACTGGGGAGGACTAGAGCTGACTGGCTGAACTACAACAGTGTTCTACTGGGGAGGACTAGAGCTGACTGACTGAACTACAACAGTGTTCTACTGGGGAGGACTAGAGCTGACTGAACTACAACAGTGTTCTACTGGGGAGGACTAGAGCTGACTGAACTACAACAGTGTTCTACTGGGGAGGACTAGAGCTGACTGAACTACAACAGTGTTCTACTGGGGAGGACTAGAGCTGACTGAACTACAACAGTGTTCTACTGGGGAGGACTAGAGCTGACTGAACTACAACAGTGTTCTACTGGGGAGGACTAGAGCTGACTGACTGAACTACAACAGTGTTCTACTGGGGAGTACTAGAGCTGACTGAACTACAACAGTGTTCTACTGGGGAGGACTAGAGCTGACTGACTGAACTACAACAGTGTTCTACTGGGGAGGACTAGAGCTGACTGACTGAACTACAACAGTGTTCTACTGGGGAGGACTAGAGCTGACTGACTGAACTACAACAGTGTTCTACTGGGGAGGACTAGAGCTGACTGACTGAACTACAACAGTGTTCTACTGGGGAGGACTAGAGCTGACTGACTGAACTACAACAGTGTTCTACTGGGGAGGACTAGAGCTGACTGACTGAACTACAGCAGTGTTCTACTGGGGAGGACTAGAGCTGACTGACTGAACTACAACAGTGTTCTACTGGGGAGGACTAGAGCTGACTGACTGAACTACAACAGTGTTCTACTGGGGAGGACTAGAGCTGACTGACTGAACTACAACAGTGTTCTACTGGGGAGGACTAGAGCTGACTGAACTACAACAGTGTTCTACTGGGGAGGACTAGAGCTGACTGACTGAACTACAACAGTGTTCTACTGGGGAGGACTAGAGCTGACTGAACTACAACAGTGTTCTACTGGGGAGGACTAGAGCTGACTGACTGAACTACAGCAGTGTTCTACTGGGGAGGACTAGAGCTGACTGACTGAACTACAACAGTGTTCTACTGGGGAGGACTAGAGCTGACTGAACTACAACAGTGTTCTACTGGGGAGGACTAGAGCTGACTGACTGAACTACAACAGTGTTCTACTGGGGAGGACTAGAGCTGACTGACTGAACTACAACAGTGTTCTACTGGGGAGGACTAGAGCTGACTGACTGAACTACAACAGTGTTCTACTGGGGAGGACTAGAGCTGACTGAACTACAACAGTGTTCTACTGGGGAGGACTAGAGCTGACTTACTGAACTACAACAGTGTTCTACTGGGGAGGACTAGAGCTGACTGACTGAACTACAGCAGTGTTCTACTGGGGAGGACTAGAGCTGACTGACTGAACTACAACAGTGTTCTACTGGGGAGGACTAGAGCTGACTGAACTACAACAGTGTTCTACTGGGGAGGACTAGAGCTGACTGACTGAACTACAACAGTGTTCTACTGGGGAGGACTAGAGCTGACTGACTGAACTACAACAGTGTTCTACTGGGGAGGACTAGAGCTGACTGACTGAACTACAACAGTGTTCTACTGGGGAGGACTAGAGCTGACTGAACTACAACAGTGTTCTACTGGGGAGGACTAGAGCTGACTTACTGAACTACAACAGTGTTCTACTGGGGAGGACTAGAGCTGACTGACTGAACTACAACAGTGTTCTACTGGGGAGGACTAGAGCTGACTGACTGAACTACAACAGTGTTCTACTGGGGAGGACTAGAGCTGACTGGCTGAACTACAACAGTGTTCTACTGGGGAGGACTAGAGCTGACTGACTGAACTACAACAGTGTTCTACTGGGGAGGACTAGAGCTGACTGAACTACAACAGTGTTCTACTGGGGAGGACTAGAGCTGACTGAACTACAACAGTGTTCTACGGTGGAGGAGAGCTGACTGAACTACAACAGTGTTCTACTGGGGAGGACTAGAGCTGACTGAACTACAACAGTGTTCTACTGGGGAGGACTAGAGCTGACTGAACTACAACAGTGTTCTACTGGGGAGGACTAGAGCTGACTGACTGAACTACAACAGTGTTCTACTGGGGAGTACTAGAGCTGACTGAACTACAACAGTGTTCTACTGGGGAGGACTAGAGCTGACTGACTGAACTACAACAGTGTTCTACTGGGGAGGACTAGAGCTGACTGACTGAACTACAACAGTGTTCTACTGGGGAGGACTAGAGCTGACTGACTGAACTACAACAGTGTTCTACTGGGGAGGACTAGAGCTGACTGACTGAACTACAACAGTGTTCTACTGGGGAGGACTAGAGCTGACTGACTGAACTACAGCAGTGTTCTACTGGGGAGGACTAGAGCTGACTGACTGAACTACAACAGTGTTCTACTGGGGAGGACTAGAGCTGACTGACTGAACTACAACAGTGTTCTACTGGGGAGGACTAGAGCTGACTGACTGAACTACAACAGTGTTCTACTGGGGAGGACTAGAGCTGACTGAACTACAACAGTGTTCTACTGGGGAGGACTAGAGCTGACTGACTGAACTACAGCAGTGTTCTACTGGGGAGGACTAGAGCTGACTGACTGAACTACAACAGTGTTCTACTGGGGAGGACTAGAGCTGACTGAACTACAACAGTGTTCTACTGGGGAGGACTAGAGCTGACTGACTGAACTACAACAGTGTTCTACTGGGGAGGACTAGAGCTGACTGACTGAACTACAACAGTGTTCTACTGGGGAGGACTAGAGCTGACTGACTGAACTACAACAGTGTTCTACTGGGGAGGACTAGAGCTGACTGAACTACAACAGTGTTCTACTGGGGAGGACTAGAGCTGACTTACTGAACTACAGCAGTGTTCTACTGGGGAGGACTAGAGCTGACTGACTGAACTACAACAGTGTTCTACTGGGGAGGACTAGAGCTGACTGAACTACAACAGTGTTCTACTGGGGAGGACTAGAGCTGACTGACTGAACTACAACAGTGTTCTACTGGGGAGGACTAGAGCTGACTGACTGAACTACAACAGTGTTCTACTGGGGAGGACTAGAGCTGACTGACTGAACTACAACAGTGTTCTACTGGGGAGGACTAGAGCTGACTGAACTACAACAGTGTTCTACTGGGGAGGACTAGAGCTGACTTACTGAACTACAACAGTGTTCTACTGGGGAGGACTAGAGCTGACTGACTGAACTACAACAGTGTTCTACTGGGGAGGACTAGAGCTGACTGACTGAACTACAACAGTGTTCTACTGGGGAGGACTAGAGCTGACTGAACTACAACAGTGTTCTACTGGGAGGACTAGAGCTGACTGAACTACAACAGTGTTCTACTGGGAGGACTAGAGCTGACTGAACTACAACAGTGTTCTACTGGGGAGGACTAGAGCTGACTGACTGAACTACAACAGTGTTCTACTGGGGAGGACTAGAGCTGACTGACTGAACTACAACAGTGTTCTACTGGGGAGGACTAGAGCTGACTGACTGAATTACAACAGTGTTCTACTGGGGAGGACTAGAGCTGACTGAACTACAACAGTGTTCTACTGGGGAGGACTAGAGCTGACTGACTGAACTACAACAGTGTTCTACTGGGGAGGACTAGAGCTGACTGACTGAACTACAACAGTGTTCTACTGGGGAGGACTAGAGCTGACTGAACTACAACAGTGTTCTACTGGGGAGGACTAGAGCTGACTGACTGAACTACAACAGTGTTCTACTGGGGAGGACTAGAGCTGACTGACTGAACTACAACAGTGTTCTACTGGGGAGGACTAGAGCTGACTGACTGAACTACAACAGTGTTCTACTGGGGAGGACTAGAGCTGACTGAACTACAACAGTGTTCTACTGGGGAGGACTAGAGCTGACTGACTGAACTACAGCAGTGTTCTACTGGGGAGGACTAGAGCTGACTGACTGAACTACAACAGTGTTCTACTGGGGAGGACTAGAGCTGACTGAACTACAACAGTGTTCTACTGGGGAGGACTAGAGCTGACTGACTGAACTACAACAGTGTTCTACTGGGGAGGACTAGAGCTGACTGACTGAACTACAACAGTGTTCTACTGGGGAGGACTAGAGCTGACTGACTGAACTACAACAGTGTTCTACTGGGGAGGACTAGAGCTGACTGAACTACAACAGTGTTCTACTGGGGAGGACTAGAGCTGACTTACTGAACTACAGCAGTGTTCTACTGGGGAGGACTAGAGCTGACTGACTGAACTACAACAGTGTTCTACTGGGGAGGACTAGAGCTGACTGAACTACAACAGTGTTCTACTGGGGAGGACTAGAGCTGACTGACTGAACTACAACAGTGTTCTACTGGGGAGGACTAGAGCTGACTGACTGAACTACAACAGTGTTCTACTGGGGAGGACTAGAGCTGACTGACTGAACTACAACAGTGTTCTACTGGGGAGGACTAGAGCTGACTGAACTACAACAGTGTTCTACTGGGGAGGACTAGAGCTGACTTACTGAACTACAACAGTGTTCTACTGGGGAGGACTAGAGCTGACTGACTGAACTACAACAGTGTTCTACTGGGGAGGACTAGAGCTGACTGACTGAACTACAACAGTGTTCTACTGGGGAGGACTAGAGCTGACTGAACTACAACAGTGTTCTACTGGGAGGACTAGAGCTGACTGAACTACAACAGTGTTCTACTGGGAGGACTAGAGCTGACTGAACTACAACAGTGTTCTACTGGGGAGGACTAGAGCTGACTGACTGAACTACAACAGTGTTCTACTGGGGAGGACTAGAGCTGACTGACTGAACTACAACAGTGTTCTACTGGGGAGGACTAGAGCTGACTGACTGAATTACAACAGTGTTCTACTGGGGAGGACTAGAGCTGACTGAACTACAACAGTGTTCTACTGGGGAGGACTAGAGCTGACTGACTGAACTACAACAGTGTTCTACTGGGGAGGACTAGAGCTGACTGACTGAACTACAACAGTGTTCTACTGGGGAGGACTAGAGCTGACTGAACTACAACAGTGTTCTACTGGGGAGGACTAGAGCTGACTGGCTGAACTACAACAGTGTTCTACTGGGGAGGACTAGAGCTGACTGACTGAACTACAGCAGTGTTCTACTGGGGAGGACTAGAGCAGACTGAACTACAACAGTGTTCTACTGGGGAGGACTAGAGCAGACTGAACTACAACAGTGTTCTACTGGGGAGGACTAGAGCTGACTGAACTACAACAGTGTTCTACTGGGGAGGACTAGAGCTAACTGAACTACAACAGTGTTCTACTGGGGAGGACTAGAGCTGACTGAACTACAACAGTGTTCTACTGGGGAGGACTAGAGCTGACTGAACTACAACAGTGTTTTACTGGGGAGGACTAGAGCTGACTGACTGAACTACAACAGTGTTCTACTGGGGAGGACTAGAGCTGACTGAACTACAACAGTGTTCTACTGGGGAGGACTAGAGCTGACTGAACTACAACAGTGTTCTACTGGGGAGGACTAGAGCTGACTGAACTACAACAGTGTTCTACTGGGGAGGACTAGAGCTGACTGACTGAACTACAGCAGTGTTCTACTGGGGAGGACTAGACTTGACTGAACTACAACAGTGTTCTACTGGGGAGGACTAGAGCTGACTGACTGAACTACAACAGTGTTCTACTGGGGAGGACTAGACTTGACTGAACTACAACAGTGTTCTACTGGGGAGGACTAGAGCTGACTGAACTACAACAGTGTTCTACTGGGGAGGACTAGAGCTGACTGAACTACAACAGTGTTCTACTGGGGAGGACTAGAGCTGACTGAACTACAACAGTGTTCTACTGGGAGGACTAGAGCTGACTGAACTACAACAGTGTTCTACTGGGGAGGACTAGAGCTGACTGAACTACAACAGTGTTCAACTGGGGAGGACTAGAGCTGACTGACTGAACTACAACAGTGTTCTACTGGGGAGGACTAGAGCTGACTTGCTGAACTACAGCAGTGTTCTACTGGGGAGGACTAGAGCTGGCTGAACTACAACAGTGTTCTACTGGGGAGGACTAGAGCTGACTGAACTACAATAATGTTCTACTGGGGAGGACTAGAGCTGGCTGAACTACAACAGTGTTCTACTGGGGAGGACTAGAGCTGACTGACTGAACTACAACAGTGTTCTACTGGGGAGGACTAGAGCTGACTGAACTACAACAGTGTTCTACTGGGGAGGACTAGAGCTGACTGACTGAACTACAACAGTGTTCTACTGGGGAGTACTAGAGCTGACTGACTGAACTACAGCAGTGTTCTACTGGGGAGTACTAGAGCTGACTGACTGAACTACAACAATGTTCTACTGGGGAGGACTAGAGCTGGCTGACTGAACTACAACAGTGTTCTACTGGGGAGGACTAGAGCTGACTGAACTACAACAGTGTTCTACTGGGGAGGACTAGAGCTGACTGAACTACAACAGTGTTCTACTGGGGAGGACTAGAGCTGACTGAACTACAACAGTGTTCTACTGGGGAGGACTAGAGCTGACTGAGCTACAACAGTGTTCTTCTGGGGTGGACTAGAGCTGACTGAACTACAACAGTGTTCTACTGGGGAGGACTAGAGCTGACTGAACTACAACAGTGTTCTACTGGGGAGGACTAGAGCTGACTGAACTACAACAGTGTTCTACTGGGGAGGACTAGAGCTGACTGACTGAACTACAACAGTGTTCTACTGGGGAGGACTAGAGCTGACTGACTGAACTACAACAGTGTTCTACTGGGGAGGACTAGAGCTGACTGACTGAACTACAACAGTGTTCTACTGGGGAGGACTAGAGCTGACTGAACTACAGCAGTGTTCTACTGGGGAGGACTAGAGCTGACTGGCTGAACTACAACAGTGTTCTACTGGGGAGGACTAGAGCTGACTGACTGAACTACAACAGTGTTCTACTGGGGAGGACTAGAGCTGACTGACTGAACTACAACAGTGTTCTACTGGGGAGGACTAGAGCTGACTGAACTACAACAGTGTTCTACTGGGGAGGACTAGAGCTGACTGAACTACAACAGTGTTCTACTGGGGAGGACTAGAGCTGACTGAACTACAACAGTGTTCTACTGGGGAGGACTAGAGCTGACTGAACTACAACAGTGTTCTACTGGGGAGGACTAGAGCTGACTGAACTACAACAGTGTTCTACTGGGGAGGACTAGAGCTGACTGACTGAACTACAACAGTGTTCTACTGGGGAGGACTAGAGCTGACTGAACTACAACAGTGTTCTACTGGGGAGGACTAGAGCTGACTGACTGAACTACAACAGTGTTCTACTGGGGAGGACTAGAGCTGACTGACTGAACTACAACAGTGTTCTACTGGGGAGGACTAGAGCTGACTGACTGAACTACAACAGTGTTCTACTGGGGAGGACTAGAGCTGACTGACTGAACTACAACAGTGTTCTACTGGGGAGGACTAGAGCTGACTGACTGAACTACAGCAGTGTTCTACTGGGGAGAACTAGAGCTGACTGACTGAACTACAACAGTGTTCTACTGGGGAGGACTAGAGCTGACTGACTGAACTACAACAGTGTTCTACTGGGGAGGACTAGAGCTGACTGACTGAACTACAACAGTGTTCTACTGGGGAGGACTAGAGCTGACTGACTGAACTACAACAGTGTTCTACTGGGGAGGACTAGAGCTGACTGAACTACAACAGTGTTCTACTGGGGAGGACTAGAGCTGGCTGAACTACAACAGTGTTCTACTGGGAGGACTAGAGCTGACTGGCTGAACTACAACAGTGTTCTACTGGGGAGGACTAGAGCTGACTGACTGAACTACAACAGTGTTCTACTGGGGAGGACTAGAGCTGACTGACTGAACTACAACAGTGTTCTACTGGGGAGGACTAGAGCTGACTGGCTGAACTACAACAGTGTTCTACTGGGGAGGACTAGAGCTGACTGACTGAACTACAACAGTGTTCTACTGGGGAGTACTAGAGCTGACTGGCTGAACTACAACAGTGTTCTACTGGGGAGGACTAGAGCTGACTGACTGAACTACAACAGTGTTCTACTGGGGAGGACTAGAGTTGACTGATTGAACTACAACAGTGTTCTACTGGGGAGGACTAGAGCTGACTGACTGAACTACAACAGTGTTCTACTTGGGAGGACTAGAGCAGACTGATCTACAACAGTGTTCTACTAGGGAGGACTAGAGCTGACTGACTGAACTACAACAGTGTTCTACTGGGGAGGACTAGAGCTGACTGACTGAACTACAACAGTGTTCTACTGGGGAGGACTAGAGCTGACTGAACTACAACAGTGTTCTACTGGGGAGGACTAGAGCTGATTGACTGAACTACAACAGTGTTCTACTGGGGAGGACTAGAGCTGACTGAACTACAACAGTGTTCTACTGGGGAGGACTAGAGCTGACTGACTGAACTACAACAGTGTTCTACTGGGGAGAACTAGAGCTGACTGACTGAACTACAACAGTGTTCTACTGGGGAGGACTAGAGCTGACTGAACTACAACAGTGTTCTACTGGGGAGGACTAGAGCTGACCGACTGAACTACAACAGTGTTCTACTGGGGAGGACTAGAGCTGACTGACTGAACTACAACAGTGTTCTACTGGGGAGGACTAGAGCTGACTGAACTACAGCAGTGTTCTACTGGGGAGGACTAGAGATTACTGAACTACAACAGTGTTCTACTCGGGAGGACTAGAGCTGACTGAACTACAACAGTGTTCTACTGGGGAGGACTAGAGCTGACTGAACTACAACAGTGTTCTACTGGGGAGGACTAGAGCTGACTGGCTGAACTACAACAGTGTTCTACTGGGGAGGACTAGAGCTGACTGACTGAACTACAACAGTGTTCTACTGGGGAGGACTAGAGCTGACTGACTGAACTACAACAGTGTTCTACTGGGTAGGACTAGAGCTGACTGAACTACAACAGTGTTCTACTGGGGAGGACTAGAGCTGACTGACTGAACTACAACAGTGTTCTACTGGGGAGGACTAGAGATTACTGAACTACAACAGTGTTCTACTCGGGAGGACTAGAGCTGACTGACTGAACTACAACAGTGTTCTACTGGGGAGGACTAGAGCTGACTGAACTACAACAGTGTTCTACTGGGGAGGACTAGAGCTGACTGACTGAACTACAACAGTGTTCTACTGGGTAGGACTAGAGCTGGCTGAACTACAACAGTGTTCTACTGGGGAGGACTAGAGCTGACTGACTGAACTACAACAGTGTTCTACTGGGGAGGACTAGAGCTGACTGACTGAACTACAACAGTGTTCTACTAGGGAGGACTAGAGCTGACTGACTGAACTACAGCAGTGTTCTACTGGGGAGGACTAGAGCTGACTGACTGAACTACAACAGTGTTCTACTAGGGAGGACTAGAGCTGACTGACTGAACTACAACAGTGTTCTACTGGGGAGGACTAGAGCTGGCTGAACTACAACAGTGTTCTACTGGGGAGGACTAGAGCTGACTGACTGAACTACAACAGTGTTCTACTGGGGAGGACTAGAGCTGACTGACTGAACTACAACAGTGTTCTACTGGGGAGGACTAGAGCTGGCTGAACTACAACAGTGTTCTACTGGGGAGGACTAGAGCTGACTGGCTGAACTACAACAGTGTTCTACTGGGGAGTACTAGAGCTGACTGGCTGAACTACAACAGTGTTCTACTGGGGAGGACTAGAGCTGACTGAACTACAACAGTGTTCTACTGGGGAGGACTAGAGCTGACTGGCTGAACTACAACAGTGTTCTACTGGGGAGGACTAGAGCTGACTGACTGAACTACAACAGTGTTCTACTGGGTAGGACTAGAGCTGACTGAACTACAACAGTGTTCTACTGGGGAGGACTAGAGCTGACTGACTGAACTACAACAGTGTTCTACTGGGGAGGACTAGAGCTGATTGAACTACAACAGTGTTCTACTGGGGAGGACTAGAGATGACTGACTGAACTACAACAGTGTTCTACTGGGGAGGACTAGAGCTGACTGACTGAACTACAACAGTGTTCTACTGGGGAGGACTAGAGCTGACTGAACTACAACAGTGTTCTACTGGGGAGGACTAGAGCTGACTGACTGAACTACAACAGTGTTCTACTGGGTAGGACTAGAGCTGACTGACTGAACTACAACAGTGTTCTACTGGGGAGGACTAGAGCTGACTGAAATACAACAGTGTTTTACTGGGGAGGACTAGAGCTGACTGAACTACAACAGTGTTCTACTGGGGAGGACTAGAGCTGACTGAACTACAACAGTGTTCTACTGGGGAGGACTAGAGCTGACTGACTGAACTACAACAGTGTTCTACTGGGGAGGACTAGAGCTGACCGAACTACAACAGTGTTCTACTGGGGAGGACTAGAGCTGACTGACTGAACTACAACAGTGTTCTACTGGGTAGGACTAGAGCTGACTGACTGAACTACAACAGTGTTCTACTGGGGAGGACTAGAGCTGACTGAACTACAACAGTGTTCTACTGGGGAGGACTAGAGCTGACTGACTGAACTACAACAGTGTTCTACTAGGGAGGACTAGAGCTGACTGACTGAACTACAACAGTGTTCTACTGGGGAGGACTAGAGCTGACTGACTGAACTACAACAGTGTTCTACTGGGGAGGACTAGAGATTACTGAACTACAACAGTGTTCTACTCGGGAGGACTAGAGCTGACTGAACTACAACAGTGTTCTACTGGGGAGGACTAGAGCTGACTGACTGAACTACAACAGTGTTCTACTAGGGAGGACTAGAGCTGACTGACTGAACTACAACAGTGTTCTACTGGGGAGGACTAGAGCTGACTGACTGAACTACAACAGTGTTCTACTGGGGAGGACTAGAGCTGGCTGAACTACAACAGTGTTCTACTGGGGAGGACTAGAGCTGACTGGCTGAACTACAACAGTGTTCTACTGGGGAGTACTAGAGCTGACTGGCTGAACTACAACAGTGTTCTACTGGGGAGGACTAGAGCTGACTGAACTACAGCAGTGTTCTACTGGGGAGGACTAGAGCTGACTGGCTGAACTACAACAGTGTTCTACTGGGGAGGACTAGAGCTGACTGACTGAACTACAACAGTGTTCTACTGGGGAGGACTAGAGCTGACTGACTGAACTACAACAGTGTTCTACTGGGGAGGACTAGAGCTGACTGAACTACAACAGTGTTCTACTGGGGAGGACTAGAGCTGACTGAACTACAACAGTGTTCTACTGGGGAGGACTAGAGCTGACTGAACTACAACAGTGTTCTACTGGGGAGGACTAGAGCTGACTGAACTACAACAGTGTTCTACTGGGGAGGACTAGAGCTGACTGAACTACAACAGTGTTCTACTGGGGAGGACTAGAGCTGACTGAACTACAACAGTGTTCTACTGGGGAGGACTAGAGCTGACTGAACTACAACAGTGTTCTACTGGGGAGGACTAGAGCTGACTGAACTACAACAGTGTTCTACTGGGGAGGACTAGAGCTGACTGAACTACAACAGTGTTCTACTGGGGAGGACTAGAGCTGACTGAACTACAACAGTGTTCTACTGGGGAGGACTAGAGCTGACTGAACTACAACAGTGTTCTACTGGGGAGGACTAGAGCTGACTGACTGAACTACAACAGTGTTCTACTGGGGAGGACTAGAGCTGACTGACTGAACTACAACAGTGTTCTACTGGGGAGGACTAGAGCTGACTGACTGAACTACAACAGTGTTCTACTGGGGAGGACTAGAGCTGACTGAACTACAGCAGTGTTCTACTGGGGAGGACTAGAGCTGACTGGCTGAACTACAACAGTGTTCTACTGGGGAGGACTAGAGCTGACTGACTGAACTACAACAGTGTTCTACTGGGGAGGACTAGAGCTGACTGACTGAACTACAACAGTGTTCTACTGGGGAGGACTAGAGCTGACTGAACTACAACAGTGTTCTACTGGGGAGGACTAGAGCTGACTGAACTACAACAGTGTTCTACTGGGGAGGACTAGAGCTGACTGAACTACAACAGTGTTCTACTGGGGAGGACTAGAGCTGACTGAACTACAACAGTGTTCTACTGGGGAGGACTAGAGCTGACTGAACTACAACAGTGTTCTACTGGGGAGGACTAGAGCTGACTGACTGAACTACAACAGTGTTCTACTGGGGAGTACTAGAGCTGACTGAACTACAACAGTGTTCTACTGGGGAGGACTAGAGCTGACTGACTGAACTACAACAGTGTTCTACTGGGGAGGACTAGAGCTGACTGACTGAACTACAACAGTGTTCTACTGGGGAGGACTAGAGCTGACTGACTGAACTACAACAGTGTTCTACTGGGGAGGACTAGAGCTGACTGACTGAACTACAACAGTGTTCTACTGGGGAGGACTAGAGCTGACTGACTGAACTACAGCAGTGTTCTACTGGGGAGGACTAGAGCTGACTGACTGAACTACAACAGTGTTCTACTGGGGAGGACTAGAGCTGACTGACTGAACTACAACAGTGTTCTACTGGGGAGGACTAGAGCTGACTGACTGAACTACAACAGTGTTCTACTGGGGAGGACTAGAGCTGACTGACTGAACTACAACAGTGTTCTACTGGGGAGGACTAGAGCTGACTGAACTACAACAGTGTTCTACTGGGGAGGACTAGAGCTGGCTGAACTACAACAGTGTTCTACTGGGGAGGACTAGAGCTGACTGGCTGAACTACAACAGTGTTCTACTGGGGAGGACTAGAGCTGACTGACTGAGCTACAACAGTGTTCTACTGGGGAGGACTAGAGCTGACTGACTGAACTACAACAGTGTTCTACTGGGGAGGACTAGAGCTGACTGGCTGAACTACAACAGTGTTCTACTGGGGAGGACTAGAGCTGACTGACTGAACTACAACAGTGTTCTACTGGGGAGTACTAGAGCTGACTGGCTGAACTACAACAGTGTTCTACTGGGGAGGACTAGAGCTGACTGACTGAACTACAACAGTGTTCTACTGGGGAGGACTAGAGTTGACTGATTGAACTACAACAGTGTTCTACTGGGGAGGACTAGAGCTGACTGACTGAACTACAACAGTGTTCTACTTGGGAGGACTAGAGCAGACTGATCTACAACAGTGTTCTACTAGGGAGGACTAGAGCTGACTGACTGAACTACAACAGTGTTCTACTGGGGAGGACTAGAGCTGACTGACTGAACTACAACAGTGTTCTACTGGGGAGGACTAGAGCTGACTGAACTACAACAGTGTTCTACTGGGGAGGACTAGAGCTGATTGACTGAACTACAACAGTGTTCTACTGGGGAGGACTAGAGCTGACTGAACTACAACAGTGTTCTACTGGGGAGGACTAGAGCTGACTGACTGAACTACAACAGTGTTCTACTGGGGAGAACTAGAGCTGACTGACTGAACTACAACAGTGTTCTACTGGGGAGGACTAGAGCTGACTGAACTACAACAGTGTTCTACTGGGGAGGACTAGAGCTGACCGACTGAACTACAACAGTGTTCTACTGGGGAGGACTAGAGCTGACTGACTGAACTACAACAGTGTTCTACTGGGGAGGACTAGAGCTGACTGAACTACAGCAGTGTTCTACTGGGGAGGACTAGAGATTACTGAACTACAACAGTGTTCTACTCGGGAGGACTAGAGCTGACTGAACTACAACAGTGTTCTACTGGGGAGGACTAGAGCTGACTGAACTACAACAGTGTTCTACTGGGGAGGACTAGAGCTGACTGGCTGAACTACAACAGTGTTCTACTGGGGAGGACTAGAGCTGACTGACTGAACTACAACAGTGTTCTACTGGGGAGGACTAGAGCTGACTGAACTACAACAGTGTTCTACTGGGGAGGACTAGAGCTGACTGACTGAACTACAACAGTGTTCTACTGGGGAGGACTAGAGATTACTGAACTACAACAGTGTTCTACTGGGGAGGACTAGAGCTGACTGACTGAACTACAACAGTGTTCTACTGGGGAGGACTAGAGCTGACTGACTGAACTACAACAGTGTTCTACTGGGTAGGACTAGAGCTGACTGAACTACAACAGTGTTCTACTGGGGAGGACTAGAGCTGACTGACTGAACTACAACAGTGTTCTACTGGGGAGGACTAGAGATTACTGAACTACAACAGTGTTCTACTCGGGAGGACTAGAGCTGACTGACTGAACTACAACAGTGTTCTACTGGGGAGGACTAGAGCTGACTGAACTACAACAGTGTTCTACTGGGGAGGACTAGAGCTGACTGACTGAACTACAACAGTGTTCTACTGGGTAGGACTAGAGCTGGCTGAACTACAACAGTGTTCTACTGGGGAGGACTAGAGCTGACTGACTGAACTACAACAGTGTTCTACTGGGGAGGACTAGAGCTGACTGACTGAACTACAACAGTGTTCTACTAGGGAGGACTAGAGCTGACTGACTGAACTACAGCAGTGTTCTACTGGGGAGGACTAGAGCTGACTGACTGAACTACAACAGTGTTCTACTAGGGAGGACTAGAGCTGACTGACTGAACTACAACAGTGTTCTACTGGGGAGGACTAGAGCTGGCTGAACTACAACAGTGTTCTACTGGGGAGGACTAGAGCTGACTGACTGAACTACAACAGTGTTCTACTGGGGAGGACTAGAGCTGACTGACTGAACTACAACAGTGTTCTACTGGGGAGGACTAGAGCTGGCTGAACTACAACAGTGTTCTACTGGGGAGGACTAGAGCTGACTGGCTGAACTACAACAGTGTTCTACTGGGGAGTACTAGAGCTGACTGGCTGAACTACAACAGTGTTCTACTGGGGAGGACTAGAGCTGACTGAACTACAACAGTGTTCTACTGGGGAGGACTAGAGCTGACTGGCTGAACTACAACAGTGTTCTACTGGGGAGGACTAGAGCTGACTGACTGAACTACAACAGTGTTCTACTGGGTAGGACTAGAGCTGACTGACTGAACTACAACAGTGTTCTACTGGGGAGGACTAGAGCTGACTGAACTACAACAGTGTTCTACTGGGGAGGACTAGAGATGACTGACTGAACTACAACAGTGTTCTACTGGGGAGGACTAGAGCTGACTGACTGAACTACAACAGTGTTCTACTGGGGAGGACTAGAGCTGACTGAACTACAACAGTGTTCTACTGGGGAGGACTAGAGCTGACTGACTGAACTACAACAGTGTTCTACTGGGTAGGACTAGAGCTGACTGACTGAACTACAACAGTGTTCTACTGGGGAGGACTAGAGCTGACTGAACTACAACAGTGTTTTACTGGGGAGGACTAGAGCTGACTGAACTACAACAGTGTTCTACTGGGGAGGACTAGAGCTGACTGAACTACAACAGTGTTCTACTGGGGAGGACTAGAGCTGACTGACTGAACTACAACAGTGTTCTACTGGGGAGGACTAGAGCTGACTGAACTACAACAGTGTTCTACTGGGGAGGACTAGAGCTGACTGACTGAACTACAACAGTGTTCTACTGGGTAGGACTAGAGCTGACTGACTGAACTACAACAGTGTTCTACTGGGGAGGACTAGAGCTGACTGAACTACAACAGTGTTCTACTGGGGAGGACTAGAGCTGACTGACTGAACTACAACAGTGTTCTACTAGGGAGGACTAGAGCTGACTGACTGAACTACAACAGTGTTCTACTGGGGAGGACTAGAGCTGACTGACTGAACTACAACAGTGTTCTACTGGGGAGGACTAGAGATTACTGAACTACAACAGTGTTCTACTCGGGAGGACTAGAGCTGACTGAACTACAACAGTGTTCTACTGGGGAGGACTAGAGCTGACTGACTGAACTACAACAGTGTTCTACTAGGGAGGACTAGAGCTGACTGACTGAACTACAACAGTGTTCTACTGGGGAGGACTAGAGCTGACTGACTGAACTACAACAGTGTTCTACTGGGGAGGACTAGAGCTGGCTGAACTACAACAGTGTTCTACTGGGGAGGACTAGAGCTGACTGGCTGAACTACAACAGTGTTCTACTGGGGAGGACTAGAGCTGACTGGCTGAACTACAACAGTGTTCTACTGGGGAGGACTAGAGCTGACTGAACTACAACAGTGTTCTACTGGGGAGGACTAGAGCTGACTGGCTGAACTACAACAGTGTTCTACTGGGGAGGACTAGAGCTGACTGACTGAACTACAACAGTGTTCTACTGGGGAGGACTAGAGCTGACTGACTGAACTACAACAGTGTTCTACTGGGGAGGACTAGAGCTGACTGAACTACAACAGTGTTCTACTGGGGAGAACTAGAGCTGACTGAACTACAACAGTGTTCTACTGGGGAGGACTAGAGCTGACTGAACTACAACAGTGTTCTACTGGGAGGACTAGAGCTGACTGGCTGAACTACAACAGTGTTCTACTGGGGAGAACTAGAGCTGACTGAACTACAACAGTGTTCTACTGGGGAGGACTAGAGCTGACTGACTGGAATCTGTGGGGTCAATGTCCCCATACAAATGTTTCAAAGGCTGCAATTCAAAGGAATCCCACCACATTAGCAATGCTTATGCAGTGTCTCTTCGTTCACAAATTACTGTGAAGTCACACACACACACACACACCACTCTTTACATATATTTTTTTTAAGTAACCAAATTCATTTAGTGGTTTTAAGTCAACATAAAACATAGCTAACTATTGCAGGCTTGTGCACTGTGTTCTTATGAAACACATTTCTCTTGTTTCTGTCTTACCACTCGTCACCAAATGCTTGTTATTGTGTTGTGGGTGGAAACACACTGGTCCTCCTCAGTTACCTACAGTAGTCTATTACAGCTCACTAGAATGTGTCCAGGCTGGCGTGAGCCCCAATTTAGTTTTTTAAAAACCTTTATTTAACTAGGCAAGTCAGTTCAGAACAAATTCTCAAATTCTGTTTTCAATGACGGCCTAGGAACAGTGGGTTAACTGCCTTGTTCAGGGGCAGAACGACAGATTTTGAACTTGTCAGCTCGGGGATTCGATCTTGCAACATTTTGGTTACAAGTCCAACGCTCTAACCACTAGGCTACCTGCCGCCTCAGAATGGGCTGGGCTGGAGTGGGGCTGGGGTGGAGTGGGGCTGGGGTGGAGTGGGGCTGGGGTGGAGTGGGGCTGGGGTGGAGTGGGGCTGGGGTGGAGTGGGGCTGGAGTGGGGTGGGCTGGAGTGGGGTTGGAATGGGCTGGGGTGGAGTGGGGCTGGGGTGGAATGGGCTGGGGTGGAGTGGGGCTGGGGTGGAATGGGCTGGGCTGGAGTGGGTTTGGAATGGGCTGGGTTGGAATGGGGTGGGGTTGGTATGGGCTGGAGTGGGGTTGGAATGGGCTGGAGTGGGGTTGGAATGGGCTGGGCTGGAGTGGGGTTGGGTTGGAATGGGCTGGGCTGGAGTGGGGCTGGAGTGGGGTTGGAATGGGCTGGGCTGGGGTTGGAATGGGCTGGAGTGGGGTTGGAATGGGCTGGGCTGGGGTTGGAATGGGCTGGAGTGGGGTTGGAATGGGCTGGGCTGGGGTTGGAATGGGCTGGAGTGCGGTTGGAATGGGCTGGGGTGGAGTGGGGCTGGGGTGGGTTTGGAATGGGCTGGGCTGGAGTGGGTTTGGAATGGGCTGGGTTGGAATGGGCTGGAGTGGGGTTGGAATGGGCTGGAGTGGGGTTGGGGTTGGGTTGGAATGGGCTGGGCTGGAGTGGGGCTGGAGTGGGGTTGGAATGGGCTGGGGTGGGGTTGGAATGGGCTGAGGTTGGGGTGGGGTTGGAATGGGCTGGAGTGGGGTTGGAATGGGCTGGAGTTGGGTTGGAATGGGCTGGGCTGGAGTGGGGTTGGGCTGGGCTGGAGTGGGGTTGGAATGGGCTGGAGTGGGGTCGGAATGGGCTGGAGTGGGGTCGGAATGGGCTGGGCTGGGGTTGGAATGGGCTGGAGTGCGGTTGGAATGGGCTGGGGTGGAGTGGGGCTGGGGTGGGTTTGGAATGGGCTGGGCTGGAGTGGGTTTGGAATGGGCTGGGTTGGAATGGGCTGGAGTGGGGTTGGAATGGGCTGGAGTGGGGGTGGGGTTGGGGTGGGCTGGGGTTGGAATGGGCTGGAGTGGGGTTGGAATGGGCTGGAGTGGGGTTGGGGTTGGGTTGGAGTGGGGCTGGAGTGGGATTGGAATGGGCTGGGCTGGGGTTGAAATGGGCTGGAGTGGGGTTGGAATGGGCTGGAGTGGGGGTGGGGTTGGGGTGGGCTGGAGTGGAGTGGGGTTGGGGTGGGCTGGGGTGGGGTTGGAATGGGCTGAGGGTGGGGTGGGGTTGGAATGGGCTGGAGTGGGTTTGGAATGGGCTGAGGCTGGAGTGGGTTTGGAATGGGCTGAGGGTGGGGTGGGGTTGGAATGGGCTGGAGTGGGGTTGGAATGGGCTGGGCTGGAGTGGGGTTGGAATGGGCTGGAGTGGAGTGGGGTTGGAATGGGCTGGAGTGGAGTGGGGTTGGAATGGGCTGGAGTGGAGTGGGGTTGGAATGGGCTGGGCTGGAGTGGGGTTGGAATGGGCTGGAGTACGGTTGGGGTGGAATGGGCTGGGCTGGAGTGGGTTTGGAATGGGCTGGAGTGGGGTTGGAATGGGCTGGAGTGTGGTTGGAATGGGTTGGAGTGGGGTTGGAATGGGCTGGGGTTGGAATGGGGTTGGGGTGGGCTGGGCTGGAGTGGGATTGAAATGGGCTGGAGTGGGGTTGCAATGGGCTGGGCTGGGTTTGGAATGGGCTGGAGTGGGGGTGGGATTGGAGTGGGCTGGAGTGGGGTTGGGGTGGGCTGGAGTGGGGTTGGAATGGGCTGGGATGGGATTGGAGTGGGCTGGAGTGGGGTTGGAATGGGCTGGAGTGGGGTTGGGGTGGGGTTGGAATGGGCTGGGCTGGAGTGGGGCTGGAGTGGGGTGGGCTGGAGTGGGGTTGGAATGGGCTGGGGTTGGGTGGAGTGGGGCTGGGGTGGAATGGGCTGGGCTGGAGTGGGCTGGAGTGGGTTTGGAATGGGCTGGGCTGGAGTGGGTTTGGAATGGGCTGGGCTGGAGTGGGCTGGGTTGGAATGGGGTGGGGTTGGAATGGGCTGGAGTGGGGTTGGAATGGGCTGGGCTGGAGTGGGGTTGGAATGGGCTGGGGTGGAGTGGGGGTGGGTTTGGAATGGGCTGGGCTGGAGTGGGTTTGGAATGGGCTGGGTTGGAATGGGCTGGAGTGGGGTTGGAATGGGCTGGGCTGGAGTGGGGTTGGAATGGGCTGGAGTGGGGTTGGGGTTGGGTTGGAATGGGCGGGGCTGGGCTGGAGTGGGGCTGGAGTGGGGTTGGAATGGGCTGGGGTTGGAATGGGCTGGAGTGGGGTTGGAATGGGCTAGGGTGGGGTTGGAATGGGCTGAGGTTGGGGTGGGGTGGGGTTGGAATGGGCTGGAGTGGGGTTGGAATGGGCTGGAGTTGGGTTGGAATGGGCTGGGCTGGAGTGGGGTTGGGCTGGGCTGGAGTGGGGTTGGAATGGGCTGGAGTGGGGTTGGGGTTGGGTTGGAGTGGGGCTGGAGTGGGGTTGGAATGGGCTGGGCTGGGGTTGGAATGGGCTGGAGTGGGTTTGGAATGGGCTGGAGTGGGGGTGGGGTTGGGGTGGGCTGGAGTGGAGTGGGGGTGGGGTGGGCTGGGGTGGGGTTGGAATGGGCTGGAGTGGGTTTGGAATGGGCTGGGCTGGAGTGGGGTTGGAATGGGCTGGAGTGGGGTTGGGGTTGGGTTGGAGTGGGGCTGGAGTGGGGTTGGAATGGGCTGGGCTGGGGTTGGAATGGGCTGGAGTGGGGTTGGAATGGGCTGGAGTGGGGTTGGAATGGGCTGGAGTACGGTTGGGGTGGAATGGGCTGGGCTGGAGTGGGTTTGGAATGGGCTGGAGTGGGGTTGGAATGGGCTGGAGTGTGGTTGGAATGGGTTGGAGTGGGGTTGGAATGGGCTGGGGTTGGAATGGGGTTGGGGTGGGCTGGGCTGGAGTGGGATTGAAATGGGCTGGAGTGGGGTTGCAATGGGCTGGGCTGGGTTTGGAATGGGCTGGAGTGGGGGTGGGATTGGAGTGGGCTGGAGTGGGGTTGGGGTGGGCTGGAGTGGGGTTGGAATGGGCTGGGATGGGATTGGAGTGGGCTGGAGTGGGGTTGGAATGGGCTGGAGTGGGGTTGGGGTGGGGTTGGAATGGGCTGGGCTGGAGTGGGGCTGGAGTGGGGTGGGCTGGAGTGGGGTTGGAATGGGCTGGGGTTGGGTGGAGTGGGGCTGGGGTGGAATGGGCTGGGCTGGAGTGGGCTGGAGTGGGTTTGGAATGGGCTGGGCTGGAGTGGGTTTGGAATGGGCTGGGCTGGAGTGGGCTGGGTTGGAATGGGGTGGGGTTGGAATGGGCTGGAGTGGGGTTGGAATGGGCTGGGCTGGAGTGGGGTTGGAATGGGCTGGGGTGGAGTGGGGGTGGGTTTGGAATGGGCTGGGCTGGAGTGGGTTTGGAATGGGCTGGGTTGGAATGGGCTGGAGTGGGGTTGGAATGGGCTGGGCTGGAGTGGGGTTGGAATGGGCTGGAGTGGGGTTGGGGTTGGGTTGGAATGGGCGGGGCTGGGCTGGAGTGGGGCTGGAGTGGGGTTGGAATGGGCTGGGGTTGGAATGGGCTGGAGTGGGGTTGGAATGGGCTAGGGTGGGGTTGGAATGGGCTGAGGTTGGGGTGGGGTGGGGTTGGAATGGGCTGGAGTGGGGTTGGAATGGGCTGGAGTTGGGTTGGAATGGGCTGGGCTGGAGTGGGGTTGGGCTGGGCTGGAGTGGGGTTGGAATGGGCTGGAGTGGGGTTGGGGTTGGGTTGGAGTGGGGCTGGAGTGGGGTTGGAATGGGCTGGGCTGGGGTTGGAATGGGCTGGAGTGGGTTTGGAATGGGCTGGAGTGGGGGTGGGGTTGGGGTGGGCTGGAGTGGAGTGGGGGTGGGGTGGGCTGGGGTGGGGTTGGAATGGGCTGGAGTGGGTTTGGAATGGGCTGGGCTGGAGTGGGGTTGGAATGGGCTGGAGTGGGGTTGGGGTTGGGTTGGAGTGGGGCTGGAGTGGG
Source organism: Salvelinus fontinalis (assembly GCF_029448725.1). NCBI lineage: Eukaryota > Metazoa > Chordata > Actinopteri > Salmoniformes > Salmonidae > Salvelinus > Salvelinus fontinalis. Next base: position 42,999,816 of record NC_074674.1, on the reverse strand, counting down.
GTTGGAATGGGCTGGGCTGGGGTTGGAATGGGCTGGAGTGGGGTTGGAATGGGCTGGAGTGGGGGTGGGGTTGGGGTGGGCTGGGCTGGAGTGGGGCTGGAGTGGGGTTGGAATGGGCTGGAGTGGGGCTGGGGTGGGGTTGGAATTGGGCTGGAGTGGGGTTGGGGTGGGCTGGAGTGGGGTTGGGGTGGGCTGGGAATGGACTGAGGTTGGGGTGGGGTTGGAATGGGCTGGAGTGGGGTTGGGGTGGGCTGGAGTGGGGTTGGGGTGGGCTGGGAATGGACTGAGGTTGGGGTGGGGTTGGAATGGGCTGGAGTGGGGCTGGGGTGGGGTTGGAGTGGGCTGGAGTGGGGTTGGGGTGGGCTGGAGTGGAGTGGAGTGGGGTTGGAATGGGCTGAGGTTGGGGTGGGGTGGGGTTGGAATGGGCTGGAGTGGGGTTGGAATGGGCTGGGCTGAGGTTGGAATGGGCTGGGGTGGGGTTGGAGTGGGCTGGAGTGGGGTTGGGGTGGGCTGGAGTGGGGCTGGGGTGGGGTTGGAGTGGGTTGGAGTGGGCTGGAGTGGGGCTGGAGTTGGGGTGGGAAGTCCTAGATCAGCACTTCTCTGAGATGCTTTATGGACGCCGGCCCAGGTCAGGTGGGTCCCATGATGGGGACAAACTTCTGCTCTGCATACTAAAGGCTGATATCTATTCCATGACCTAATTTCCTGTCTGTTAGGCTCCAGAGGAGGGGGCAGGGTCAGAGATCATGAACCTGAGTGAAAAGGTTCCCATTGGTCCCCCTGTGGAGGGGGCGGGAGCAGGGACAGGAGAGGAAGAACTCCCCCTACCTGAATGGAGCGAGAAGATGTCCCAGGGCATCCTGGCAGGTAGGGGTGTGTCTGTGTGTGGGAGGGTTGGTGTGTGTGTGTGTGTGTGTGTGTGTGTATGTATTTGAACATGCAGTCTGTCTTTCCATCCCCCCCCCCCCCCCCCCCCCCTGCAGGTGCATCGTGGCTGAGTAAAGGGTTTGTGCGTGGAGCGGAGGCCACAGGTAAGGCCATCCAGAAAGGAGCGTCTAAGCTGAGAGAACACATCACCCCAGAGAACGTCCCGGGTGAGGTCAGCCCTGGTGTTACCAAGGGCCTGCACCACGCAAAACAGGCCACCGGGGGCGCTGTTCGCGTCAGTCAGTTCCTGGGTAAGGATATGGAGGAGGTACAAAACAAAAAATGATATCTCTACGGGATGGAGGGGGCATATAAAGATCACCAAAACGTGTGTGTGTACTAACACTCTTGTATACTGGTGTTTGTGTTTTGCAGTGGACGGAGTGTGTACCGTAGTAGGCTGTGTGGGGGAGAAGCTGGCTCCTCATGTAAAGAAACATGGCAGTAAACTGATCCCTGAGTCCATGAAGAACACTAAAGATGGCCGCTCCAACCTGGACGGAGCTATGGTGGTGGCAGTCAGCAGCATGAAGGGTATGGCGAGAGAGACACATAGTAGCGACTTCGATCCACACACAGAATATGTTGATTATCAGAGTATTTCTGAAAGTTATTTGGATGGTAGATATGCAGATTCTGTTCATAGGCCTAGCCACCTGTACTACAGTGACCTACCTGTCTGATAATCAAACTATTCTCCTGTGTATCTCTGTCAAAGGTCTCTCCGCTATGTGGACTGGTTTGGAAACTGGAGCTAAGAACATCGGCAAGAGTGTCTCCTCTGAGACGGTCATGACCGTGAAGCATAAGTAAGTCCCTCTCTTTCCCCCCTCCTCCTCCTTCCTCCTCGTCCTCCTCCCCCTTCATTGTCCTCCCCTCCTACTTGCCCTCTCTTCTCCTCCTCCTCCTCCCCCTCCTCCTGCTCCTTCCTCCTCGTCCTCCTCCCCCTCCTCCTTGTCCTCCCCTCCTACTTGCCCTCTCTTCTCCTCCTCCTCCTCCCCCTCCTCCTTGTCCTCCCCTCCTACTTGCCCTCTCTTCTTCTCCTCCTCCTCCTCCCCCTCCTCCTTGTCCTCCCCTCCTACTTGCCCTCTCTTCTCCTACCCCTCCTCCTTGTCCTCCCCTCCTACTTGCCCTCTCTTCTCCTCCTCCTCCCCCTCCTCCTCCCCCTCCCCTCCTACTTGCCCTCTCTCCTCCTCCTCCTCCCCCTCCTCCTTGTCCTCCCCTACTACTTGCCCTCTCTTCTCCTCCTCCTCCTCCCCCTCCTCCTTGTCCTCCCCTCCTACTTGCCTTCTCTTCTCCTCCTCCTCCCCCTCCTCCTTGTCCTCCCCTCCTACTTGCCCTCTCTTCTCCTCCTCCTCCCTCTCCTCCTTGTCCTCCCCTCCTACTTGCCTTCTCTTCTCCTCCTCCTCCCCCTCCTCCTTGTCCTCCCCTCCTACTTGCCCTCTCTTCTCCTCCTCCCCCCTCCTCCTTGTCCTCCCCTCCTACTTGCCCTCTCTTCTCCTCCTTGTCCCCCCCTCCTCCTTGTCCTCCCCTCCTACTTGCCCTCTCTTCTTCTCCTCCTCCTCCTCCCCCTCCTCCTTGTCCTCCCCTCCTACTTGCCCTCTCTTCTCCTACCCCTCCTCCTTGTCCTCCCCTCCTACTTGCCCTCTCTTCTCCTCCTCCTCCCCCTCCTCCTCCCCCTCCCCTCCTACTTGCCCTCTCTTCTCCTCCTCCTCCCCTCCTCCTTGTCCTCCCCTCCTACTTGCCCTCTCTTCTCCTCCTCCTCCTCCCCCTCCTCCTTGTCCTCCCCTCCTACTTGCCTTCTCTTCTCCTCCTCCTCCCCCTCCTCCTTGTCCTCCCCTCCTACTTGCCCTCTCTTCTCCTCCTCCTCCCTCTCCTCCTTGTCCTCCCCTCCTACTTGCCTTCTCTTCTCCTCCTCCTCCCCCTCCTCCTTGTCCTCCCCTCCTACTTGCCCTCTCTTCTCCTCCTCCCCCCTCCTCCTTGTCCTCCCCTCCTACTTGCCCTCTCTTCTCCTCCTTGTCCCCCCCTCCTCCTTGTCCTCCCCTCCTACTTGCCCTCTCTTCTTCTCCTCCTCCTCCTCCCCCTCCTCCTTGTCCTCCCCTCCTACTTGCCCTCTCTTCTCCTACCCCTCCTCCTTGTCCTCCCCTTCTACTTGCCCTCTCTTCTCCTCCTTCCTCCCCCTCATCCTTGTCCTCCCTTCCTACTTGCCCTCTCTTCTCCTCCTCCTCCCCCTCCTCCTTGTCCTCCCCTCCTACTTGCCCTCTCTTCTCCTCCTCCCCCCTCCTCCTTGTCCTCTCCTCCTACTTGCCCTCTCTTCTCCTCCTTGTCCTCCCCTCCTCCTTGTCCTCCCCTCCTACTTGCCCTCTCTTCTCCTCCTCCCCCCTCCTTGTCCTCCCATCCTACTTGCCCTCTCTTCTCCTCCTCCTCCTTGTCCTCCCCTCCTACTTGCCCTCTCTTCTCTTACTTGCTCTCTCTTCTCCTCCTCCCCTCCTCCTTGTCCTCCCCTCCTACTTGCCCTCTCTTCTCCTTCTCCTCCTCCCCTCCTCCTTGTCCTCCTCTACTACTTGCCCTCTCTCCTTCTCCTACATGTAACCATCATTAGATCTTCAATCACTCTATTTTAAGGGGCTATGCTTTCCTCTTCACTTTGTTTCACCCCTTTCATCATGATCTTGGTGGGTCTGCGTATCAGCTAAGGTCTTGTTTAGCCCACTAGGTGCTGTCATGATCTTGGTGGGTCTGGGTACCAGCTAGTGTCTTGTTTAGCCCACTAGGTGCTGTCCTGATCTTGGTGGGTCTGCGTACCAGCTAGTGTCTTGTTTAGCCCACTAGGTGCTGTCATGATCTTGGTGGGTCTGCGTACCAGCTAGTGTCTTCTTTATCCCACTGGATGCTGTCTTTGGCACTGTAACAATGTAGTGTTGTTATTATAGGGAGAAACACACCGGCAGGATGAATTCTTGGAGCTTTGGGGAAATAATATCTTTCTTTCGTTCTTTCCACACCTCTCCTTTCCCTCTTTCGCTCTCGCCCTCTCTCTTCTTCTTTTCCAGATTTCGGGGTCTAGAAGGTCTTTTAGACAAACCCTCTAACTGACGGGTTGGGGAGTAAAGACGGAGACCTTTGAACTGTAACCTTTAGACCTTTGTGACTGAATACTGACTGAATGCCTATGTGAATAACTCTGGTCTGGCCTGAGAACGACCCCTGATCCCTAGCCCCTGACCCCTAGTCCCTAACTCCAACCCCTAGTCCCTAACTCCAACCCCTAGTCCCTACCTCCTAACCCCCGTAGGCCCCTAATGCCTACCTCCTAGCCCTAGTCCCTACCTCCTAGCCCTAGGCACTCTTGTGTTGATATAACCCAACATGGCTGCAGCAAATCCATTGAAAGGCTCAGTGGTGGAAGGTGTAACCATCCATCCTCATATTGTTTTCAGACAGGCAGGGGTCCTGACAGGCCTGTGTGTCTGTGTCCAGGGCAGCTAAATGCCTGTGTGTATTGGGTGGTGGTGGTGATGTGCTTTGTTACTAATAAACCTAATATGAAATCAAATAACGTCAGTGTCTCTCTCTGTCCTCTCTTTCACATCTGTGTTCCATATGGCAGACTATTCCTTATATAATGTACTACTGGTGACATGGTCCTATATAGCAGACTATTCCTTATATAATGTACTACTGGTGACATGGTCCTATATAGCAGACTATTCCTTATATAATGTACTACTGGTGACATGGTCCTATATAGCAGACTATTCCTTATATAATGTACTACTGGTGACATGGTCCTATATAGCAGACTATTCCTTATATAATGTACTACTGGTGACATGGTCCTATATAGCAGACTATTCCTTATATAATGTACTACTGGTGACATGGTCCTATATAGCAGACTATTCCTTATATAATGTACTACTGGTGACATGGTCCTATATAGCAGACTATTCCTTATATAATGTACTACTGGTGACATGGTCCTATATAGCAGACTATTCCTTATATAATGTACTACTGGTGACATGGTCCTATATAGCAGACTATTCCTTATATAATGTACTACTGGTGACATGGTCCTATATAGCAGACTATTCCTTATATAATGTACTACTGGTGACCAGGCCCCATGATCTTTTCTACCATCCTCTGTCTTGGAGTTAATAATCCCTACACCTCCCTGTCTCCCTACACCTCCCTGTCTCCCTACACCTCCCTGTCTCCCTACACCTCCCTGTCTCCCTACACCTCCCTGTCTCCCTACACCTCCCTGTCTCCCTACACCTCCCTACTCCTCCCTCCCTACACCTCCCTCCCTGTCTCCTTTTACCCCCCTGTCTCCTTTTACCTCCCTGTCTCCTTTTACCTCCCTGTCTCCCTCCCTACTCCCCCCTCCTTACACCTCCCTCCCTCCCTCCCTCCCTACTCCTCCCTGCCCTCCTCATGCCTTCCACTAAACCCACCCACTTCTACCCATCCTATGATGAAGGTATGGCGATGACGTGAGCAAAGCCATGGACACGGGCATCCAATCAGTGATCAACGTGGGCGTGGCCGCATTCAACGTGGACAACTTGGGTATCAAGGGCGTCCTGAAGACTGCCGGCAAACAGACGGCTAAAGCTGTGGTCAAAGAGCGAAACAATACCACGCAGGTCACAGTGGGAGACCACAACCACACTGTCAACGGAGGACCAGCGGAGAAAGAGATGTGGGAGAGGAAGAAGGATGAGGAAGAGAAGAAATAGATGTCATACTCATTTATGTGGCTCTTGTCTATTTGGCCCCTATATATTTTAGCCCCTATATCTTTAATCCCCTCTCTGTGTTCATAGGCCCCTAAATCTTTTGGCCCCTCAGTGTGTTCATAGGCCCCTATATATTTTATCCCCTCTCTGTGTTCATAGGCCGCTATATCTTTTGGCCCTCAGTGTGTTCATAGGCCCCTATATCTTTTGGCCCCTCAGTGTGTTCATAGGCCCCTATATCTTTTGGGCCCTCAGTGTGTTCATAGGCCCCTATATCTTTTTGCCCCTCTGTGTTAATAGGCAGTTATATATTTTATCCCCTCTCTGTGTTCATAGGCCGCTATATCTTTAGACCCCTCTGTGTTCATAGATCTGAATGGGGTAGATACTGTACATGTAAGAATCATGGTGATAGCTCCTCACTACCTCCAGTTTGCAAAAAAGAGCTTGCATCATATTGTTTTTAAATCTATCCAGACCTTTCGCTCTAGGTTGAAGTTGCCCCTAAAAGCTGATCTTGGGTGCAGTTTTGTATCCCCCCCCCCTCTAATGGTTAGGATTAGGGTTAAGGTTAGGATTAAGGTTAGGATTAGGGTTAAAATTAGGATTAGGATTAGGGTTATGGTTAGGATTGAGGGATGGGGAAGCTGGTCCTAGATCTGTACATAGGGAATACTTCAGTCTTTTCAGACATGGAACCTGTCCAATGTGTTCCATCTCACCTTACTGTATGTAGCCTACTTAACTGTTCATTCCTCTGAATGTTGGAGCCATATTAAATGAAGGATATGTTTCATAGAATGTGTAATATATAAATATTAGTATCTGTGCCAAAATATACCAATATACCTCTGTCGCTGTTGCTGTTTCTCTGTGCGGTTTGTAATTAAACTGTCTATTTTAATATTCAGTCGTTTGTTATGAAACGATTTTCTGTAATATATTTTTTGTTGTTGCTTCATGTCCTTGATTGTCAGATCAGATAATAAATAATAATAATACTTATTTCACTGCGTTTATTTGAACCGAAACGCATGTAGGAGCCGCATACAATCGTGACGTCGTTTTTCAAAACGCAGGTGACGCGCTACTCCTTCAGATGCTCTGAAATCAACTTCCGACAAAAACGTGCAGGACACGACTGTCTCCATTGGCAACGAGGAGAACAAACTTTGAGTTGATGGCAACATTGAGAAGAACAACATGGGAGATGCGGACTTCAGCAAATACGATTCAGCCCGTTTACAGGACGAATTGGCGCAGGAGAGAGAGATGAAGTAAGTACAACGTGTATTGTAAGGGAATGCATTTATAATGAGGGATACCTAAAGAAAATAGGACCTCTGAAATAGAAATGGATGGCCAACCCTTCAGTAAAGTATATTTTTACCCTCCCTGAACGCTTCAAAAAGTGACCCCTATACCCAAAATAATAATTTCAACCAAGTCGATAGCAGAGAACCTGCTGTTTACCCTCACGCGTAGACTGCCGTTGAGTGAACCGACAATCACAAAATGCAGTCAAGCCATCCGCTCCTCAGTTTCCGCCTGAATATTTATGCGCGAAAACACTACACGGTAATGCGTGTTTTTTTCTGGAAACTTAGTCATATACACAGACTTTTTAAATGTATTTTATTTAACTAGGCAAGTCAGTTAAGAACAAATTCATATTTACAACGACGGCCTACCCCGGCCAAACCCTAACCCGGTTGTGATACAGCCTGGAATCGAACCAGGGTCTGGCGCCTTAGACCGCAGCGCCACTCGGGAGGCCGTATAGAGACGATAGCTACAAATAATTCCAAGCAAACAGTTTGAAGCGACACTAATTCAATTAATCATAATCAAAATCCTACCAAATAGTTAATTTCATTTTCACGCCTTATCAAAAATGACTGGTTTCACGGGTAGAATGTGGTTGCAGAGGCTGCGTTAGCCTAACAGTGGTTCTGTTAAGGACATGCTAAATTGTTTACAGTCATGACATATAAACACAGCAGACACACACACACGGCTTTACAGCCGGATCTACGTGAGCGTTATATGTGTTTTAGTAGATCGTTAATCCAGTGAGATGACCGTTGCTTCCTATATTATGCCATCTAAAAATATGGGTTAATACAATTGGTTATTCTATATTTCAGTGAACTTTTAAGTAGGCTAACTTAATACAATTTTAACACAGTGAACTTGGATGGTAAACATTTTGTCACGTCTGCCACTAGTACATCAATAATCTATTGTCTTTAACATTGCAAAGCATGAGTGTTGTGTATTCGCGCTGACAAATTCAGAACGGAAACTGAGGAGCAGAAGTCGATGTCTTGACCGTGTTTTGTGTTTTGCGACTGTCGGCTCACTTGACTGCAGTGGACAAACTTTAACGGTGAAAACATATCCATTATAATAAAAACACTGCATAACTCTATCATCTTATTGATTTTTTTTTTCCTTTTTATGCAATGTGCAATACTACTTATGCAATGTGCAATACTACTCATGTTACCTGCTTAGAGACTAGCATAATCTTTTTTAACAAAACAACACAACATGACAAGTCATGAACGCTCTGCAGCACCTGAGATGTATAGATTTTTATACAGGTTATTGTAAAAGAAGAAAAGACAACAGTCTTAAGTTTGGAACAGTGTTAAAGTTGTTTTATTAAATTGAGCGCAACAGAACCAGTTACAACTGAAGTATCTGGTCATCAATAAACTATATATAAATCGTTTTGTTTTTTTGTCATTTGGAAAAATATCACTTTCTAATTTATTCTATTACAATCTATCGTATGGATTTTTCCAAAAGAGATTTGTTTTCTGTGATGAAGGCATGTGAATCTGCTAGGCTAAACTAACACAATAGGCATGTGAATCTGCTAGGCTAAACTAACACAATAGGCATGTGAATCAGCTAGGCTAAACTAACACAATAGGCATGTGAATCTGCTAGGCTAAACTAACACAAAAGGCATGTGAATCTGCTAGGCTAAACTAACACAATAGGCATGTGAATCTGCTAGGCTAAACTAACACAATTGTAACGTCCTGACCAGAGTTCTTATGTGTTTTGCTTGTTTTAGTGTTGGTCAGGACGTGAGCTGGGTGGGAATTCTATGTTGTGTGTCTAGTTCGTCTGTTTCTGTGTTCAGCCTAATATGGTTCTCAATCAGAGACAGCTGTCAATCGTTGTCCCTGATTGAGAATCATATAAAGGTGGCTTGTTTTGTGTTGGGGATTGTGGGTGGTTGTTTCCTGTCTCTGTGTTTTGTCTGCACCAGATAGGTCTGTCTCGGTTTTTTCACATTTGTTATTTTGTATGTTGTTTGTAGTGTTCCACTTGTTCTTTAATTAAACATGTTGAACACTAGCCGCGCTGCACTTTGGTCCTCTCTTTCACCCCTGGAAGAAAGCCGTGACAATAATAGGCATGTGAATCAGCTAGGCTAAACTAACACAATAGGCATGTGAATCAGCTAGGCTAAACTAACACAATAGGCATGTGAATCAGCTAGGCTAAACTAACACAATAGGCATGTGAATCAGCTAGGCTAAACTAACACAATAGGCATGCATCTCCTGCATCTCCCCGGCATGATCCTCAAAGCAAAGACTAGCCAAACTGGATGTTTCTAAAAGTTCAAAGGCACTGTAGAATGATTGTTTAGCCTAATAAGGTCTTTATTTTGTCTCATTATTATTTAATTCAAAGTATTTAATGAACATTTTATCAAGTCTAAATGCGAAATGTATAGGCATGTTGTTGATGTGTTGTTGAAATGCTGTTGTTGATGTGTTGTTGATGTGTTGTTGTTGTTGATGTGTTGTTGATGTGTTGTTGTTGTTGATGTGTTGTTGAAATGCTGTTGTTGATGTGTTGTTGATGTGTTGTTGTTGTTGATGTGTTGTTGAAATGCTGTTGTTGATGTGTTGTTGATGTGTTGTTGTTGTTGATGTGTTGTTGATGTGTTGTTGAAATGCTGTTGTTGATGTGTTGTTGATGTGTTGTTGTTGTTGTTGTTGATGTGTTGTTGTTGTGTTGTTGAAATGCTGTTGTTGATGTGTTGTTGATGTGTTGTTGAAATGCTGTTGTTGATGTGTTGTTGATGTGTTGTTGTTGTTGATGTGTTGTTGATGTGTTGTTGATGTGTTGTTGTTGTTGATGTGTTGTTGATGTGTTGTTGATGTTGATGTGTTGTTGTTGTTGATGTGTTGTTGTTGTTGATGTGTTGTTGTTGTTGATGTGTTGTTGATGTGTTGTTGATGTGTTGTTGATGTGTTGTTGATGTTGATGTGTTGTTGATGTGTTGTTGATGTGTTGTTGAAATGCTGTTGTTGATGTGTTGTTGATGTGTTGTTGTTGTTGATGTGTTGTTGATGTGTTGTTGTTGTTGATGTGTTGTTGATGTGTTGTTGATGTGTTGTTGATGTGTTGTTGATGTGTTGTTGATGTGTTGTTGATGTGTTGTTGATGTGTTGTTGATGTGTTGTTGTGTTGTTGATATGTTATTGATATGTTATTGATGTGTTGTTGATGTGTTGTTGATATGTTATTGTTGTGTTGTTGATGTGTTGTTGATGTGTTGTTGATGTGTTGTTGATGTGTTGTTGACGTGTTGTTGTTGTTGTTGTTGTTGTTGTTGTTGTTGTTGTTGATGTGTTGTTGTTGTGCTGAGCGCTCCTCCAAGCCTGTAGCATGTCTCAAATGCTTCACAATTTATTTCTTAAATGTCCTTGAAATAATAATAATATAGCCTAAATAATTATGCTACCTGGCTTTCTCTTGGCTTATCTAGAGTTAGTATGTTGTTTAATACCCTGTTGAAATGTTGAACATCAATTTGATAGTGACAGAATCACACATGACTTCCCAAGCAAAGTCAAGTGCAGCCTCTGAATATCATAGAGACAAACCAAAGATATCCCCATATGCATCGGAGTCGTGTCTTTCCCCAGCATTTTACTGCATGTTTCTAGCGCAAAGCATTGGGGACTAAAGCGTCATTATGGATCACTTGATATAATCAGGTCCATACATTTGTTTTCAACATCTTAAGCTAACATTTTCTTTAGCGAAAGCCACAATACCCTCACAATAACCTCTCAATATACCCTCACAATACCCCCTCAATATACCCTCACATACCCCCTCAATATACCCTCACATACCACCTCAATATACCCTCACAATACCCCCTCAATATACCCTCACATGCCCCCTCAGTATACACTCACATACCCTCACAATACCCCCTCACATACCCTCACATACCTCCTCAATATACCTTCACATACCCCCTCAATATACCTTCACATACCCCCTCAATATACCCTCACATACCCCCTTAATTCGAGCCCTGGTTTTATCCTAACACGCCGAGTGTCACGACTTCCGCCGAAGTCGGTCCCTCTCCTTGTTCGGGCGGCGTTCGGCGGTCAACGTCACCGGCTTTCTAGCCATCGCCGATCCACTTTTCATTTTCCATTTGTTTTGTCTTTGTTTTACACACCTGGTTTCAATCCCCCAATTACTTGTTCATTATTTAACCCTCTGTTCCCCCATGGTTGTTTGTGAGTGATTGTTTGTCTTGTATATGGTCCGTTATTGTGGGCTCGTAATATTGTGTTGTAATTGGTAATACTTCAGTAAATACGTTGATTACTCATACCTGCTGTCCTGCGCCTGACTTATCTACACCAGCTACACACAGGATCGTTTACACCGAGCCCTTCACTGACACTAAGCTATTTAAGGGGCGCATGGTGATTGAAGGAATTGGCTGACAAAATCTATGGATAGTAGACTATAATTTTGTCTGTCGATCAGGTAGACCTACCTCTTAATTCTTGAAAAGGAAGAAATAGGCTCCAACACAACGCCTTCTTGTTGTTAGTAGCCTAAAATCAAATTAAAATGAGGACTGTTTAAATTAATTAGGCCTTCTCGAATTAGCCTACTTTCAGCACCCATGTACTGTCCATTTTCGCGGCTGCCGCTTCATAGTAATATAAGTTATGTAAATGACTTAAATATGGCTTATTGTGAGGTCAATAACTGTGATAAATAGCTTCATTGTGGGCAACGAAACATTGTTTTTAATCAAATCATTTATAGCAGTAACAAGCTTACCTCCAGTCCTAGTCTTCTCTGCACTCTTCCTCTAAATCTGAACAGGACATCAGTAGGCCTGGTACACGTAAACAGATATTACATTTTTTGAGGGACAAATACATTTTATTTTCGTGAGGAAGCCTTTGACTCGCCTGCTGAAGTACCACCGTACACAGCATAGAAATTGGTCAGGCAGCACAAACAGGTTTAAATTAGCAAGAGCAGGATTGGCAATGTCTATCCATTGCAGTGTGTAATGCAGTGTAGCCTAGTTTTATATACACCATCCCAGCAGCGCAAATAACTTGGAAAGTACAATTTTCTTACAAATATAACTTTGCCCTGTCAATCAATCAATCAATCAAATGTATTTATAAAGCCCTTCTTACATCAGCTGATATCTCAAAGTGCTGTACAGAAACCCAGCCTAAAACCCCCAAACAACAAGCAATGCAGATGTAGAAGCACGGTGACAAAGGAAAAACTCTCTACGAAGGCCAGAACCTAGGAAGAAACTTAGAGAAGAACCAGGCTCTCCGAGCATCCTGTTGGTATATCCTAGGCTTGCAGCCTATAGTGAAAGGTTAAGGATAATTTGATAGCGACTACACGAGGCGTACTTGATATTGCGCACCCAGCAGAGAATGAGGGGCAGCATCGGGCACAAATCAAGATACAATAAAGCAACTCATTCTCAATGACTGAGCAATATGACATTTTATCGATTGTAAATTACATGACCCTCTCCTGGAGTAAAACATCAATAAATACTAATCCCTCCCCCATGACTGAAATTGAAAAGGCATGACCCTCCCCCATTTTCCTCTGGGTCAATAATGGTAGTTATACTATCACCAATCCACATTAAATGCCCATACCTCTCCCTCTCTCTCTCTTTCTCTCTCTCTCTCTCTCTCTCTCTCTCTCTCGCTCTCTCGTTTCCCTCCTGCCTGTAGAGAGATGCTGCAGGAGTCTGTGTGTGATCTGAGGAGCACCATGACAGAGTTGGAGGAGAGCCTAAACAGTGTGAACCTTGAGGGTGAGTCTGTATGGTGTGTGTGGGCAAGGAGGGTGAGTCTGTATGATGTGTGTGAACAGGGAGGGTAAGTCTGTATGGTGTGTGTGTGGACGGGGAGGGTGAGTCTGTATGGTGTGTGTGAACAGGGAGGGTGAGTCTGTATGGTGTGTGTGGACAGGGAGGGTAAGTCTGTATGGTGTGTGTGGGCAAGGAGGGTGAGTCTGTATGATGTGTGTGGACAGGGAGGGTAAGTCTGTATGGTGTGTGTGGGCAAGGAGGGTGAGTCTGTATGGTGTGTGTGGACAGGGAGGGTAAGTCTGTATGGTGTGTGTGGGCAAGGAGGGTGAGTCTGTATGATGTGTGTGAACAGGGAGGGTAAGTCTGTATGGTGTGTGTGTGGACGGGGAGGGTGAGTCTGTATGCTGTGTGAGAACAGGGAGGGTGAGTCTGTATGGTGTGTGTGGACAGGGAGGGTAAGTCTGTATGGTGTGTGTGGGCAAGGAGGGTGAGTCTGTATGATGTGTGTGAACAGGGAGGGTAAGTCTGTATGGTGTGTGTGGGCAAGGAGGGTGAGTCTGTATAATGTGTGTGAACAGGGAGGGTGAGTCTGTGTGGTGTGTGTGGACAGGGAGGGTGAGTCTGTATGGTGTGTGTGTCACTGTGGACAGGGAGGGTGAGTCTGTATGGTGTGTGTGAACAGGGAGGGTGAGTCTGTATGGTGTGTGTGGACAGGGAGGGTAAGTCTGTATGGTGTGTGTGTGGACAGGGAGGGTAAGTCTGTATAATGTGTGTGAACAGGGAGGGTGAGTCTGTATGATGTGTGTGAACAGGGAGGGTGAGTCTGTATGGTGTGTGTGAACAGGGAGGGTGAGTCTGTATAATGTGTGTGAACAGGGAGGGTGAGTCTGTGTGGTGTGTGTGAACAGGGAGGGTGAGTCTGTATGGTGTGTGTGTCACTGTGGACAGGGAGGGTGAGTCTGTATGGTGTGTGTGTCACTGTGGACAAGGAGAGTGAGTCTGTATGGTGTGTGTGGGCAAGGAGGCATCCCCAATTAGGATCCCCAATTAGCTGCTGCCAAGGCAACGGCTACTCTTCCTGGGGTCCAAACAGGAATCAAAACAGTCTCTTGTGTTGTACCGATGAGTGTCCGAACTGTGGGCCAACTGCTTGAACAGACAGTTCAGTACCTTTCATCCATCAACACCTCACACAAAGACCAATAGAGATGCACCTCATTCTCTCTCACTTATTATCAATTTCTTTCTTTCTTTTAAAAGCTAATTTCCTGCAATTCTACACATTTCCCATGTCTTTATGTGTGTTCATGTGATGTCAGGAGTCGAATCCTCGCCCCCCCAAACATGTTTAGAGCTTTACTGTTGCCTGGTGGTTAGTAGTGTTGCTATGGCAGCTGAAGCATGGCTCCGTGTGAGAAGGTCACGTCCATGTTCAGTGAACTAATGGAATAAACACACAAGCCTGTTCACTTGATTAAATATGATATAGCAACACATGTTACATTAAACTACATTACATCGTGTAGTGTAATGCATGTTGAGTGTGGGATGGGATGTGCATCTTCCTGCCAGGTAACGAGTGGAAGACCCGATACGACACGCAGTTGGAGCTGAACGGGCAGCTGGAACGTCAGATCACACTTGTTCACGAAAAAATGGAGGACCTGCAGAGAAACCCCATGGGTAATAGGAAGGACATGTTAAACACACGCACACACACACACTAAACACACACACACACACACCCACTAAACACACACACACACACCCACTAAACACACACACACACACCCACTAAACACACACGCACACACACACACACACACTAAACACACACACACACACACTAAACACACACACACACACCCACTAAACACACACACACACACCCAAATAAACACACACGCACACACTAAACACACACACACACACCCACTAAACACACACACACACACCCACTAAACACACACACACCCACTAAACACACACACACACACACACCCACTAAACACACACGCACACACACACACACACACTAAACACACACACACACTAAACACACACACACACACCCACTAAACACACACACACACACCCAAATAAACACACACGCACACACTAAACACACACACACACACCCACTAAACACACACACACACACCCACTAAACACACACACACCCACTAAACACACACACACACACACACCCACTAAACACACACACACCCACTAAACACACACGCACACAATGAAAATGATTTTGTGGATTTTTAGGGTGCTTTTGAGGTGACCCCACATGTTTTCTATGTGTCTTTGCAGATCGATTAGCCTCAATACGATCCTATTATGAGGTTCCAGTGGTGAGTTCTTACATATATTGGACTGTATATTTTATGGTATATAATATAATATAATATACTGCATATTATAGATATTATATTATATACTGCATGCTATATATATATATATATATATATTATATTATATACTGTATATTAAAGATATGATATTATATACTGTATATTATAGATATTATATTATATACTGTATATTATAGATATGATATTATATACTGTATATTATAGATATTATATTATATACTGTATATTATAGATATTATATTATATACTGTATATTATAGATATTATATTATATACTGTATATTATAGATAGTATATTATATACTGCATATTATAGATATTATAGTTATTATATTATATACTGTATATTATAGATATCATATTATATACTGCATGTTATAGATATTATATTATATGCTACATATTATAGATATTATATTATATACTGTATATTATAGATATTCTATTATATACTGCATATTATAGATATTATAGTATATACTGCATATTATAGTTATTATAGTTCATACTTTATATTATAGATATTATATTATATACTGTATATTATAGATATCATATTATATACTGCATATTATAGATATTATATTATATACAGTGCGTTCGGAAAGTATTCAGACCCCTTCACTTTTTCCACATTTTGTTACGTTACAACCTTATTCTAAAATCTATTAATTAAATTGTTTTCCTCATCAATCTACCCACAATACTCCATAATGACAAAGCAAAAACATGTTTTTAGAAATGTTTGCAAATGTATAAAAAATTACAAACAGAAATACCTTATTTACGTAAGTATTCAGACCCTTTGCTATGAGACTCAAAATTGAGCTCAGGTGCATCCTGTTTCCATTGATCATCCTTGAGATGTTTCTATAACTTGATTGGAGTCCATCTGTGGTAAATTGTATTGATTAGACATCCTGTCTTTATAAGGTCCCTCAAACCAAGTCATGAGGTCGAAGGAATTGTCTGTAGAGCTCCGAGACAGGATTGTACTGTATATGTTATAGACATTATATTATATACTGTATATGTTATAGATATTGTATTATATACTGTATATTTTATATATATATTATATTGACAGTCAGACAGATCCACAGAGGTGATTAGATTGACAGACAGACAGATCCACAGAGAGGATTAGATTGACAGTCAGACAGATCCACAGAGAGGATTAGATTGACAGTCAGACAGATCCACAGAGGTGATTAGATTGACAGTCAGACAGATCCACAGAGAGGATTAGAGAGAGATGAACACACAACACCAATAGAACACACAGAGAACCAACCAGTAGTGCCAGACCAGGCCAGAGCAGACCAGACCAGATCAGACCAGAGCAGACCAGATCAGACAAGACCAGCCCAGACCAGACCAGGCCAGATCAGACAAGACCAGACCAGACCAGACCAGATCAGACCAGACCAGATCAGACCAGACCAGACCAGCCCAGACCAGGCCAGATCAGACAAGACCAGACCAGGCCAGATCAGACAAGACCAGCCCAGACCAGACCAGGCCAGATCAGACCAGACCAGACCAGACCAGATCAGACCAGACCAGCCCAGACCAGGCCAGACCAGACCAGACCAGACCAGACCAGACCAGGCCAGATCAGACAAGACCAGACCAGATCAGACCAGACCAGACCAGACCAGGCCAGATCAGACAAGACCAGACCAGACCAGGCCAGATCAGACAAGACCAGACCAGAACAGACCAGACCAGACCAGACCAGGCCAGCTGCCACTTTAGATGACTCTGCTGATGTAGACAGAATAAACCTGACTTTAATCACAGCTCAGTAATCACTGGATTATACACTAAACCAGAGAACACACTCCTTACTGTTTTGCCTGTGTGTGTGTGTGTGTGTGTGTGTGTGTGTGTGTGTGTGTGTGTCTGAGCACGCCTGGCAGATGGTAATTAGCATATCTGGGGAGGGTGAATGTGATCTGCATAAGAGAGAGAGAGAGAGAGAGAGAGAGGAGGGAGATACAGGCCTAGAGAAAGAGAGAGATGAGATACAGGCCTTGGGAGAGAGAGAGAGAGTGACAGAGAGTTTCCATTCAAAATGAAGGGAGAGATGGAGAGGGTTACACGTTCTACCTGCTATTCTCTAGTCAGAATAACAGTTGTTTGTTAGTTGGCGCTAACAACAGAAGGTTAAAGATGTCCTCCAACCATTTAAATAAAAATAACGATATGCCAAGTATAAATACAGTAAAGTACACACACTAAATACATTCAAGTATAAATACAGTAAAGTACACACACTAAATACATTCAAGTATAAATACAGTAAAGTACACACACTAAATACATTCAAGTATAAATACAGTAAAGTACACACACTAAATACATTCAAGTATATATACAGTAAAGTACACACACTAAATACATTCAAGTATAAATACAGTAAAGTACACACACTAAATACATTCAAGTGTAAATACAGTAAAGTACACACACTAAATACATTCAAGTATAAATAGAGTAAAGTACACACACTAAATACATTCAAGTATAAATATAGTAAAGTACACACACTAAATACATTCAAGTATAAATACAGTAAAGTACACACACTAAATACATTCAAGTATAAATAGAGTAAAGTACACACACTAAATACATTCAAGTATAAATATAGTAAAGTACACACACTAAATACATTCAAGTATAAATACAGTAAAGTACACACACTAAATACATTCAAGTATATATATAGTAAAGTACACACACTAAATACTTTAAAGTGTCACTCCGGTCTCCTTTTCACCTCATTTAACAACTGATTTCCGTAACATAAGGCACATCTCAATAGTTGATCTCGGTAAGTCATGACATAGTGTGTGTCTTTTGATTAAAATAACAATTTCCCTTGGGGCCTCCCGGGTGGGGCAGTGGTCTAGGGCACTGCATCGCAGTGCTAACTGCGCCACCAGAGTCTCTGGGTTCGCCCCCAGGCTCTGTCGCAGCCGGCCGCGACCGGGAGGTCCGTGGGGCGACGCACAATTGGGCCAGCGTCGTCCGGGTTAGGGAGGTTTTGGCCGGTAGGGATTTCCTTGTCTCATCGCGCTCCAGCGACTCCTGTCGCGGACTGGGCACAGTGCGCGGTAACCAAGGGGGCCAGGTGCAAGGTGTTTCCTCCGACACATTGGTGCGGCTGGCTTCCGGGTTGGAGGCGCGCTGTGTTAAAGAAGCAGTGCGGCTTGGTTGGGTTGTGCTTCGGAGGACGCATGGTTTTCGACCTTCGTCTCTCCCGAGCCCGTACGGGAGTTGTAGCGATGAGACAAGATAGTAATTACTAGCGATTGGATACCACGAAAATTGGGGAGAAAAGGGGGATAAAAAAAATAAAATAAAAATAAAATAAATATTTCCCTAATAGCCCTGTTTCCATGGACACATCTGAAATCAGGCTACTGATTGGACTCTGATAAATGCAGAAAATCACCAATCAAAAGAAACCAATCAAAATAGAGCTTCTACCACATCGACCATGTTATTTTTGGGAAGTACACTGCTCAAAAAAATAAAGGGAACACTTAAACAACACAATGTAACTCCAAGTCAATCACACTTCTGTGAAATCAAACTGTCCATTTAGGAAGCAACACTGATTGACAATAAATTTCACATTCTGTTGTGCAAATGGAATAGACAAAAGGTGGAAATTATAGGCAATTAGCAAGACACCCCCAATAAAGGAATGGTTCTGCAGGTGGTGACCACAGACCACTTCTCAGTTCCTATGCGTCCTGGCTGATGTTTTGGTCACTTTTGAATGCTGGCGGTGCTCTCACTCTAGTGGTAGCATGAGACGGAGTCTACAACCCACACAAGTGGCTCAGGTAGTGCAGTTCATCCAGGATGGCACATCAATGCGAGCTGTGGCAAAAAGGTTTGCTGTGTCTGTCAGCGTAGTGTCCAGAGCATGGAAGCGCTACCAGGAGACAGACCAGTACATCAGGAGACGTGGAGGAGGCCGTAGGAGGGCAACAACCCAGCAGCAGGACCGCTACCTCTGCCTTTGTGCAAGGAGTAGCACTGCCAGAGCCCTGCAAAATGACCTCCAGCAGGCCACAAATGTGCATGTGTCAGCATATGGTCTCACAAGGGGTCTGAGGATCTCATCTCGGTACCTAATGGCAGTCAGGCTACCGCTGGCGAGCACATGGAGGGCTGTGTGGCCCCACAAAGAAATGCCACCCCACTCCATGACTGACCCACCGCCAAACCGGTCATGCTGGAGGATGTTGCAGGCAGCAGAACGTTCTCCACGGCGTCTCCAGACTCTGTCACGTCTGTCACATGTGCTCATGTGCTCAGTGTGAGCCTGCTTTCATCTGTGAAGAGCACAGGGCGCCAGTGGCGAATTTGCCAATATTGGTGTTCTCTGGCAAATGCCAAACGTCCTGCACGGTGTTGGGCTGTAAGCACAACCCCCACCTGTGGACGTCGGGCCCTCATACCACCCTCATGGAGTCTGTTTCTGACCGTTTGAGCAGACACATGCACATTTGTGGCCTGCTGGAGGTCATTTTGCAGGGCTCTGGCAGTGCACCTCCTTGCACAAAGGCGGAGGTAGTGGTCCTGGACAGGGAAACCTCTGGGCCCTGTACATGACTAGACCAGGAGTTAACCTGGACAGGGAAACCTCTGGGCCCTGTACATGACTAGACCAGGAGTTAACCTGGACAGGGAAACCTCTGGGCCCTGTACATGACTAGACCAGGAGTTAACCTGGACAGGGAAACCTCTGGGCCCTGTACATGACTAGACCAGGAGTTAACCTGGACAGGGAAACCTCTGGGCCCTGTACATGACTAGACCAGGAGTTAACCTGGACAGGGAAACCTCTGGGCCCTGTACATGACTAGACCAGGAGTTAACCTGGACAGGGAAACCTCTGGGCCCTGTACATGACTAGACCAGGAGTTAACCTGGACAGGGAAACCTCTGGGCCCTATACATGACTAGACCAGGAATTAACCTGGACAGGGAAACCTCTGGGCCCTATACATGACTAGACCAGGAGTTAACCTGGACAGGGTAACCTCTGGGCTCTGTAGTTCTAGTGGTCAGGTGGTCATGGTGTGTCTGCCTCTATTTCCCAGGATGCACTGAGGCAGAGGCTGAAGGTCCTGACCAATGAGAAGGCAGCGCTGCAGGGTCAGCTGTTAGACTGCAGACTGAGGATTGAACAGGAGGGGAAGGTCTCTCTCTCTCTCTCTCTCTCTCTCTCTCTCTCTCTCTCTCTCTCTCTCTCTCTCTCTCTCTCTCTCTCTCTCTCTCTCTCTCTCTCTCTCTCTCTCTCTCTCTCTCTCTCTCTCTCTCTCTCTCTCTCTCTCTCTCTCTCGCTCTCTCGCTCTCTCTGTCTCTCTCTCTCTTTCTGTGTCTCTGTGTCTCTGTGTCTCTGTGTCTCTGTGTCTCTGTGTCTCTCTGTCTCTCTGTCTCTCTGTCTCTCTGTCTCTCTGTCTCTCTCTCTCTCTCTCTCTCTCTCTCTCTCCCTCCATTTGTTTATTGTTTTGTCCGATCAGATTACGGTGTGTCACGTTTATGAGAATAAGGCTCAAATCTGCCAGTATTAGCGCCTACTAATCTATAATACCGTTCTGTTTTTCATCCACATAGCCACACAGCACACTGAACATCCCATGTGACGTTTCATATAGCCACACAGCACACTGAACATCCCATGTGACGTTTCATATAGCCACACAGCACACTGAACATCCCATGTGACGTTTCATATAGCCACACAGCACACTGAACATCCCATGTGACGTTTCATATAGCCACACAGCACACTGAACATCACATGTGACGTTTCATGCTCGGTAATCGTGAGGCAGAACAACATGTCCCATGATCTAAGTGTGCTCACTGGTTAAATTTGATCTTTTAGATTTTAATTATTTTCATTTAGACTTTTAAGGTCAACCACATTATATATATATGTCATATCAGGCGACCCCACATGGGGTTGCGACCCCTAGTTTGGGAACCACTGCTTTATTGTGTAGATATATAGACCCTCTAATCTGAAAGACCTGTTGGTGTAGATATATAGACCCTCTAATCTGAAAGACCTGTTGGTGTAGACACCTAGACACACCATCAGTTCATCTGATTAGTCTGACTCTTACTATGCACCCATATACTCGGAGGTCTCGTTCTTTCATGTCTCACTTTCTCTCTTTGAATTCCCAGGCCTTTTATAAAGCCAACGCTGTGAGGCGTGTGTACCTGTCAGAAATAGCTAAGGTAAGCATCCTCTTCTCACATCGGTCCTTCCTCCTATGAGGCAGAACTCCTGGCAAAGACCAGAGAACCACACACACACACACACACACACACACACACACACACACACACACACACACACACACACACACACACACACACACACACACACACACACACACACACACACACACACACACACACACACGCACGCACGCACGCACGCACACACCCAGACATGTACTCATGTACAAGTATTCAAATCTATTCAGATTTTAAGGAGGCTACATCAGTGTCTGTGTGATAGAAAATCTATTTTGCTGTGTCACAGTTGTCATCAACCCTGGATGTCACCAGGCGGCAATACCAGGTCCAGCCACAGAGGGAGAGGGCGCCAGAGAGCCAGCAGTACCCCGTCCAGCCACACAGGGCACCAGAGAGCCATATGAGGAAGTGAGTTCATGCAGCCTCTAACCACAGATCTAGGATCAGTTTACTAGCCCATCCAATTCTAAAAGTCACCATGATATGGGGGTGGAATTATATCTGATCGTGGACCAGTAGTTATTTAAGGACATTTCGGACTCAATAAAAACATGTTTACTCATCTGTGCTCTCTCTCTCTCTCTTGTCTCTATACACCACCCATGAGAACATGTTTCGGTTTAACGTCAGATGTAGCAGAGATAAAACCCGTACGTTTACATGGCAGTTATAACGGCAGGTACAATGTCATTACAGTGGAGTTACACGCTGTTACAGAATGGCCGAGTCTCGAAACCGATACCTGATACGACAGAACATAGAAAGTACAATGCACCTACAGGTTCAGATTGTTAACGTTATTTACAATACTGATACCTGTTTATAATTACTGTCTGTAAATCCACGCTGGTTTACTGGTGTACTAGGAGCCCCATTATAGAACTACATTCTGTACTAGGAGCCCCATATTATAGAACTACATTCTGTACTAGGAGCCCCATATTATAGAACTACATTCTGTACTAGGAGCCCCATATTATAGAACTACATTCTGTACTAGGAGCCCCATTATAGAACTACATTCTGTACTAGGAGCCCCATATTATAGAACTACATTCTGTACTAGGAGCCCCATATTATAGAACTACATTCTGTACTAGGAGCCCCATATTATAGAACTACATTCTGTACTAGGAGCCCCATATTATAGAACTACATTCTGTACTAGGAGCCCCATATTATAGAACTACATTCTGTACTAAGGGCCCCATATTATAGAACTACATTCTGTACTAGGAGCCCCATTATAGAACTACATTATGTACTAGGAGCCCCATTATAGAACTACATTCTGTACTAGGAGCCCCATATTATAGAACTACATTCTGTACTAGGAGCCCCATTATAGAACTACATTCTGTACTAGGAGCCCCATTATAGAACTACATTCTGTACTAGGAGCCCCATATTATAGAACTACATTCTGTACTAGGAGCCCCATATTATATTTACATTCTGTACTAGGAGCCCCATATTATATTTACATTCTGTACTAAGGGCCCCATATTATAGAACTACATTCTGTACTAGGAGCCCCATATTATAGAACTACATTCTGTACTAAGGGCCCCATATTATAGAACTACATTCTGTACTAGGAGCCCCATATTATAGAACTACATTCTGTACTAGGAGCCCCATATTATAGAACTACATTCTGTACTAAGGGCCCCATATTATAGAACTACATTCTGTACTAGGAGCCCCATATTATAGAACTACATTCTGTACTAGGAGCCCCATATTATAGAACTACATTCTGTACTAGGAGCCCCATATTATAGAACTACATTCTGTACTAGGAGCCCCATTATAGAACTACATTCTGTACTAGGAGCCCCATTATATGGGGCTCCTAGGAGCCCCATTACTAGGACTAGGAGCCCCATTATAAAAAAGAGAAAAGTAACCTTTCACAGTAGGAAGGACAAGTAACACAAGTAACACTCTTCATAAAGCTTTAATGTATTTAGGGAACCATAGAATGGCTGTGGCGAAGTCCCAATGCTCTCAGAGAAATAGTTCACCCCCGAATCTAAGTTCAAATCACATTTTTATTTTTATATTCTGTACCAGGAGCCCCATATTATAGAACTACATTCTGTACTAAGGGCCCCATATTATAGAACTACATTCTGTACTAGGAGCCCCATATTATAGAACTACATTCTGTCGGTGTCTGTCAGGCAGGTGATGTGGAATTAAAGTCTGCTGGTGGATTATTAAATACACACACACACACACACACACACACACACACACACACACACACACACACACACACACACACACACACACACACACACACACACACACACACACACACACACACACACACACACACACACACACACGTAATTCAATGTTAATCTCAGAGTCGTGCCATCGTGACATGCTAGCTCACGACACAGATTAGGAGATATCATTGGGCTTGTGACTGTGATCGGATGTGAATGACTTTACATGTTTTGAGTTGACAGCTCAAAAGAATTCCCTCAAGGCAGCTAGCTTGAGTTGTCAAAGTCAGAATATGTTATGAAATCAACTTCTCAATGCCGGTTATTTCGTTATATAAGGTTGTACTTTTATCATAAATTAGTTTTTTAAAATCCTTTGATATCATCTTTATAATGTATCAAATCTGAAAATGATTAATATTTTGCTGTTTCATTTGTTTGTTTGTTTATTCATCTCTCTCTCTCTCTCTCTCGCTCTTTGTCTCTGTCTCTGTCTGTCTCTGTCTGTCTCTGTCTCTGTCTGTCTCTGCCTGTCTCTGTCTCTGTCTGTCTCTCTCTCTGTCTGTCTCTCTCTGTCTCTGCCTCTGTCTGTCTCTCTCTGTCTCTCTCTGTCTCTGTCTCTCTCTCTCTTCTCTGAATTACAGAGGGAAGCAGACCAGTAAGCAGTCAGGAAGAGAGGAAGGGAGAGGAGGAGGAAGAGAGGGAGGAAGAGGAGGAGGAAGAGAGGGAGGAAGTGATGGAGGAAGAGACGGAGAAAGAGACGGAGGAAGAGGAGGAGAAAGAGAGGAAAGAAGAGAAGGAGGAAGAGGAGTCAGGAAGGCTGAGGTGGGGAGCAGGTTACCCATACTGAAACACTGAATCCCCTCTCATATACATATATGCAACAATGCTGGTTTGATTTGTGTAATAAAATCGTCTCACTGGTAATGTGGTGTGTATTTATACCCTAATGTTCTTTTTTGAGATCTGTGGGGACGACAGGATTGAATTGAAGAAAAAATGAGAGTTGTGACATGGAGGAGTGGGAAGGAGAAGGGGAGAAGGGATGAGGAGGGGATAGAGGAGAGGAGAAGGGATGAGGAGGGGATAGAGGAGAGGAGAAGGGATGAGGAGAGGAGAAGGGATGAGGAGAGGAGAAGGGATGAGGAGGGATAGAGGAGAGGAGAAGGGATGAGGAGGGGATAGAGGAGAGGAGAAGGGATGAGGAGGGGATAGAGGAGAGGGGAAGGGATGAGGAGGGGATAGAGGAGAGGGGAAGGGATGAGGAGGGGATAGAGGAGAGGAGAAGGGATAAGGAGGGGATAGAGGAGAGGAGAAGGGATAAGGAGGGGATAGAGGAGAGGAGAAGGGATGAGGAGGGGAGAAGGGATGAGGAGGGGATAGAGGACAGGAGAAGGGATGAGGAGGGGATAGAGGAGAGGGGAAGGGATGAGGAGGGGATGGAGGAGAGGGGAAGTGATGAGGAGGGGATAGAGGAGAAGGGATGAGGAGGGGATAGAGGAGAGGGGAAGTGATGAGGAGGCTTAGGAGACTGATGAGGAGAGGAGAGTAGCAGAGAGGGAAGAGGGGAGAGGAGAGTAGCAGAGGGGGAAGAGGGGAGAAGAGGTCCATACAAAAATCCCAAACCAGAAATGTTTCGGCCCTCCAGGACCAGAATTGAATAGTCCTGCTGTAGGGGTTTTGGGCCTTATTTACATATTTCCCAGGTTACCTTTCGGGTTGAACTTTCTCGTTACCAGTACACCCATGACTGCTAGTGATAGAGAAATGGTTGTATCACGCCCTGGCTATAGAGAGGCTTTTTTTTCTCTATTTTGGTTAGGCCAGGGTGTGACTAGGGTGGGCAATCTATGTCTGGTGTTCTATGTTGTCCTTGTTTTGTATTTCTGAGTGTATGGCACCTTGTTCTTCTCCTTCTCTATTCGACGATCGTAACAGAATCACCCACCAACCAAGGACCAAGCAGCATGGTATCGAGCAGCAGCGTTATCTGGACTCATGGACATGGGAGGAGATTTTGGATGGTAAGGGAACCTGGGCACAGGCTGGGGAATATCGCCGCCCCAAGGAAGAACTGGAGGCAGCTCAAGCTGAGCGGCGGCGATATGAGGAGTTAGCCCGGCAGCACAACAGGCACGAGAGGCACACGGGGAGACTGGCGGAGTCAGGCGATAGACCTTAGCCAACTCCCCGTGCTTACCGGAAGAAGCGCAGTACTGGTCAGGCACCGTGTTATGCGGTCAAGCGCACGGTGTCGCCAGTACGCGCTCATAGCCCGGAGCGCTAAACGCCAGCCCCCCGCAAGTGCCATGCGAGAGTGGGCATCCAGCCAGGGCATGTTTTGCCGGCTCAGCGTGTCTGGTCTCCGGTACGCCGTTTCGGCCCAGGGTATCCTGCGCCGGCTCTGCGTGCTGTGTCTCCGGGGCGCTGGGAGGGTGCAGTGCGTCCTATGCCTGCGCTCCGCCCGTGCCGGGCAAATGTGGGCATTGAGCCTAAGGGAGAGGTGCGCGTAGTATGCACCAGATCTCCAGTGCTCCCCCACAGCCCGGTTCAACCTGTGCCTCTTCCACACACCAGGCCTCCTGTAGGTCTCCCCAGCCTGGTGGGTCCTGTGTCAGTCCCACGCACCAGGCTGTCTCTCCGTCTCCTTCCTCCAGGTTCTCCCGTCAGTCCGGAGCTGCCAGAGCCGCCCGTCAGTCCGGAGCTGCCAGAGCCGCCCGTCAGTCCGGAGCCGCTAGAGCCGCCCGTCAGTCCGGAGCTGCCAGAGCCGCCCGTCACTCCGGAGCCGCCAGAGCAGCCCGTCACTCCGGAGCCGCCAGAGCAGCCCGTCACTCCGGAGCCGCTAGAGCAGCCTTTCACTCCGGAGCTGCCAGAGCAGCCCTTCACTCCGGAGCTGCCAGAATCGCAGCCCCTCAGTCCAGAGGCGCCCCTCAGTCCAGTGGTGCCCTCTACGAGGGTCTTCAGTCCGGGGCCCGCTGCGAGGGTCCCCGCTCCAGAGGCGCCACCTAAGTGGGACAAGACTGAGGTGGAGCGGGGTCCACGTCCCGCACCCGAGCCGCCGCCGTCTGACTAGGGCAGTCTATGTTCTTTTTTCTATGTTGTTGGTTTTCTATGTGTTTGGCCTGGTGTGGTTCCCAATCAGAAGCAGCTGTCTATCGTTGTCTCTGATTGGGAGCCATACTTAGGTAGCCTGTTTTCCCATTTTGAGTTGTGGGTGATTAATTTCTGTTTAGTGTGTGTTACACCTGACGGAGCTGTTTTCGGTTGTCACTTTGTTGTTTTTGCTTTTTAGTGTTCAGTTTCTATTAAATATGACGAACACTTACCACGCTGCGTTTTGGTCTTCACCTTCTTCCGACGACAGCCGGTACAGGTTGTT
Source organism: Salvelinus fontinalis (assembly GCF_029448725.1). Taxonomy (NCBI): domain Eukaryota; kingdom Metazoa; phylum Chordata; class Actinopteri; order Salmoniformes; family Salmonidae; genus Salvelinus; species Salvelinus fontinalis. The sequence continues at coordinate 42,972,691 of NC_074674.1, read as the reverse complement.
ACATTCGTTCATTTTCAGTCCTGTGACCTGAACCAAGTGAGTGAACATGTTGTCATTGAACTTTATTTATTTAAGATAAATCAATACATATTTCATAAGGCTCTCTTTTGAGAGTTTTACCCTAATGCAGTGGCCTGAAATGTCTAGTTTACTGAGAATGAACCAGTTAAGAACATTCATTTATTTCAGTGTACTACCTCCTACACACACACACACACACACACACACACACACACACACACACACACACACACACACACACACACACACACACACACACACACACACACACACACACACACTCACACTGCGTATACTACCTCCTACAACCTCCTGCATTACATAAACAATACTGGATCATCGTCACAAATATTTGAATATCTAAACCAAACAGCTAAATGTCCAACTCAAACTACAACATATTATAACTGTAACCATTCTCAACAGCTATATCTTTCCAAAATACAGAGTTGTTGCTTTTCATTCTCTATTTTCCCAAGGTACTGTCCAACTACTGTAGACAGTCCGATGTCCAACTCTGTCCGCAATAGTTACTGTAGACAGCCCGATGTCCAACTCTGTCTACAATAGTTACTACAGACAGCCCGATGTCCAACTCTGTCCACAATAGTTACTACAGACAGCCCGATGTCCAACTCTGTCCACAATAGTTACTACAGACAGCCCGATGTCCAAATCTGTCCACAATAGTTACTACAGACAGCCCGATGTCCAACTCTGACTACAATAGTTACTACAGACAGCCCGATGTCCAACTCTGTCTACAATAGTTACTACAGACAGCACGATGTCCAACTCTGTCTACAATAGTTACTACAGACAGCCCGATGTCCAACTCTGACTACAATAGTTACTACAGACAGCCCGATGTCCAACTCTGTCTACAATAGTTACTACAGACAGCACGATGTCCAACTCTGTCTACAATAGTTACTACAGACAGCCCGATGTCCAACTCTGTCCACAATAGTTACTACAGACAGCACGATGTCCAACTCTGTCTACAATAGTTACTGTAGACAGCCCGATGTCCAGCTCTGTCCACAATAGTTACTACAGACAGCCCGATGTCCAACTCTGTCTACAATAGTTACTACAGACAGCCCGATGTCCAACTCTGTCTACAATAGTTACTACAGAAAGCCCGATGTCCAACTCTATCCACAATAGTTACTGTAGACAGCCCGATGTCCAGCTCTGTCCACAATAGTTACTACAGACAGCCCGATGTCCAACTCTGTCTACAATAGTTACTACAGACAGTACGATGTCCAACTCTATCCACAATAGTTACTACAGACAGCCCGATGTCCAACTCTGTCTACAATAGTTACTACAGACAGCCCGATGTCCAACTCTGACTACAATAGTTACTACAGACAGCCCGATGTCCAACTCTGTCCACAATAGTTACTACATACAGCCCGATGTCCAACTCTTTCCACAATAGTTACTGCAGACAGCCCGATGTCCAACTCTGTCCACAATAGTTACTACAGACAGCCCGATGTCCAACTCTGTCCACAATAGTTACTACAGACAGCCCGATGTCCAATTCTTTCCACAATAGTTACTACAGACAGCCCGATGTCCAACTCTGTCCACAATAGTTACTACAGACAGCCCGATGTCCAACTCTGACTACAATAGTTACTACAGACAGCCCGATGTTCAACTCTGTCTACAATAGTTACTACAGACAGCCCGATGTCCAACTCTGTCTACAATAGTTACTACAGACAGCCCGATGTCCAACTCTGTCTACAATAGTTACTACATACAGTCCGATGTCCAACTCTGTCCACAATAGTTACTACAGACAGCCCGATGTCCAACTCTGTCTACAATAGTTACTACAGACAGCCCGATGTCCAACTCTGTCCACAATAGTTACTACAGACAGCCCGATGTCCAACTCTGTCCACAATAGTTACTACAGACAGCCCGATGTCCAACTCTGTCCACAATAGTTACTACATACAGCCCGATGTCCAACTCTGTCTACAATAGTTACTACAGACAGCCCGATGTCCAACTCTGTCTACAATAGTTACTACAGACAGCCCGATGTCCAACTCTGTCTACAATAGTTACTACAGACAGCCCGATGTCCAACTCTGACTACAATAGTTACTACATACAGCCCGATGTCCAACTCTGTCTACAATAGTTACTACAGACAGCCCGATGTCCAACTCTGTCTACAATAGTTACTACAGACAGCCCGATGTCCAACTCTGTCTACAATAGTTACTACAGACAGCACGATGTCCAACTCTGTCTACAATAGTTACTACAGACAGCCCGATGTCCAACTCTGACTACAATAGTTACTACATACAGCCCGATGTCCAACTCTGTCTACAATAGTTACTACAGACAGCACGATGTCCAACTCTGTCTACAATAGTTACTACAGACAGCCCGATGTCCAACTCTGTCCACAATAGTTACTACAGACAGCACGATGTCCAACTCTGTCTACAATAGTTACTACAGACAGCCCGATGTCCAACTCTGTCCACAATAGTTACTACAGACAGCCCGATGTCCAACTCTGACTACAATAGTTACTACAGACAGCCCGATGTCCAACTCTGTCTACAATAGTTACTACAGACAGCCCGATGTCCAACTCTGTCCACAATAGTTACTACAGACAGCCCGATGTCCAACTCTGTCTACAATAGTTACTACATACAGCCCGATGTCCAACTCTGACTACAATAGTTACTACAGACAGCCCGATGTCCAACTCTGTCTACAATAGTTACTACAGACAGCCCGATGTCCAACTCTGTCTACAATTGTTACTACAGACAGCCCGATGTCCAACTCTGTCCACAATAGTTACTACAGACAGCCCGATGTCCAACTCTGTCCACAATAGTTACTACAGACAGCACGATGTCCAACTCTGTCTACAATAGTTACTACAGACAGCCCGATGTCCAACTCTGTCTACAATAGTTACTACAGACAGCCCGATGTCCAACTCTGTCTACAATTGTTACTACAGACAGCACGATGTCCAACTCTGTCTACAATAGTTACTACAGACAGCCCGATGTCCAACTCTGACTACAATAGTTACTACAGACAGCCCGATGTCCAACTCTGTCTACAATAGTTACTACAGACAGCACGATGTCCAACTCTGTCTACAATAGTTACTACAGACAGCCCGATGTCCAACTCTGTCCACAATAGTTACTACAGACAGCACGATGTCCAACTCTGTCTACAATAGTTACTACAGACAGCCCGATGTCCAACTCTGTCCACAATAGTTACTACAGACAGCCCGATGTCCAACTCTGTCTACAATAGTTACTACAGACAGCCCGATGTCCAGCTCTGTCCACAATAGTTACTACATACAGCCCGATGTCCAACTCTGTCCACAATAGTTACTAGAGACAGCCCGATGTCCAACTCTGTCCACAATAGTTACTACATACAGCCCGATGTCCAACTCTGTCTACAATAGTTACTACAGACAGCCCGATGTCCAGCTCTGTCCACAATATCTACTACAGACAGCCCGATGTCCAACTCTGTCCACAATAGTTACTACATACAGCCCGATGTCCAACTCTTTCCACAATAGTTACTGCAGACAGCCCGATGTCCAACTCTGTCCACAATAGTTACTACAGACAGCCCGATGTCCAATTCTTTCAACAATAGTTACTACAGACAGCCCGATGTCCAACTCTGTCCACAATAGTTACTACAGACAGCCCGATGTCCAACTCTGACTACAATAGTTACTACAGACAGCCCGATGTCCAACTCTGACTACAATAGTTACTACAGACAGCCCGATGTTCAACTCTGTCTACAATAGTTACTACAGACAGCCCGATGTCCAACTCTGTCTACAATAGTTACTACAGACAGCCCGATGTCCAACTCTGTCTACAATAGTTACTACATACAGTCCGATGTCCAACTCTGTCCACAATAGTTACTACAGACAGCCCGATGTCCAACTCTGTCTACAATAGTTACTACAGACAGCCCGATGTCCAACTCTGTCTACAATAGTTACTACAGACAGCCCGATGTCCAACTCTGTCCACAATAGTTACTACAGACAGCCCGATGTCCAACTCTGTCCACAATAGTTACTACAGACAGCCCGATGTCCAACTCTGTCCACAATAGTTACTACATACAGCCCGATGTCCAACTCTGTCTACAATAGTTACTACAGACAGCCCGATGTCCAACTCTGTCTACAATAGTTACTACAGACAGCCCGATGTCCAACTCTGACTACAATAGTTACTACATACAGCCCGATGTCCAACTCTGTCTACAATAGTTACTACAGACAGCACGATGTCCAACTCTGTCTACAATAGTTACTACAGACAGCCCGATGTCCAACTCTGTCCACAATAGTTACTACAGACAGCACGATGTCCAACTCTGTCTACAATAGTTACTACAGACAGCCCGATGTCCAACTCTGTCCACAATAGTTACTACAGACAGCCCGATGTCCAACTCTATCCACAATAGTTACTGTAGACAGCCCGATGTCCAGCTCTGTCCACAATAGTTACTACAGACAGCCCGATGTCGAACTCTGTCCACAATAGTTACTACATACAGCCCGATGTCCAGCTCTGTCCACAATAGTTACTACATACAGCCCGATGTCCAACTCTGACTACAATAGTTACTACAGACAGCCCGATGTCCAACTCTGACTACAATAGTTACTACAGACAGCCCGATGTCCAACTACTACAGACAGCCCGATGTCCAACTCTGTCTACAATAGTTACTACAGACAGCCCGATGTCCAACTCTGTCCACAATAGTTACTACAGACAGCACGATGTCCAACTCTGTCTACAATAGTTACTACAGACAGCCCGATGTCCAACTCTGTCCACAATAGTTACTACAGACAGCCCGATGTCCAACTCTATCCACAATAGTTACTGTAGACAGCCCGATGTCCAGCTCTGTCCACAATAGTTACTACAGACAGCCCGATGTCGAACTCTGTCCACAATAGTTACTACATACAGCCCGATGTCCAGCTCTGTCCACAATAGTTACTACATACAGCCCGATGTCCAACTCTGACTACAATAGTTACTACAGACAGCCCGATGTCCAACTCTGACTACAATAGTTACTACAGACAGCCCGATGTCCAACTACTACAGACAGCCCGATGTCCAACTCTGTCTACAATAGTTACTACAGACAGCCCGATGTCCAACTCTGTCTACAATAGTTACTACAGACAGCCCGATGTCCAACTCTGTCTACAATAGTTACTACATACAGTCCGATGTCCAACTCTGTCCACAATAGTTACTACAGACAGCCCGATGTCCAACTCTGTCTACAATAGTTACTACAGACAGCCCGATGTCCAACTCTGTCCACAATAGTTACTACAGACAGCCCGATGTCCAACTCTGTCCACAATGGTTACTACAGACAGCCCGATGTCCAACTCTGTCCACAATAGTTACTACATACAGCCCGATGTCCAACTCTGTCTACAATAGTTACTACAGACAGCCCGATGTCCAGCTCTGTCCACAATATTTACTACAGACAGCCCGATGTCCAACTCTGTCCACAATAGTTACTACATACAGCCCGATGTCCAACTCTTTCCACAATAGTTACTGCAGACAGCCCGATGTCCAACTCTGTCCACAATAGTTACTACAGACAGCCCGATGTCCAACTCTGTCCACAATTGTTACTACAGACAGCCCGATGTCCAACTCTGTCCACAATAGTTACTGTAGACAGCCCGATGTCCAACTCTGTCCACAATAGTTACTACAGACAGCCCGATGTCCAACTCTGTCTACAATAGTTACTACAGACAGCCCGATGTCCAGCTCTGTCTACAATAGTTACTACAGACAATCCGATGTCCAACTCTGTCCACAATAGTTACTACAGACAGCCCGATGTCCAGCTCTGTCTACAATAGTTACTACAGACAGCCCGATGTCCAACTCTGTCCACAATAGGTACTACAGACAGCCCGATGTCCAACTCTGTCCACAATAGTTACTATATACAGCCCGATGTCCAACTCTGTCTACAATAGTTACTACAGACAGCCCAATGTCCAGCTCTGTCTACAATAGTTATGGCAGACAGCCCGATGTCCAACTCTGTCCACAATAGTTACTACAGACAGCCCGATGTCCAACTCTGTCTACAATAGTTACTACAGACAGCCCAATGTCCAGCTCTGTCTACAATAGTTACTACAGACAGCCCGATGTCCAACTACTGTAGACAGCCCGATGTCCAACTCTGACTACAATAGTTACTACAGACAGCCCGATGTCCAACTACTACAGACAGCCCGATGTTCAACTCTGTCCACAATAGTTACTACAGACAGCCCGATGTCCAACTCTGTCCACAATAGTTACTACAGACAGCCCGATGTCCAACTCTGTCTACAATAGTTACTACAGACAGCCCGATGTCCAGCTCTGTCTACAATAGTTACTACAGACAATCCGATGTCCAACTCTGTCCACAATAGTTACTACAGACAGCCCGATGTCCAGCTCTGTCTACAATAGTTACTACAGACAGCCCGATGTCCAACTCTGTCCACAATAGTTACTACAGACAGCCCGATGTCCAACTCTGTCCACAATAGTTACTACATACAGCCCGATGTCCAACTCTGTCTACAATAGTTACTACAGACAGCCCAATGTCCAGCTCTGTCTACAATAGTTACTGCAGACAGCCCGATGTCCAACTCTGTCCACAATAGTTACTACAGACAGCCCGATGTCCAACTCTGTCTACAATAGTTACTACAGACAGCCCGATGTCCAACTACTGTAGACAGCCCGATGTCCAACTCTGACTACAATAGTTACTACAGACAGCCCGATGTCCAACTACTACAGACAGCCCGATGTTCAACTCTGTCCACAATAGTTACTACAGACAGCCCGATGTCCAACTCTGACTACAATAGTTACTACAGACAGCCCGATGTCCAACTCTGTCTACAATAGTTACTACAGACAGCACGATGTCCAACTCTGTCTACAATAGTTACTACAGACAGCCCGATGTCCAACTCTGTCTACAATAGTTACTACAGACAGCCCGATGTCCAACTCTGTCTACAATAGTTACTACAGACAGCACGATGTCCAACTCTGTCTACAATAGTTACTACAGACAGCCCGATGTCCAACTCTGACTACAATAGTTACTACAGACAGCCCGATGTCCAACTCTGTCTACAATAGTTACTACAGACAGCACGATGTCCAACTCTGTCTACAATAGTTACTACAGACAGCCCGATGTCCAACTCTGTCCACAATAGTTACTACAGACAGCACGATGTCCAACTCTGTCTACAATAGTTACTGTAGACAGCCCGATGTCCAGCTCTGTCCACAATAGTTACTACAGACAGCCCGATGTCCAACTCTGTCTACAATAGTTACTACAGACAGCCCGATGTCCAACTCTGTCTACAATAGTTACTACAGAAAGCCCGATGTCCAACTCTATCCACAATAGTTACTGTAGACAGCCCGATGTCCAGCTCTGTCTACAATAGTTACTACAGACAGCCCGATGTCCAACTCTGTCTACAATAGTTACTACAGACAGTACGATGTCCAACTCTATCCACAATAGTTACTACAGACAGCCCGATGTCCAACTCTGTCTACAATAGTTACTACAGACAGCCCGATGTCCAACTCTGACTACAATAGTTACTACAGACAGCCCGATGTCCAACTCTGTCTACAATAGTTACTACAGACAGCCCGATGTCCAACTCTGTCCACAATAGTTACTACAGACAGCCCGATGTCCAACTCTGTCTACAATAGTTACTACAGACAGCCCGATGTCCAGCTCTGTCCACAATAGTTACTACATACAGCCCGATGTCCAACTCTGTCCACAATAGTTACTACAGACAGCCCGATGTCCAACTCTGTCCACAATAGTTACTACATACAGCCCGATGTCCAACTCTGTCTACAATAGTTACTACAGACAGCCCGATGTCCAGCTCTGTCCACAATATCTACTACAGACAGCCCGATGTCCAACTCTGTCCACAATAGTTACTACATACAGCCCGATGTCCAACTCTTTCCACAATAGTTACTGCAGACAGCCCGATGTCCAACTCTGTCCACAATAGTTACTACAGACAGCCCGATGTCCAACTCTGTCCACAATAGTTACTACAGACAGCCCGATGTCCAATTCTTTCCACAATAGTTACTACAGACAGCCCGATGTCCAACTCTGTCCACAATAGTTACTACAGACAGCCCGATGTCCAACTCTGACTACAATAGTTACTACAGACAGCCCGATGTTCAACTCTCTCTACAATAGTTACTACAGACAGCCCGATGTCCAACTCTGTCTACAATAGTTACTACAGACAGCCCGATGTCCAACTCTGTCTACAATAGTTACTACATACAGTCCGATGTCCAACTCTGTCCACAATAGTTACTACAGACAGCCCGATGTCCAACTCTGTCTACAATAGTTACTACAGACAGCCCGATGTCCAACTCTGTCCACAATAGTTACTACAGACAGCCCGATGTCCAACTCTGTCCACAATAGTTACTACAGACAGCCCGATGTCCAATTCTTTCCACAATAGTTACTACAGACAGCCCGATGTCCAACTCTGTCCACAATAGTTACTACAGACAGCCCGATGTCCAACTCTGACTACAATAGTTACTACAGACAGCCCGATGTCCAACTCTGACTACAATAGTTACTACAGACAGCCCGATGTTCAACTCTGTCTACAATAGTTACTACAGACAGCCCGATGTCCAACTCTGTCTACAATAGTTACTACAGACAGCCCGATGTCCAACTCTGTCTACAATAGTTACTACATACAGTCCGATGTCCAACTCTGTCCACAATAGTTACTACAGACAGCCCGATGTCCAACTCTGTCTACAATAGTTACTACAGACAGCCCGATGTCCAACTCTGTCTACAATAGTTACTACAGACAGCCCGATGTCCAACTCTGTCCACAATAGTTACTACAGACAGCCCGATGTCCAACTCTGTCCACAATAGTTACTACAGACAGCCCGATGTCCAACTCTGTCCACAATAGTTACTACATACAGCCCGATGTCCAACTCTGTCTACAATAGTTACTACAGACAGCCCGATGTCCAACTCTGTCTACAATAGTTACTACAGACAGCCCGATGTCCAACTCTGACTACAATAGTTACTACATACAGCCCGATGTCCAACTCTGTCTACAATAGTTACTACAGACAGCACGATGTCCAACTCTGTCTACAATAGTTACTACAGACAGCCCGATGTCCAACTCTGTCCACAATAGTTACTACAGACAGCACGATGTCCAACTCTGTCTACAATAGTTACTACAGACAGCCCGATGTCCAACTCTGTCCACAATAGTTACTACAGACAGCCCGATGTCCAACTCTATCCACAATAGTTACTGTAGACAGCCCGATGTCCAGCTCTGTCCACAATAGTTACTACAGACAGCCCGATGTCCAGCTCTGTCCACAATAGTTACTACATACAGCCCGATGTCCAACTCTGACTACAATAGTTACTACAGACAGCCCGATGTCCAACTCTGACTACAATAGTTACTACAGACAGCCCGATGTCCAACTACTACAGACAGCCCGATGTCCAACTCTGTCTACAATAGTTACTACAGACAGCCCGATGTCCAACTCTGTCTACAATAGTTACTGTAGACAGCCCGATGTCCAACTCTGACTACAATAGTTACTACAGACAGCCCGATGTTCAACTCTGTCTACAATAGTTACTACAGACAGCCCGATGTCCAACTCTGTCTACAATAGTTACTACAGACAGCCCGATGTCCAACTCTGTCTACAATAGTTACTACATGCAGTCCGATGTCCAACTCTGTCCACAATAGTTACTACAGACAGCCCGATGTCCAACTCTGTCTACAATAGTTACTACAGACAGCCCGATGTCCAACTCTGTCCACAATAGTTACTACAGACAGCCCGATGTCCAACTCTGTCCACAATGGTTACTACAGACAGCCCGATGTCCAACTCTGTCCACAATAGTTACTACATACAGCCCGATGTCCAACTCTGTCTACAATAGTTACTACAGACAGCCCGATGTCCAGCTCTGTCCACAATATTTACTACAGACAGCCCGATGTCCAACTCTGTCCACAATAGTTACTACATACAGCCCGATGTCCAACTCTTTCCACAATAGTTACTGCAGACAGCCCGATGTCCAACTCTGTCCACAATAGTTACTACAGACAGCCCGATGTCCAACTCTGTCCACAATTGTTACTACAGACAGCCCGATGTCCAACTCTGTCCACAATAGTTACTGTAGACAGCCCGATGTCCAACTCTGTCCACAATAGTTACTACAGACAGCCCGATGTCCAACTCTGTCCACAATAGTTACTACAGACAGCCCGATGTCCAACTCTGTCTACAATAGTTACTACAGACAGCCCGATGTCCAGCTCTGTCTACAATAGTTACTACAGACAATCCGATGTCCAACTCTGTCCACAATAGTTACTACAGACAGCCCGATGTCCAGCTCTGTCTACAATAGTTACTACAGACAGCCCGATGTCCAACTCTGTCCACAATAGTTACTACAGACAGCCCGATGTCCAACTCTGTCCACAATAGTTACTACATACAGCCCGATGTCCAACTCTGTCTACAATAGTTACTACAGACAGCCCAATGTCCAGCTCTGTCTACAATAGTTATGGCAGACAGCCCGATGTCCAACTCTGTCCACAATAGTTACTACAGACAGCCCGATGTCCAACTCTGTCTACAATAGTTACTACAGACAGCCCAATGTCCAGCTCTGTCTACAATAGTTACTACAGACAGCCCGATGTCCAACTACTGTAGACAGCCCGATGTCCAACTCTGACTACAATAGTTACTACAGACAGCCCGATGTCCAACTACTACAGACAGCCCGATGTTCAACTCTGTCCACAATAGTTACTACAGACAGCCCGATGTCCAACTCTGTCCACAATAGTTACTACAGACAGCCCGATGTCCAACTCTGTCTACAATAGATACTACAGACAGCCCGATGTCCAGCTCTGTCTACAATAGTTACTACAGACAATCCGATGTCCAACTCTGTCCACAATAGTTACTACAGACAGCCCGATGTCCAGCTCTGTCTACAATAGTTACTACAGACAGCCCGATGTCCAACTCTGTCCACAATAGTTACTACAGACAGCCCGATGTCCAACTCTGTCCACAATAGTTACTACATACAGCCCGATGTCCAACTCTGTCTACAATAGTTACTACAGACAGCCCAATGTCCAGCTCTGTCTACAATAGTTACTGCAGACAGCCCGATGTCCAACTCTGTCCACAATAGTTACTACAGACAGCCCGATGTCCAACTCTGTCTACAATAGTTACTACAGACAGCCCAATGTCCAGCTCTGTCTACAATAGTTACTACAGACAGCACGATGTCCAACTCTGTCTACATTAGTTACGACAGACAGCCCGATGTCCAACTACTGTAGACAGCCCGATGTCCAACTCTGACTACAATAGTTACTACAGACAGCCCGATGTCCAACTACTACAGACAGCCCGATGTTCAACTCTGTCCACAATAGTTACTACAGACAGCCCGATGTCCAACTCTGTCCACAATAGTTACTACAGACAGCCCGATGTCCAACTCTGTCTACAATAGTTACTACAGATTAGTGCCAGCAGCATACCACCCTGCATACCACTACTGGCTTGCTTCTGAAGCTAAGCAGGGTTGGTCCTGGTCAGTCCCTGGATGGGAGACCAGATGCTGCTGGAAGTGGTGTTGGAGGGCCAGTAGGAGGCACTCTTTCCTCTGGTCTAAAAAATATCCCAATGCCCCAGGGCAGTGATTGGGGACACTTCCCTGTGTAGGGTGCAGTCTTTCGGATGGGATGTTAAATGGGTGTCCTGACTCTCTGAGGTCATTAAAGATCCCATGGCACTTATCGTAAGAGTAGGGGTGTTAACCCCGGTGTCCTGGCTAAATTCCCAATCTGGCCCTCAAACCATCATGGTCACCTAATAATCCCCAGTTTACAATTGGCTCATTCATTCCCCTCCTCTGCCCTGTAACTATTCCCCAGGTCGTTGCTGCAAATGAGAACGTGTTCTCAGTCAACTTACCTGGTAAAATAACGGTAAATAAATAAATTAGTAACACTACTACATAGTATTACTAATCTTTCCTTTCTCCCGAAGTGTGTCCTTGTTCACTTGCCTCCATGGATTTGAGAGGAAAAGACTGGCAAATGGAAACTCCTTCTAGTCTGTGTCTCCACCAATCCAACGTTTTTACATTTGTGGGAAGTAGTGAACGAGTGCACACTTCAGGATGAAGGAGAGATAATTAGGACGCAACCAATCGAGAGCTTGGGACTAGAAGGTTCTATCTGAAAAAAAGAGGATTCTGAAATAATTGGCTATGAACTTCTGAAGCCTCATTGGTTTGAAATGGTGCCATCAATTATTTATTTTTAACCTCTGCTGCAGAGGATAAGTTCATTAGAGTTAACTGCACCTCATATTGCAGCCCAAATAAATGCTTCACAAAGTTCAAAGTAACAGACACATCTCAAAATCAACTGTTCAGAGTAGACTGGGTGCAGTTAAATAGTCTGGTGGCCATTTGATTAATTGTTCATCAGTCTTATGGCTTGTCATTCAAGACTGTTCATTTATAGAGACTATGGTTGGAGTAACCGGTCAGTCAAGACTGTTCATTTATAGAGACTAGGATTTGAGGCATGGCTTTGGGTCAGTCAGACAGTAAATTAACTGATTAATTGAGACTTCATTTTCCTGTATAGCAAGGCTACAATAAATGGGGCAACAATAGATGGCTGACCCAGTAGAAATACAGGACTACCACCTCTACAGCATGGATCTCTATTATTAAAGGGGACAGAGTTTGATTCCATGGCATGTTAAGATAGACACTGGACTAATTCTTTATCAGGTAGCTCTACTGTTTGGTTCATATGTGTAGCTTAACTACACATGGGGCGGCAGGTAGCCTAGTGGTTAGAGTGTAGAGGCGGCAGGTAGTCTAGTGGTTAGAGTGTTGGGGCGGCAGGTAGCCTAGTGGTTAGAGTGTAGAGGCGGCAGGTAGTCTAGTGGTTAGAGTGTAGGGTCGGTAGGTAGCCTAGTGGTTAGAGTGTAGAGGCGGCGGGTAGTCTAGTGGTTAGAGTGTAGGGTCGGTAGGTAGCCTAGTGGTTAGAGTGTAGGGGCGGCAGGTAGCCTAGTGGTTAGAGTGTTGGGGCGGCAGGTAGCCTAGTGGTTAGAGTGTATGGGCGGTAGATAGCCTAGTGGTTAGAGTGTAGAGGCAGCAGGTAACCTAGTGGTTAGAGTGTAGAGGCGGCAGGTAGCCTAGTGGTTAGAGCGTAGGGGCGGCAGGTAGCCTAGTGGTTAGAGTGTAGAGGCGGCAGGTAGCCTAGTGGTTAGAGCGTTGGGCCAGTACCCGAAAGGTTGGTGGATTGAATCTCTGAGCTGACAAGGTAAAAATCTGTCGTTCTGCCCCTGAACAAGGCAGTTGTTCAGGGGCAGAAGGGCACTGTTAGGCACTGTTCCTAGGCCGTCATTGTAAATAAGAATTTGTTCTTAACTGACTTGCCTAGTTAAATAAGGGTTAAATAGATATTAAAATCAAATTAAAAAAATTACCTATATCTGACAGAGCCAGGCTGAGTATCTTACCTATATCTGACAGAACCAGGCTGAGTATCTTACCTATATCTGACAGAACCAGGCTGAGTATCTTACCTATATCTGACAGAGCCAGGCTGAGTATCTTACCTATATCTGACAGAGCCAGGCTGAGTATCTTACCTATATCTGACAGAGCCAGGCTGAGTATCTTACCTATATCTGACAGTGCCAGGCTGAGTATCTTACCTATATCTGACAGAGCCAGGCTGAGTATCTTACCTATATCTGACAGTGCCAGGCTGAGTATCTTACCTATATCTGACAGAGCCAGGCTGAGTATCTTACCTATATCTGACAGAGCCAGACTGAGTATCTTCCCTATATCTGACAGAGCCAGGCTGAGTATCTTACCTATATCTGACAGAGCCAGGCTGAGTATCTTACCTATATCTGACAGTGCCAGGCATAGTATCTTCCCTATATCTGACAGAGCCAGGCTGAGTATCTTACCTATATCTGACAGAGCCAGGCTGAGTGTCTTACCTATATCTGACAGAGCCAGACTGAGTATTTTACCTATATCTGACAGAGCCAGGCTGAGTATCTTCCCTATATCTGACAGAGCCAAGCTGAGTATCTTACCTATATCTGACAGAGCCAGGCTGAGTGTCTTACCTATATCTGACAGAGCCAGACTGAGTATTTTACCTATATCTGATAGAGCCAGACTGAGTATTTTACCTATATCTGACAGAGCCAGGCTGAGTATCTTACCTATATCTGACAGAGCCAGGCTGAGTATCTACCTATATCTGACAGAGCCAGGTTGAGTATATTAGAACAACTGAAGTCATAACATAAATAGAATAGACTAAAAATAAGAGTGTGACGATGATCCAGTATTGTTTATGTAATGCAGGAGGTTGTAGGAGGTAGTATACGCAGTGTGTGTGTGTGTGTGTGTGTGTGTGTGTGTGTAGGAGGTAGTACACTGAAATAAATGAATGTTCTTAACTGGTTCATTCTCAGCTCATATGGTTTGAAAACTCTTGTCCAATAAGGAGCCTTTCAGTTAAGAGGGGGGGGGGGGGGGTTAAATGTATGGAAGCCTGCAGCTGCTTCCCTTTCATAGCACACAGCAACTTGGCCAGTGTTAACTAGTGTTGATTTTTCAGAGTTTACATTTCCAGTGTTGATTCAAGAGTTCATTTAACACTGTAAAGAGTTAAATGACCACTTAGTGGTGTAAAAGAACCCCAGTGTTGGTGTTAATAACCACCAATCATTATCATATTTCCCAGCATGCTCTATTGTAGGTTGCTTTTTATAATTGTTTGTTTCAATATCTGTGTTTTGGCATGCACATTGATTGATTAATTCATCTCGTGCTACTCAAATATAAATAACATCAATATAAACATTTTTTCACTATTCTAATCTTTTAGTTGGACTTATTGCACGCGCTAAAGAAATATTTGTTCCAGTTTAGATGTTTAAGGTAGTCTCATGTCTTAGTCTTCCCAAACCAGGCAGTCATTCTGAATGCAGGATGCAGGTAAATGTTTTTCTCTAAATGTTGGATATACCCACTCTGGCTCGAGGGATACACAACACTTTGCAAGCCAGCATAATGTAACTTACAGGCCTGATGTGGCCTGTAAACTAGACATTTCAGGCCACTGCATTAGGGTAAAACTCTCAAAAGAGGGCCTTATGAAATATGTATTGATTTATCTTAAATAATTAAAGTTCAACGACATCATGTTCACTCACTTGGTTCAGGTCACAGGACTGAAAATGAAAGAATGTAACAACCATTTCTCTATCACTAGCAAAGGATCATGGGTGTACTGATAAGGAGAAAATTCAACCCGAAAGGTACCCTGGGAAATATGTAAATAAGGCCCAAAACCCCTACAGGGACTATTCCATTCTGGTCCTGGAGGGCCGAAACATTTCTGGTTTTAGATTTTATTTCTGAGCATGTCAGACTCAGCAGGTTTCTTCCACATGGTTCTAGAACTAGATGACCTAATGGTGTTAATTCTACTCCTCCTCCCCTCCACCTTTTACCTTTTCCTCCTGCTCACTCCTCCTCCTCCTGCTCCTCCTCCTCTTCTTCCTGCTCACTCCTCTTCCTCCACTTTCCCCTGCTCCACCTCCTCCACCTGCTCTTCCTCCTCCTCCTCCTGCTCACTCCTCCTCCTCCTGCTCCTCCTCCTTCTGCTCCTCCTCCTCTTCTTCCTGCTCACTCCTCTTCCTCCACTCCCCTATTCCACCTCCTCCTCCTGCTCTTCCTCCTCCTCCTCCTGCTCACTCCTCCTCCTCCTGCTCCTCCTCCTCCTGCTCCTCCTCCTCTTCTTCCTGCTCACTCCTCTTCCTCCACTTTCCCTTATTCCACCTCCTCCTCCTGCTCCACCTCCTCCACCTGCTCTTCCTGTTCCTGTAGCTCTAATCCACCCACCCCTTTGTTGAATAATGTTTGAGGTAAATACCTCTCGAAGCTGTACCCCCCACAAGAAAACATACTAGTATTCACTGTAGTGTTTTTGTGGACTTTACTGTAGTATACTGTAGTATTTATACTGTTGTAAAAGAAAACTGTACTGTACTAAAGTAATTCATGTAGTGTCTTTGCGAATTGCAGTATACTGTAGTATTTATCATAGTGTTTTTGTGGACTTTACTGTAGTATACTGTAGTATTTATACTGTTGTAAAAGAAAACTGTACTGTACTATAGTAATTCATGTAGTGCCTTTGCGGATTGTAGTATACTGTAGTATTTACCACATTGTTTTTTAAAATGATTATCTTTGACATAAAGTGGAAGTTTTCTCCTTCAGGAAACCTACTGAAGAAATACTAAAAGAGCAAATGTTTCATAACCAGTAGGTAGGTAGAACTGTTGTCTGAACAGACAGCTCAGAGCTTCTGCTTTTTTCTGCAAATTTGCATGGAACACAATAATGGTCTATATTTGGCATGTTCTGTAGGTTTCTCACTTATGGGTGGCATCAAGTGGGAAATGGGGGAGGGGGAATAGGCAGGGTATATTAAATACTGTAATATTTACTACAGTTAAAAAGTCGTCATGTTTTTTGCGGACTCTAGTGTTTTAGCTGATAATACTGTAGTATTCACTATAGTATTCTATAACATTATATAGTAAGTACTACACATGCTCGAGGGATACTACAGTCTGTACTATATTATTATACAGTATACTACTGTTTACTACAAAATTCTATAGTAAGTACTGTAATAGTATTCTACAGTAAGTACTGTAGTAGTATTCTATAGCAGGTACTGTAGTAGTATTCTATAGTACGTACTCCAGTAGTATTCTATAGCAAACCGTAGTAGTATTCTATAGTAAACTGTAGTATTATTCTATAGTAAACTGTAGTAGTATTCTATAGTACGCACTGTAGTGGTATTCTATACTAAGTACGCTAGTAGTATTCTAAAGTGACCTGTAGTAGTATTCTATAGTAAGTACTGTGGTAGTATTCTATAGTAAGTGCTGTAGTATTATTCTATAGTATGTACTGTAGTAGTATTCTATAGTAAACAGTAGTAGTATTCACTATAGTAGTATTCTATAGTAAGTACTGTAGTAGTATTCTATACTAAGTACTCTAGTAGTATTCTAAAGTAACCTGTAGTAGTATTCTATAGTAAGTACTGTAGTAGTATTCTATAGTAAACTGTAGTATATTTTTTGATGTGGAACCTGACAGCTCAGGGTGTCTTGTGGGCTGGGGGGCGTGCTGCGTGTGAGGTGGGGGGTGCTGGTCTGTAGCACGAGCCCGAGGTGTGGGACTGAATCACAATGAGTGACGGCTCAATGAAAATCACGGCACGACAGAAGAGAGGGAGGGGAGGGAGTAGAAGAGAGAGAGTAGAGGGAGGGAGAGAGGAGAAGAGAGGGAGGGGATGGAGGGAGAGAGGAGAAGAGAGGGAGGGGTATAGAGCGAGCAGCTGCTGCCAAACCTAGCCCAGCCCAGCCCAGCCTCCACGCACCCTCTCTCTCTCTTTCTCTCTCACAAGCACACACACGCTCACTGGTAGTGGTGGTGGTGGTGGTGGAGAAGAGATTCACCGGACAACAAAGAAGGTCTGCGCTGTTCTGCGTAAACTGCGGTTTCTGATCGCCGTCAGGGAAGAGAAAAAGGTCCCGAGTCTACACTACACTGGCTACTGTTTACTGAAACCCATTCCTCAGTTCTCTGGGGGGGGAAATACACGCAGCAAGACTGGAGGTGACAGAATCCTTAGTGAACCTCTTAGGTAAGCAAACTATGGAAAACTATCACCTACTGCAGGGAAATAAGCAAGAATCAGTGCGCGTCTATCCATCTCTCTGTTTCAATTCAAGGGCTTTATTGGCATGGGAAACATATGTTAACATTGCCAAAGCAAGTGTTTCTCTGTCTCCTTTTTCTATGTGGCTATTATTGGAAATATGTCATTCACAGCCCCGTCTCTGTGGTGGAAAATCATTGTTTATTTATTGATATGACTGATGCTGATCAGATTGATCGATACCGTGGAAAGTGTTCTACATGCATGTATTGACCTATTTGAAACCCCCTTTATGTTGTCAATTGGATACAAAAAAACACAATCAAACATATTTTTTCCAGATAAGAAATTCAGTTTATCATTGAATCTTTTCACGTTTTTTGCATTTGTTTGAATTGTAACCGAGGAGAACATGTCTTTGTAAGCAATGGGCTAGTTCGTGTGTGGACTGCATTACTCAGCAAAAATTCGTTCTGTAAATTTAACACTGTGGGTGTTCAATTTCACTCTTTCAACGTGTTTATAGGAGAACCGCCAAAATGTGTTAAATTTAAACTTTTTAAAGTGTTGCCCTTTAAACACCAATGCTTTGCAACACCAGCGGCATTAACATGTAAGACTAACTCATTGTTAAAGTTGCACAGTTATGGTGTTCACTAATACCTTGTATTAAACGCTTAAGAATTAAATGTTTACAATAGGTCAGTGTTAAACATACACAGTTATAGTGTTCACTGAGACCTTCACAGCAAATTGTTAAATCAACACTGATAGTGTTAAATTTAACACTGGTCCAGTGTTTATACAGTTCCACACTTCAGTTTTAAATTAACACGGCGCTTAGTGTAAAGCCTTTTTTTGTTGTTGCATATTTCCCACAGTGCCTTGCCTTTTGAGTGAATTGTAGAGTTATCAGACATGACTGTATTTGTTAGTTATTGACAGAGAACATGGTTGTTCATCCATTTACAGTCCTCTGGCCTTCACCATGTGAGATTCTAAGCTAATATATTATCATTCAAATTAAATTCTTTAGCACATACAACACATCATTCACAAGGCCTTATTTAGAGGGCCTAGTTTTACCCTAATACAGTGGCCAGAAACTCATGGTTTACATGCGAAATAAGGCCTGCAAGTCACAGTATGCTGTCATTCCTATTGGAATCCAGCCAGAGTGGGGATATCCAACAATTTGAATTTTTTAATCACCTCCATTCAGAATGACCGCCGGGTTGGGAAGACTAAGACATGAGACTACCGTAAGCATCTAAACTGGAATGACCATGTCAGATATAACAGATTGGATTAGCTTAGAATTGTATTTATATTTGAGTAGCATAAATTTAATTTATCAGAGCATTCGGAAAGTATTCTGATCCTTTCAAATTGGGTTAAGTTATAGCCTTATTCTAAAATGGATTAAATTAAATGTTTTCCTCATCAATCTACACACAATACCCCATAATGACATCACAATACACCATAATGACATCACAATACCCCATAATGACATCACATACCCCATAATGACAAAGCAAAAAACAGTTTTTTTGAAATGTTTGCAAAAAACCCAGAAATACCATATTTACATAAGTGTTCAGACCTTTTGCTATGAGACTCGAAATTGAGCTCAGGTGCATCCTGTTTCCATTGATCATCCTTGAAATGTTTCTACAACTTGATTGGAGTCCACCTGTGGTAAATTCAATTGATTGGACATGATTTGGAAAGGCACACACCTGTCTATATAAGATCCCACAGTTGACAGTGCATGTCAGAGCAAAAACCAAGCCATGAGGTCAGAGGAATTGTCCGCAGAGCTCCGAGACAGGATTGTGTCGAGGCACAGATCTGGGGATCGGTACCCCAAAAATTCTGCAGCATGGAAGTTCCCCAAGAAAACAGTAGCTTCCATCAGTCTTAAAAGGAAGAAATCACCAAGACTCTTCCTAGAGCTGGACACCCTGCCAAACTGAACAATCGATGGAGAAGGGCCATGGTCAGGGAGGTGACCGAGAACCTGATGGTCACTCTGACAGAGCTCCAGAGTTCCTCTGTGGAGATGGGAGAACCTTCCAGAAGGACTACCATCTCTGCAGCACTCCACCAATCAGGCCTTAATGGTAGAGTGGCCAGACGGAAGCCCCTCCTCAGTAAAACGCACATGACAGCCCGCTTGGAGTTTGCCAAAAACCACCTAAAAGACTCTCAGACCATGAAAAACAAGTTTCTCTGGTCTGATGAAACCAATATTGAACTCTTTGGCCTGAATGACCAGCGTCACATCTGGAAGAAACCAGGCACCGCTCATCACCTGGCCAATACCATGTCTACGGTGAAGCATGTTGGTGGCAGCATCATGCTGTGGGGATGTTTTTCAGCGGTAGGGACTGAGAGATTAGTCAGGTTCGAGGGAAAGATGAATGGAGCAAAGTACAGAGAGATCCTTGATGAAAACCTGCTCCAGAGCGCTCAGGACCTCAGACTGGGGTGAAGATTCACCTTACCACAGGACAACGACCCTAAGCACACAGCCAAGACAACACAGGAGTGGCTTCGGGACAAGTCTCTGAAGCCGGGACTTGGACCTGATCGAACATCTCTGGGGAGACCTGAAAATAGCCGTGCAGCGACGCTCCCCATCCAAACTGACAGAGCTTGAGAGGATCTGCAGAGAAGAATGGGAGAAACTCCCCAAATACAGGTGTACCAAGCTAGTAGCGTCATATTAAAGAAGACTCGAGGCTGTAATCGCTGCCAAAGATGATTCAACAAAATACTGAGTAAAGGGTCTGAATACTTATGTAAATATGATATTTCTGCCCCCCCCCCCCTTCAAAAAAATAACTGTTTTTGCTTTGCCATTATGGAGTATTGTGTGTAGATTGAAGAGAAAAAACAACCTATTAAATAGGATTAAATGGATTAAATGGATTTTAGAATAGGCTCCCGTGTAGTGCAGCGGTCTAAGACACTGCATCTCAGTGCTAGAATTATCACTACAGACACCCTGGTTCAAATTCAGGCTGTATCACAACCGGCCGTGATTGGGAGTCCCATAGGGCGGCGCAAAATTGGTCCAGCGTCACCTGGGTTTAGCCGGGGTAGGCTGTCATTGTAAATAAGAATTTGTTCTTAAACTGACTTGCCTAGTTAAATAAGTAAATACATATATATTTTTTTAAATAGAGCATGCTGGGAAATGTGATAATGATGGGACTGTTTGATTGTTTAACACTGGTTATAAACACCAACACTAGAGTACTTTTACACCAACAGGTGTTAATTTAATACCTGAATCAACACTAGAAATGTTAAATTGAACAATCAACGCTAGTTAACACTGGCCAATTTGACACCCTGGTTGAACAACAGTTTTTTTTTTAACATGCAGCTTAAAAAGCAACACCCTTTGGCGTTTATTCCGTTCATTAGGTAACACAAAGGAACACTACATCAACACCACCACTGCTTAGACCAGGAGATGAAGACTGACGATTTAGCTGTGTTTAAATCTCGGGACATCGTGTGCTCTGGCCTCTCTGTGTGCATGTTTTAAATATATAATAAGCCTAGCCTGCTATACTCCACAGCCTAGCCTACTATACTGTCCATCCACAGCCTAGCCTACTATACTGTCCATCCACAGCCTAGTCTACTATACTGTCCATCCACAGCCTAGCCTGCTATACTGTCCATCCACAGCCTAGTCTACTATACTGTCCATCCACAGCCTAGTCTACTATACTGTCCATCCACAGCCTAGTCTGCTATACTGTCCATCCACAGCCTAGCCTAGTCTACTATACTGTCCATCCACAGCCTAGCCTACTATACTGTCCGTCCACAGCCTAGCCTACTATACTGTCCATCCACAGCCTAGCCTACTATACTGTCCATCCACAGCCTAGTCTACTATACTGTCCATCCGCAGCCTAGCCTAGTCTACAACACAGTCCATCCACAGCCTAGCCTTCTATACTGTCCATCCACAGCCTAGCCTACTATACTGTCCATCCACAGCCTAGTCTACTATACTGTCCATCCACAGCCTAGTCTACTATACTGTCCATCCACAGCCTAGTCTACTATACTGTCCATCCACAGTCTAGCCTAGTCTACTATACTGTCCATCCACAGCCTAGTCTACTATAATGTCCATCCACAGCCTAGCCTACTATACTGTCCATCCACAGCCTAGCCTACTATACTCTCCATCCACAGCCTAGTCTACTATACTGTCCATCCACAGCCTAGTCTACTACACTGTCCATCCACAGCCTAGCCTAGTCTACTATACTGTCCATCCACAGCCTGGTCTACTATACTGTCCATCCACAGCCTAGTCTACTATACTGTCCATCCACAGCCTAGTCTACTACACTCTCCATCCACAGCCTAGTCTACTACACTGTCCATCCACAGCCTAGTCTACTATAATGTCCATCCACAGCCTAGCCTACTATACTGTCCATCCACAGCCTAGTCTACTATACTGTCCATCCACAGCCTAGTCTACTATACTGTCCATCCACAGCCTAGTCTACTATACTGTCCATCCAGAGCCTAGTCTACTACACTGTCCATCCACAGCCTAGCCTAGTCTACTATACTGTCCATCCACAGCCTAGTCTACTATACTGTCCATCCACAGCCTAGCCTAGTCTACTATACTGTCCATCCACAGCCTAGTCTACTACACTGTCCATCCACAGCCTAGCCTACTATACTGTCCATCCACAGCCTAGTCTGCTATACTGTCCATCCACAGCCTAGCCTACTATACTGTCCATCCACAGCCTAGCCTACTATACTGTCCATCCACAGCCTAGCCTACTATACTGTCCATCCACAGCCTAGCCTACTACATTGTCCATCCACAGCCTAGCCTAGTCTACTATACTGTCCATCCACAGCCTAGCCTACTACACTGTCCATCCACAGCCTAGCCTAGCCTACTATACTGTCCATCCACAGCCTAGTCTACTATACTGTCCATCCACAGCCTAGCCTACTATACTGTCCATCCACAGCCTAGCCTACTACACTGTCCATCCACAGCCTAGCCTAGTCTACTATACTGTCCATCCACAGCCTAGTCTACTATACTGTCCATCCACAGCCTAGCCTACTACACTGTCCATCCACAGCCTAGTCTACTATACTGTCCATCCACAGCCTAGTCTACTACACTGTCCATCCACAGCCTAGCCTAGCCTACTATACTGTCCATCCACAGCCTAGTCTACTATACTGTCCATCCACAGCCTAGTCTGCTATACTGTCCATCCACAGCCTAGTCTACTATACTGTCCATCCACAGCCTAGTCTACTACACTGTCCATCCACAGCCTAGTCTAGTCTACTATAATGTCCATCCACAGCCTAGCCTACTATACTGTCCATCCACAGCCTAGTCTACTACACTGTCCATCCACAGCCTAGCCTAGTCTACTATACTGTCCATCCACAGCCTAGTCTACTATACTGTCCATCCACAGCCTAGTCTACTATACTGTCCATCCACAGCCTAGTCTACTATACTGTCCATCCACAGCCTAGTCTACTATACTGTCCATCCACAGCCTAGTCTACTATACTGTCCATCCACAGCCTAGTCTACTATACTGTCCATCCACAGCCTAGCCTACTACACTGTCCATCCACAGCCTAGTCTACTATAATGTCCATCCACAGCCTAGCCTACTACACTGTTCATCCACAGCCTAGTCTACTACACTGTCCATCCACAGCCTAGTCTACTATACTGTCCATCCACAGCCTAGTCTACTATAATGTCCATCCACAGCCTAGCCTACTACACTGTCCATCCACAGCCTAGTCTACTACACTGTCCATCCACAGCCTAGTATGCTATACTGTCCATCCACAGCCTAGCCTACTATACTGTCCATCCACAGCCTAGTCTACTATACTGTCCATCCACAGCCTAGCCTAGTCTACTATACTGTCCATCCACAGCCTAGTCTACTACACTGTCCATCCACAGCCTAGTCTGCTATACTGTCCATCCACAGCCTAGCCTACTATACTGTCCATCCACAGCCTAGCCTACTATACTGTCCATCCACAGCCTAGCCTAGTCTACTATACTGTCCATCCACAGCCTAGTCTACTATACTGTCCATCCACAGCCTAGTCTGCTATACTGTCCATCCACAGCCTAGCCTACTATACTGTCCATCCACAGCCTAGCCTACTATACTGTCCATCCACAGCCTAGTCTGCTATACTGTCCATCCACAGCCTAGTCTACTATACTGTCCATCCACAGCCTAGCCTACTATACTGTCCATCCACAGCCTAGCCTACTATACTGTCCATCCACAGCCTAGTCTGCTATACTGTCCATCCACAGCCTAGTCTACTATACTGTCCATCCACAGCCTAGTCTGCTATACTGTCCTTCCACAGCCTAGCCTACTATACTGTCCATCCACAGCCTAGCCTACTACACTGTCCATCCACAGCCTAGTCTACTACACTGTCCATCCACAGCCTAGCCTACTACACTGTCCATCCACAGCCTAGTCTACTACACTGTCCATCCACAGCCTAGTCTACTATACTGTCCATCCACAGCCTAGTCTACTATACTGTCCATCCACAGCCTATTCTATTATACTGTCCATCCACAGCCTAGCCTACTATACTGTCCACCCACAGCCTAGCCTACTACACTGTCCATCCACAGCCTAGTCTACTATACTGTCCATCCAAAGCCTAGCCTACTATACTGTCCATCCACAGCCTAGCCTAGTCTACTATACTGTCCATCCACAGCCTATTCTACTATACTGTCCATCCACAGCCTAGTCTACTATACTGTCCATCCACAGCCTAGCCTGCTATACTGTCCATCCACAGCCTAGCCTACTATACTGTCCATCCACAGCCTAGTCTGCTATACTGTCCATCCACAGCCTAGCCTACTATACTGTCCATCCACAGCCTAGCCTGCTATACTGTCCATCCACAGCCTAGCCTAGTCTACTGCCCATCCACAGCCTAGCCTGCTATACTGTCCATCCACAGCCTAGTCTACTATACTGTCCATCCACAGCCTAGCATAGTCTACTATACTGTCCATCCACAGCCTATTCTACTATACTGTCCATCCACAGCCTAGTCTACTATACTGTCCATCCACAGCCTAGCCTGCTATACTGTCCATCCACAGCCTAGCCTACTATACTGTCCATCCACAGCCTAGTCTGCTATACTGTCCATCCACAGCCTAGCCTACTACACTGTCCATCCACAGCCTAGCCTGCTATACTGTCCATCCACAGCCTAGCCTAGTCTACTGCCCATCCACAGCCTAGCCTGCTATACTGTCCATCCACAGCCTAGTCTACTATACTGTCCATCCACAGCCTAGTCTACTATACTGTCCATCCACAGCCTACCCTACTATACTGTCCATCCACAGCCTAGTCTGCTATACTGTCCATCCACAGCCTAGTCTACTACACTGCCCAGGGATTAGAAAGCATAATCTGTCATTAGGAAGTTATTTTGGGACCACCAGCCCTGGTTAACACTGAGAGAGACCAGCCGACAGGACAAACTACCACGCTTGTTGGAAATACTTTAACTGGACAATCTCAAATTAGCAAATTACAGCCATACATGTTTGTTGAGTTTTCGTCTTGATTGTCTTTTTATTTCTTTAGACAGTAGAGCCGTTCTTGTGACCTTTGGCAGCGCGATGGAGCTTGAGCATTTCGACGAGCGGGATAAGGCGCGGCGGCACAGCCGAGGGGACAGGCTGAACGGGGTGACTAGCCCAGCACACAGCGCCCACTGCAGCCTCTACCACACCCGTACCCTCAAGACCCTCAGCTCGGAGAAGAAGGCCAAGAAGGTCCGGTTCTACCGCAACGGGGACCGTTACTTTAACGGGATTGTGTACGCCATCTCCGCGGACCGGTTCCGGTCTTTTGATGCTCTGTTGGCGGACCTGACCCGCTCCCTGTCTGATAATGTGAACCTGCCACAGGGTGTACGGACCATCTACTCAGTGGATGGAACCAAAAAGATCACCAGCACTGATCAACTGGTGGAGGGTAATATGATGCATTTATTACTGATGTTCTGAGTAGGTCTCTCTGTCTCTCTCTCTCTCTCTCTCTCTCTCTCTCTCTCTCTCTCTCTCTCTCTCTCTCTCTCTCTCTCTCTCTCTCTCTCTCTCTGTCTCTCTCTCTCTCTCTCTCTCTCTCTCTCTGTCTCTCTCTCTCTCTCTCCCTCTCTCTCTCTCTTCCTCTCTCTCTCTCTCTCTCTCTCTCTCTCTCTCTCTCTCTCTCTCTCTCTCTCTCTCTCTCTCTCTCTCTCTCTCTCTCAATTCAATTCAATTCAATTCAATTCAATTTGCTTTATTGGCATGACGTAACAATGTACATATGGCCAAAGCTTATTTACAATATAAAAATGAGAATCAAAATGGTCAACGGGACAACAGTAACAACAATAACTAAGTGTCAAAATAACCATACATTCAACAATAACAATAAACATACAGTAGAGGACATGTGCAGGTTGATTGGTCTGTCAGACACTGTCCCTCAACTTATGGCAGGCACCAATGTAGTGCGCTGCCAACCCACAGCTCTCTGCGTCCTCCCCCAACAGGACGGGTAGCCTATCCTCATCAGAGAGGTCTTTGAAACCTTGAATAAGAGTTTCAAATTTGGGGAAATGACACTCTCTAATTGTTTTATATTTTGGACATTTTGTCAGGAAATGCAGCTCCGTCTCAGGTTCTGCTGTTGTGCAGTGGTTGCACAGCCTTTCCTCTACAGGGAGCCAGGTTTTCCTGTGTCTACCCTTCTCAATGGCAAGGCTGTGCTCACTGAGCCTGTACTTTGTCAAGGTTTTTCTAAGGTTTTGATCGGTAACCATAGTCAAATAGTTAGCCACGGTGTACTGTCGATTTAGGGCCAGATAGCACTGCATTTTGCTCTGTGCTTGTGCTTGTGTTTCCCAATAAGCAATGTAGTTTTGTTTTGACTGTGTTGTAATTTGGTTTATTCTGATTGATTGGATGTTCTGGTCCTGAGGCTTCAGTGTGTTAGTAGAACAGGTTTGTGAACTCAGCCCAAGGACCAGCTGGATGAGGGGACTCTTTTCTTTGCTCAGCTCTTGGTATTGCAGGGCTTGGTAGTGATATGAGAGGGGGTCACTGTATTTTAGATGTTTCCAAAACTTAATTGCTCTTTTTTGAGTTTTTATTATTAGTGGATATTTGCCTAATTCTGCCCTGCATGCATTGTTTGTAGTTTTCCTCTGGACATGTAGGAGAATCTTACAGAACTCTGCATGCAGGGTTTCAATGGGATGTTTGTCCCATTTGATGAAATCTTGTTTTGCAAGTGGACCCCACACCTCGCTGCCATAAAGTGCAATTGGTTCAATGACATATTCAATTAGTTTTAGCCAAATTTTAATAGGTATTTCAATTTGAATTTGCTTTTTAATTGCGTAGAATGCCCTGCGTGCTTTCTCTCTCAGTTCATTCACTGCCTCATTAAGGTGTCCAGTTGAGCTTATTTTTAAACCTAAGTAATTGTAGTGTGTGCAGTACTCTATATATTTTGTACCAATTGAGAACTTTGGTCTAATTCCCTGAGATCTGGATCTTCTCTGGAAAATCATTATTTTAGTCTTTTTGGGGTTTACTGCCAGGGCCCAGGTCTGGCAGTACTGCTCTAGCAGATCCAGGCTCTGCTGTAGGCCATGTGCTGTGGGTGACAACAGGCATAGGTCATCTGCGAAGAGTAGGCATTTAACCTCTGAATTATGGAGACTAACACCAGGGGCTGAGGATTTATCTAGAATAGTGGCCAATTCGTTGATGTAAATATTGAAGAGTGCAGGGCTCAGATTACAACCCTGACGAAGGCCCCGCCCCTGGTTAAAGAATTCTGTTCTTTTCTTGCCAATTTTAATGCTGCACGTATTGCCAGTATACATTGATTTAATTATGTCATATGTTTTACCCCCTACACCACTTTCAATAACTTTGTAGAACAGTCCTGTGTGCCAAATAGAATCAAATGCTTTTTGGAAGTCGATAAAGCAAGCGTATATTTTGGTATTATTTTGGTGGACATGTTTACCTATCAGGGTGTGTAGGGTGTAAATATGATCGGTCGTGCGATGTTTTGGTATAAATCCAATTTGGCTTTTACTCAAGACATTGTGCTTATTAAGGAAGTTTAGAACTCTTACATTTATAATACTACAGAAAACCTTCCCCAGGTTACTGTTCACACAAATGCCTCTGTAATTGTTAGGGTCAAATTTGTCTCCGTTTTTAAAGATTGGGGTTATGAGTCCTTGATTCCAGATGTCAGGGAAATAACCTACACTCAGGATCAAATTAAACAGTTTTAATATGGCCAATTGAAATTTTGCACTAGTGAGTTTGAGCATCTCATTTAGGATTCCATCAGGTCCGCATGCCTTTTTAAATTTGAGAGCCTGAAGTTTCTTATAGAGCTCCTGGTCAGTAATTGGGGAGTCCAGTGGATTTTGGTTGTCCTTTATAGCTTTTTCTAATCCATTCAACTTCTCATGAATTTGGCGTTGTTCTGCGTTTGTGTCAATTTGAACGGTGTTGTAGAGTGTTTTAAAATGGGTTGTCCATATGTCACCATTTTGTATCGCTAATTCCTCTTGTTTAGATTTCTTTAATTTTTTCCAATTTTGCCAGAAGTTGTCTCTCTCTCTCTCTCTCTCTCTCTCTCTCTCTCTCTCTCTCTCTCTCTCTCTCTCTGTCTCTCTCTCTCTCATAATCCAATGCTCTTAAATGCATGGAGGATTTGACCCCATATCGCTTCCCCCATCTCCCCGTCCCCTTCTTCCGGTATCTTCCCCTTCTCTCCCCTCCCCAGGCGAGAGCTACGTGTGTGGCTCCATCGAGGTCTTCAAGAAGCTCGACTACACCAAGAACGTCAACCCCAACTGGTCTGTGAACGTCAAAGCTTCGTCTGCGGCGACCGCCCGTGGGCCTCCATCCCTGGGCAGCTCCAAGGCTGGACCTCCAGACACCCGGGACCAGGGGGTGAAGGATTTCATCCGTCCCAAGCTGGTGACGGTGGTGCGGAGCGGGGTGAAGCCCAGGAAGGCTATACGAATACTCCTCAATAAGAAGACGGCCCATTCATACGAACAGGTCCTGACCGACATCACGGAGGCCATCAAACTGGACTCTGGAGTGGTGAAGCGGATCTATACACTGGAGGGGAAACAGGTGAGAGATGGGGGGGTTTGGAGGTGGTTTGCTGAACTATGGGGGTTGGCTTGTCTGCTTTTGGGCAGGTGTGTGTGTGTGTGTGTGTGTGTGTGTGTGTGTGTGTGTGTGTGTGTGTGTGTGTGTGTGTGTGTGTGTGTGTGTGTGTGTGTGTGTGTGTGTGTGTGTGTGTTTAAGGCAGGTGAGAGACGCTGGCTTGCGCTGTGATGGGAAGTATATGCTTGGAGCGCGTCCTCTTGTCCAATGGGAGAGAGCTAGTTGATGTACAATTTCTTGTTTGCTAGTTTTGTTATAGAAGGGAACCATACAAGGTCCTCTCCCCTGACTCATTGTGTTGTTGCTATAGAAGGGAGTCAATACAATGTCCTCTCCC
>NC_074674.1:42897922-42940422 GCF_029448725.1 Salvelinus fontinalis | reverse complement strand
TGCCTTCACAAAGTATTCATACCTCTTGTTCCCCTCCATTACTGCCTTCACAAAGTATTCATACCTCTTGTTCCCCTCCATTACTGCCATCACAAAGTATTCATACCTCTTGTTCCCCTCCATTACTGCCTTCACAAAGTATTCATACCTCTTGTTCCCCTCCATTACTGCCTTCACAAAGTATTCATACCTCTTGTTCCCCTCCATTACTGCCATCACAAAGTATTCATACCCCTTGTTCCCCTCCATTACTGCCTTCACAAAGTATTCATACCTCTTGTTCCCCTCCATTACTACATTCAGAAAGTATTCATACCCCTCAACTTATTCCACATTGTGTTGTGTTACATTGTGTTGTGTTACAACCTGAATTAAAAAGGGTTAAAAAAATAAATAATGGATCACCCATCTACACACAATACCCCATAATGACAAAGTGAATAGATAGATCAACTCTCCAGTAGGAGGTGCTGTAATAGACCAACTCTCCTGTAGGAGGTGCTGTAGATAGATCAACTCTCCAGTAGGAGGTGCTGTAGATAGACCAACTCTCTAGTAGGAGGTGCTGTAGATAGATCAACTCTCCAGTAGGAGGTGCTGTAGATAGATCAACTCTCCAGTAGGAGGTGCTGTAGATAGATCAACTCTCCAGTAGGAGGTGCTGTAGATAGACCAACTCTCCAGTAGGAGGTGCTGTAGATAGACCAACTCTGAGGTAGGAGGTGCTGTAATAGATCAACTCTCCAGTAGGAGGTGCTGTAATAGATCAACTCTCCAGTAGGAGGTGCTGTAGATAGACCAACTCTCCAGTAGGAGGTGCTGTAGAGAGATCAACTCTCCAGTAGGAGGTGCTGTAATAGACCAACTCTCCAGTAGGAGGTGCTGTAGATAGATCAACTCTCCAGTAGGAGGCGCTGTAGATAGACCAACTCTCTAGTAGGAGGTGCTGTAGATAGATCAACTCTCTAGTAGGAGGTGCTGTAGATAGACCAACTCTCCAGTAGGAGGTGCTGTAGATAGACCAACTCTCCAGTAGGAGGTGCTGTAGATAGATCAACTCTCCAGTAGGAGGTGCTGTAGATAGACCAACTCTCTAGTAGGAGGTGCTGTAGAGAGACCAACTCTCCAGTAGGAGGTGCTGTAGATAGACCAACTCTCTAGTAGGAGGTGCTGTAGGTAGACCAACTCTCCAGTAGGAGGTGCTGTAGATAGACCAACTCTCTAGTAGGAGGTGCTGTAGATAGACCAACTCTCTAGTAGGAGGTGCTGTAGATAGACCAACTCTCCAGTAGGAGGTGCTGTAGATAGACCAACTCTCCAGTAGGAGGTGCTGTAGATAGATCAACTCTCCAGTAGGAGGTGCTGTAGATAGACCAACTCTCTAGTAGGAGGTGCTGTAGAGAGACCAACTCTCCAGTAGGAGGTGCTGTAGATAGACCAACTCTCTAGTAGGAGGTGCTGTAGATAGACCAACTCTCTAGTAGGAGGTGCTGTAGAGAGACCAACTCTCCAGTAGGAGGTGCTGTAGATAGACCAACTCTCTAGTAGGAGGTGCTGTAGGTAGACCAACTCTCCAGTAGGAGGTGCTGTAGATAGACCAACTCTCTAGTAGGAGGTGCTGTAGGTAGACCAACTCTCCAGTAGGAGGTGCTGTAGATAGATCAACTCTCCAGTAGGAGGTGCTGTAATAGATCAACTCTCCAGTAGGAGGTGCTGTAGAGAGACCAACTCTCCAGTAGGAGGTGCTGTAAATAGATCAACTCTCCAGTAGGAGGTGCTGTAATAGACCAACTCTCCAGTAGGAGGTGCTGTAATAGATCAACTCTCCAGTAGGAGGTGCTGTAGATAGATCAACTCTCCAGTAGGAGGTGCTGTAATAGATCAACTCTCCAGTAGGAGGTGCTGTAGATAGACCAACTCTCCAGTAGGAGGTGCTGTAGATAGACCAACTCTCTAGTAGGAGGTGCTGTAGATAGACCAACTCTCCAGTAGGAGGTGCTGTAGATAGATCAACTCTCCAGTAGGAGGTGCTGTAGATAGATCAACTCTCCAGTAGGAGGTGCTGTAGATAGACCAACTCTCCAGTAGGAGGTGCTGTAGATAGATCAACTCTCCTGTAGGAAGTGCTGTAGATAGATCAACTCTCTAGTAGGAGGTGCTGTAGATAGACCAACTCTCTAGTAGGAGGTGCTGTAATAGACCAACTCTCTAGTAGGAGGTGCTGTAGATAGATCAACTCTCCAGTAGGAGGTGCTGTAGATAGACCAACTCTCCAGTAGGAGGTGCTGTAGATAGACCAACTCTCCAGTAGGAGGTGCTGTAGATAGATCAACTCTCCAGTAGGAGGTGCTGTAGATAGACCAACTCTCCAGTAGGAGGTGCTGTAGATAGATCAACTCTCCAGTAGGAGGTGCTGTAGATAGATCAACTCTCCAGTAGGAGGTGCTGTAGATAGACCAACTCTCTAGTAGGAGGTGCTGTAGATAGACCAACTCTCTAGTAGGAGGTGCTGTAATAGATCAACTCTCCAGTAGGAGGTGCTGTAAATAGATCAACTCTCCAGTAGGAGGTGCTGTAATAGATCAACTCTCCAGTAGGAGGTGCTGTAATAGATCAACTCTCCAGTAGGAGGTGCTGTAATAGATCAACTCTCCAGTAGGAGGTGCTGTAATAGATCAACTCTCGAGTAGGAGGTGCTGTAATAGATCAACTCTCCAGTAGGAGGTGCTGTGATAGACCAACTCTCCAGTAGGAGGTGCTGTAGATAGACCAACTCTCCAGTAGGAGGTGCTGTAGATAGACCAACTCTCCAGTAGGAGGTGCTGTAATAGACCAACTCTCTAGTAGGAGGTGCTGTAGATAGACCAACTCTCTAGTAGGAGGTGCTGTAGATAGATCAACTCTCCAGTAGGAGGTGCTGTAGATAGACCAACTCTCCAGTAGGAGGTGCTGTAATAGACCAACTCTCTAGTAGGAGGTGCTGTAATAGACCAACTCTCTAGTAGGAGGTGCTGTAATAGACCAACTCTCTAGTAGGAGGTGCTGTAGATAGACCAACTCTCTAGTAGGAGGTGCTGTAGAGAGACCAACTCTCCAGTAGGAGGTGCTGTAGAGAGACCAACTCTCCAGTAGGAGGTGCTGTCAAGCCTATAGTTTCTTTCTGATAGTGGATATAACGTTGAAGATTTGACATTGTTTCAAAGGTACAAGCTTTGTCTATGTAAAAAAAAAAATGTCTTAGAATGATGACAAAATCATGTGATTGAAATTCCACCTCAAAACAACACGTTGCGTTGACAACTTTAACTTTAATAACTGACAAATTACATTGAAACAATGTTGATTCAACCAGTTTGTGCCCAGTGGGCTGGCACCCTATTCCCCATATAGTGCACTACTTTTGACCCGAGCCCTATGGGCCCCGGTAGGGAATAGGGAACAGGGTGCCATTTCAGACAGTGTTATGGATGCTGTTCTCTCCCAGTTCACCCTCAGTCACAGTCACAGGAGGTAAGACTATTATGGGTTATATATAGACCAGCCGCCATTGATTGGGCCCGTAGGCATGGTAACAGGCTGCCAGATGGGCTGGGATGGGTCGGGCTCGGAACCAGCTCAGTCAGTGCACTAAGAGCGTGTGTGGGTGTGGGTGTGGGTTTGTGTGTGTGTGTTTATATATGTGTGTGTGTGTGTGTGTGTGTGTGTGTGTGTGTGTGTGTGTGTGTGTGTGTGTGTGTGTGTGTGTGTGTGTGTGTGTGTGCTGTGAGTGTTTATATGTGTGTGTGTGTGTGTGTGTGTTTATATGTGTGTGTGTGTGTTTATATGTGTGTGTGTGTGCTGTGTGTGTTTATATGTGTGCGTGTGTGTTTATATGTGTGTGTGAGTGTGTGTGTTTATATGTGTGTGTGTGTGTATGTGTGTGTGTGTGTGCTGTGTGTGATGTCTCCGTTATGCAATTATGAATTGAGTGAACAAGAGGGAAAAGGGGGGATGAGCTAGGAAGAGAGGAGAGATGGAGGGGAGAGGAAAACTGAAAGAGAAGAGACAATGCAGGCAGTGGTTGCGTGAGGTAAGGTAGAGAAAGAGGGACAGGTAGAGACGAAGGGTGTCAGGGGAAAATTACAGCAGAGGGTCCCCCCTCCACCCTCCCCCGAGCACACCACCTTCATGTTTAAGTGGCTGTATCGCATTAGTGAAGACCAAGACTGTTCTCAGGGCAGAACTGCTAGTTTTAACTAGCAGAAATACCTTTTCGTAGTAGGTTAGGACAACTTAAGCAGCAGGTTAGGAGAATTAAAGTGGCAGGTTAGGAGAATAAGGGTAAGGTTAGGAAAAGGGTTAGGGTTAGCTAAAATGCTACAATTGTCTACGACTCAAACACTACAACTAGGTCTACCCTGAGAACAGTGTCGGTTTCCGCTAGTACGATGCTGCGCTTGTGTGACACTTGATATTCTGGATTTGTCTATGTGATTAAAATGTGGGTCAAACAGGAAATAAAAGTGTTCTCAGAGTTTTTCAGGGTCGAAAGACAATGTCTACTGGCGTCCTAGCTAGCTACCGGCGTCACCCCCTCCTCCCGCCTGCTGTGTACCGGAGTCTAGCACACAGTCCTTTGCTCCCACCTGCCGAATACTTGCCCTCACCGTTGTTAACAGAACTGCGGGAAAGCAGTGACCGACAGGCGGAGGTGAAGGACACACTGTCACCGGTGTCTTAGCCAGCTAGCTTCCGGTGTCCTAGCCAGCTAGCTACCGGTGTCTTAGCCAGCTAGCAACCGGTGTCTTAGCCAGCTAGCTACCGGTGTTCTAGCCAGCTAGCTATCGGTGTCTTAGCCAGCTATCAACCGGTGTCTTAGCCAGATAGCTACCAGTGTCTTAGCAAGATAGCTACCGGTGTCCTAGCCAGCTAGCTACCGGTGTCTTAGCCAGCTAACTACCAGTGTTCTAGCCAGCTAGCTACCGGTGTCTTAGCCAGCTAACTACCGGTGTTCTAGCCAGCTAGCTATCGGTGTCTTAGCCAGCTAGCTACCGGTGTCCTAGCCAGCTAGCTATCGGTGTCTTAGTCAGCTAGCTACCGGTGTACTAGCCAGCTAGCAACTGGTGTTTTAGCCAGCTAGATACCGGTGTCTTAGCCAGGTAGCTACCGGTGTCTTAGCCAGCTAGTTACCGGTGTTCTAGCCAGCTATGATACACAATTACTCCCTTCTTCGATAGGTGGGTAAATTGTTCCGCAAAATCAAAAACAATTCTGCAACATTTATGTGTGTTTACCCTGCGCTACACCAGTGGGTGGTGGTAACCCTATAACCTAGAGAAGTAGAGCCTGGTATGTCTCACCGTGGTAGTGAATAGGTGAAAGGTTGCAGTTTGTAAACTCAAGGTAATCCCATGGTGAATTCACAATCCCCCTTTAAATGAGGCTAATCCAGACTCAATTTGTCAGTAACGAGAGAGTGAGAGGAAGAGGGAAGGAGAGAGAGAGAGAGAGAGGGAGAGAGAGAGAGGGAGAGAGGAAAGGAGAGAGAGAGGGAGAGAGGGAAGGAGAGAGAGGGAAGGAGAGAGAGAGGGAGAGAGGGAGAAGGAAGGAGAGAGAGAGGGAGAGGGTGAATGAGAGGGAGAGGGAAGGAAAGAGAGGGAAGGAGAGAGAAAGTCTTCTCATGCTTTGTTGATTTCAAAAAAGCCTTTGACTCAATTTGGCATGAGGGTCTGCTATACAAATTGATGGAAAGTGGTGTTGGGGGAAAAACATACGACATCATAAAATCCATGTACACAAACAACAAGTGTGCGGTTAAAATTGGCAAAAAACACACACATTTCTTCACACAGGGTCGTGGGGTGAGACAGGGATGCAGCTTAAGCCCCACCCTCTTCAACATATATATCAACGAATTGGCGCGGCCACTAGAACAGTCTGCAGCACCCGGTCTCACCCTACTAGAATCCGAAGTCAAATGTCTACTGTTTGCTGATGATCTGGTGCTTCTGTCACCAACCAAGGAGGGCCTACAGCAGCACCTAGATCTTCTGCACAGATTCTGTCAGACCTGGGCCCTGACAGTAAATCTCAGTAAGACCAAAATAATGGTGTTCCAAAAAAGGTCCAGTCGCCAGGACCACAAATTCCATCTAGACACCGTTGCCCTAGAGCACACAAAAAACTATACATACCTCGGCCTAAACATCAGCACCACAGGTAGCTTCCACAGAGCTGTGAACGATCTGAGAGACAAGGCAAGAAGGGCATTATATGCCATCAAAAGGAACATAAATTTCAACATACCAATTAGGATCTGGCTAAAAATACTTGAATCAGTCATAGAGCCCATTGCCCTTTATGGTTGTGAGGTCTGGGGTCCGCTCACCAACCAAGATTTCACAAAATGGGACAAACACCAAATTGAGACTCTGCATGCAGAATTCTGCAAAAATATCCTCCGTGTACAACGTAGAACACCAAATAATGCATGCAGACCCAAACCTTCCATAACAAAGCCATCACCTACAGAGAGATGAACCTGGAGAAGAGTCCCCTAAGCAAGCTGGTCCTAGGGCTCTGTTCACAAACACAAACACACCCCACAGAGCCCCAGGACAACAGCACAATTAGACCCAACCAAATCATGAGAAAACAAAAAGATAATTACTTGACACATTGGAAAGAATTAACAAAAAAACAGAGCAAACTAGAATGCTATTTGGCCCTAAACAGAGAGTATACAGTGGCAGAATACCTAACCACTGTGACTGACCCAAACTTAAGGAAAGCTTTGACTATGTACAGACTCAGTGAGCATAGCCTTGCTATTGAGAAAGGCCGCCGTAGGCAGACATGGCTCTCAAGAGAAGACAGGCTATGTGCTCACTGCCCACAAAATGAGGTGGAAACTGAGCTGCACTTCCTAACCTCCTGCCCAATGTATGACCATATTAGAGAGACATATTTCCCTCAGATTACACAGATCCACAAAGAATTCGAAAACAAATCCAATTTTGATAAACTCCCATATCTACTGGGTGAAATTCCACAGTGTGCCATCACAGCAGCAAGATTTGTGACCTGTTGCCACCAGAAAAGGGCAACCAGTGAAGAACAAACACCATTGTAAATACAACCCATATTTATGTTTATTTATTTTAACTTGTGTGCTTTAACCATTTGTACATTGTTACAACACTGCATATATATAATATGACATTTGTAATGTCTTTATTGTTTTGAAACTTCTGTATGTGTAACGTTTACTGTTCATTTTTATTGTTTATTTGACTTTTGTATATTATCTACCTCACTTGCTTTGGCAATGTTAACACATGTTTCCCATGCCAATAAAGCCCCTTGAATTGAATTGAATTGAATTGAGAGAGGGAGAGAGGGAGAGGGAAGGAGAGGAGAGAAGGAGAGAGGGAGAAAGTGAATGAGAGGGAGAGAGAGAGGGAAGGGGAGAGAGAGGTAGCTGGAGAGAGGGAAGGAGAGAGAAAGAGGTAGAGGGAGAGAGGGAGAGAGGGAGAGAGGGAGAGAGGGAGAGAGGGAGAGAGAGACAAAGAGGTAGAGGGAGAGAGAGAGAGAGAGAGAGAAAGAGGTAGAAGGAGAGAGGGAGAGAGAGAGAAAGAGGTAGAGGGAGAGAGGGAGAGAGAGAGAAAGAGGTAGAGGGAGAGAGGGAAGGAGAGAGAAAGAGGTAGAGGGAGAGAGGGAGAGAGAGAGAAAGGGAAGAGAGAGAGAAAAGGAAAAGTGTGCATGATAACCTTACCCTGGGCATTATTTCCAAAACATCAGTTAATTTCCAGCTAAATACTCTCTGGAAGTTTCATATGAACTAGAGCACTAAGAATGCATCCTAAATGGCATCCTATGCCCTATATAGTGCACTGCTTTTCACCAGAGCCCTCTATAAGATGTGTTATTAAGCTTAGTGTGTGTTTGTCATAGAGGACGGATGCTAGTCTGTTAGAAGTAGGTTTCTGGGCCAGCTAGGAGAGACGATGCTGCTGCTGAGGATTCTCTGTAGACCCTGACAGACCTACAGCATAGCACCACTTCTCTATGTCGCAGTAAAGAGAAACGTCGGAGTAACTTTAGACTCCTCATAATGAGGCTGGAGACAGTGGGCCACGGCCTATATGTTCAACATCTACATATGACATCATATGTCAATCCCTCATTCTCATGTTCTACATATGACATCATATCTCATTCCCTCATTCTCATGTTCTACATATGACATCATATCTCAACCCCTCATTCTCATGTTCTACATATGACATCATATCTCATTCCCTCATTCTCATGTTCTACATATGACATCATATCTCATTCCCTCATTATCATGTTCTACATATGACATCATATCTCATTCCCTCATTCTCATGTTCTACATATGACATCATATCTCAACCCCTCATTCTCATGTTCTACATATGACATCATATCTCATTCCCTCATTCTCATGTTCTACATATGACATCATATCTCATTCCCTCATTCTCATGTTCTACATATGACATCATATCTCATTCCCTCATTCTCATGTTCTACATATGACATCATATCTCATTCCCTCATTCTCATGTTCTACATATGACATCATATCTCATTCCCTCATTCTCATGTTCTACATATGACATCATATCTCATTCCCTCATTCTCATGTTCTACATATGACATCATATCTCATTCCCTCATTCTCATGTTCTACATATGACATCATATCTCATTCCCTCATTCTCATGTTCTACATATGACATCATAACTCAACCCCTCATTCTCATGTTCTACATATGACATAATATCTCATTCCCTCATTCTCATGTTCTACATATGACATCATATCTCATTCCCTCATTCTCATGTTCTACATATGACATCATATCTCATTCCCTCATTCTCATGTTCTACATATGACATCATATCTCATTCCCTAATTCTCATGTTCTACATATGACATCATATCTCATTCACTCATTATCATGTTCTACATATGACATATGACATCATATCTCGTTCCCTCATTCTCATGTTCTACATATGACATCATATCTCATTCCCTCATTCGCATGTTCTACATATGACATATGACATCATATCTCATTCCCTCATTCTCATGTTCTACATATGACATCATATCTCAACCCCTCATTCTCATGTTCTACATATGACATCATATCTCATTCCCTCATTCTCATGTTCTACATATGACATCATATCTCATTCCCTCATTATCATGTTCTACATATGACATATGACATCATATCTCGTTCCCTCATTCTCATGTTCTACATATGACATCATATCTCATTCCCTCATTCTCATGTTCTACATATGACATCATATCTCATTCCCTCATTCTCATGTTCTACATATGACATCATATCTCATTCCCTCATTCTCATGTTCTACATATGACATCATATCTCATTCCCTCATTCTCATGTTCTACATATGACATCATATCTCATTCCCTCATTCTCATGTTCTACATATGACATCATATCGCATTCCCTCATTCTCATGTTCTACATATGACATCATATCTCATTCCCTCATTCTCATGTTCTACATATGACATCATATCTCATTCCCTCATTCTCATGTTCTACATATGACATCATATCTCATTCCCTCATTCTCATGTTCTCTTTGTCGACTCACTGATCACCCTCAGTACAGAACAATTCAGTTCAGTTCTGTTCTGCTCTGCTCGGTTCTGTTCCATTCTGCTCTGCTCTGTTCAGTTCTGTTTTGTTCAGTTCTGTCTTGTTCTGTTCAGTTCTGTTTTGTTCAGTTCTGTTCAGGTCAGTTCAATTCAGTTCTATTCAGTTCTGTTCAGTTCTGTCTTGTTTTGTTCAGTTCTGTTCAGGTCAGTTCTGTTTTGTTCAGTTCAGTTCTGTTCTGTTTTGTTCAGGTCAGTTCAATTCAGTTCTATTCAGTTCTGTTTTGTTCAGTTCTATTCAGTTCTGTTCAGTTCTCTTTTGTTCAGTTCTGTTTTGTTCAGTTCTGTTTTGTTCAGTTCTGTTCTGTTCTGTTTTGTTCAGTTCAGTTCTGTTCCGTTTTGTGGGCCATGGCCTACATCTACATGTCTCGTGTTCTGCTGATTTACTGGAGATTTACAATGCAAATTAGTTCAGTGTAGTTCAGTTCTGGTCTGTTCAATTTAGTTCAGCCAATTCATATCGATTCTATGCCTTTCACTACGCTAGAGAGAGAGAGACCTGTTTGAAATATGTAATGTGATCTTTGTGTCTCAATCAATCAATCAATTTTATTTTATATAGCCCTTCGTACATCAGATAATATCTCGAAGTGCTGTACAGAAACCCAGCCTAAAACCCCAAACAGCTAGAATGCAGGTGTAGAAGCACGGTGGCTAGGAAAAACTCCCTAGAAAGGCCAAAACCTAGGAAGAAACCTAGAGAGGAACCAGGCTATGAGGGGTGGCCAGTCCTCTTCTGGCTGTGCCAGGTGGAGATTATAGCAGAACTATGCCAAGATGTTCAAAAATGTTCATAAGTGACAAGCATGGTCAAATAATAATCATGAATAATTTTCAGTTGGCTTTTCATAGCTGATCATTAAGAGTTGAAAAACAACAGGTCTGGGACAGGTGACGGTTCCATAACCGCAGGCAGAACAGCTGAAACTGGAATAGCAGCAAGGCCAGGCGGACTGGGGACAGCAAGGAGTCACCACGGGCGGCAGTCCCGACGCATGGTCCTAGGGCCCAGGTCCTCCGAGAGAAAGAAAGAGAGAAGGAGAAAATTAGAGAGAGCCAAGATTTTCAAAATGTTCATAAATGACAAGCATGGTCAAATAATAATCAGGAATAAATCTCAGTTGGCTTTTCATAGCCGATCATTAAGAGTTGAAAACAGCAGGTCTGGGACAGGTAGGGGTTCCATAACCGCAGGCAGAAGAGTTGAAACTGGAATAGCAGCAAGGCCAGGCGGACTGGGGGCAGCAAGGAGTCACCACGGCCGGTAGTCCCGACGTATGGTCCTAGGGCTCAGGTCCTCCGAGACAAAGAGAGAAGGAGAAAATTAGAGAGAGCCAAGATTTTCAAAATGTTCATAAATGACAAGCATGGTCAAATAATAATCAGGAATAAATCTCAGTTGGCTTTTCATAGCCGATCATTAAGAGTTGAAAACAGCAGGTCTGGGACAGGTAGGGGTTTCGTAACCGCAGGCAGAAACAGTTGAAACTGGAATAGCAGCAAGGCCGGGCGGACTGGGGACAGCAAGGTGTCAGCATGCCCGGTAGTCCTGACGTATGGTCCTAGGGCTCAGGTTCTCAGAGAGAAAGAGAGAACGAGAGAATTAGAGAGAGCATACTTAAATTCACACAGGACACTGGATAAGACAGGAGAAGTATTCCAGGTATAACCAACTGACCCTAGCCCCCCGACACAAACTACTGCAGCATAAATACTGGAGGCTGAGACAGGAGCGGTCAGGAGACACTGTGGCCCCATCCGAAGAAACCCCCGGACAGGGCCAAACAGGAAGGATATAACCCCACCCACTCTGCCAAAGCACAGCCCCCACACCACTAGAGGTGTCTGAGCACTGTGGGGCTGTGTGTGTCTGTGGGGCTGTGTGGGGCTGTGTGGGGCTGTGGGGCTATGGGGCTATGGGGCTATGGGTCTGTGTGGGGCTATGGGTCTGTGGGGCTATGGGTCTGTGTGGGGCTATGGGTCTGTGTGGGGCTATGGGTCTGTGTGGGGCTATGTGTCTGTGTGGGGCTATGGGTCTGTGTGGGGCTATGGGGCTATGGGGCTATGGGTCTGTGTGGGGCTATGGGTCTGTGGGGCTATGGGGCTCTGTGGGGCTATGGGTCTGTGGGGCTGTTGATTTCAGTATCATCCAATAACTCCTCTCACTGCTTCTGATGCATTCAATACTGAACCAAAATATAAACTCAACATGTAAAAGTGTGGTCCCATGTTTCATGAGCTGAAATATAAGAGTCCTGACATTTTCCATTCGCACAAAAAGCTTATTCCTCTCAAATTTTGTGCACACATTTTCACCTGACAGGTGTGGCATATCAAGAAGCTGATTAAACAACATGATCATTACACAGGTGCACCTTGTGTTGGGGACAATGAAAGGACATTCTAAAATGTGCAGTTTTGTCACACAACACAATTCTACCGATGTCTCACGTGTTTGAGGGAGCGTGCAATTGGCATGCTGACTGCAGGAATGTCCACCAGAGCTGTTGCCAGAGAATTTAATGTTAATTTCTCTACCATAAGCCGCTTGCAACGTCGTTTTAGAGAATTTGGCAGTACGTACAACCGGCCTCACAACCGCAGACCACGTGTTACCACACCAGCCCAGGACCTCCACATCTGGCTTCTTCACCTGCGGGGTTTATCTGAGACCAGCCACCCAGACAGCTGATGAAACTGTGGGTTTTGCACAACTGCAGAATTTCTACACAAACTGTCAGAAACCGTCTCAGGGAAGCTCATCTCCGTGCTCGTCGTCCTCACCAGGGTCTTGACTTGACCGCAGTTTGGCGTCGTTACCGACGTCAGCGGCTAAATGCTCACCTTTGATGGCCACTGACACGCTGGAGAAGTGTGCACTTTACATAATCCCGGTGTCAACTATACTGGGCAGATGGCAGACAGCGTGTATAGCATTGTGTGGGTGAGCGGTTTGCTGATGTCAACGTTGTGAACAGAGTGCCCCATGGTGGCGGTGGGGTTATGGTATGGGGCAGGTATAAGCTATGGACAACGAACACAATTGCATTTTATTGATGGCAATTTGAATGCACAGAGATACCGTGACGAGATCCTGAGGCCCATTGTCGTGCCATTCATCAACCGCCATCACCTCATGTTTCAGAATGATAAAACACATCCCCATGTCGCAAGGATCTGTACACAACTCCTGGAAGCTGAAAATGCCCCTGTTCTTCCATGGTCTACATACTCACAAGACATGTCACCTATTGAGCATGTTTGGGATGCTCTGGATCGACAGTTACAACAGCGTATTCCAGTTCCCGCTAATGTCCAGCAACTTCACACAGTCATTGAAGAGGAAGTGGGACAACATTCCAAAGGCCACAATCAACAGCCTGATCAACTCTCTGTGAAGGAGATGTGTTGTGCTGCATGAGGGAGGTGGTGGTCACACCAGATACTGACTGGTTTTCTGTATCTGGTGTGATACTGAAATCCATATCTGTGTTCCCAGTCAGGTGAAATCCATAGATTAGGGGCTAATGAATGTATTTTAATTGACTGATTGCCTCATATGAACTGTAACTCAGTAAAATCTGAGAAATTGTTGCATGTTGTGTTTCTATTTGTGTTCAGTGTAATTAATCTTCACTCTCATAGTATCTGGCTCAGCCTGTCTAGTGAGCAGACAGGGAGGTACAGAAACATACAGAAGTCACGATACAGGCACACACACACACACACACACACACACACACACACACACACACACACACACACACACACACACACACACACACACACACACACACACACACACACACACACACACACACACACACACACACACACACACACACACACGCGCATGCGGCAATGCATACACACACACACACTGGCACTACTTATCCAGTTTCTATGACGATGTGCTCTAGTTGCCTAGGAACAGACTGTGATGTCATAGAGGATGTGTGGTTCTGATGGAGGGGAGATAGACGATAATTAAGTTGAATATTATTACCCTCTCTAAGCTCTGTTTACACACACACACACACACACACACACACACACACACACACACACACACACACACACACACACACACACACACAC
Source organism: Salvelinus fontinalis (assembly GCF_029448725.1). Lineage (NCBI taxonomy): Eukaryota > Metazoa > Chordata > Actinopteri > Salmoniformes > Salmonidae > Salvelinus > Salvelinus fontinalis. The sequence continues at coordinate 42,926,612 of NC_074674.1, read as the reverse complement.
ACACACACACACACACACACACACACACACACACACACACACACACACACACACACACACACACACTTCACACACACACATCACCTCACACACACACACATCACTTCACACACACACACACATCACTTCACACACACACAGCTGCTTGAACAGACTGTTTTGGGAGGCTCACGTAAACACATGCTAACATCCTAATACAGTCTATTACATGTCCTTATCCACTCAGTTTCACTGCAGGCACTGAGTGATGCATCAGTGTTTCTTCACATATTGTTTGGTCTGTTTGTTATGAAAGAGCTTATATCCCCAGGAAGATAAATGGTGTCCATCTACTGTAACTCACACACAGTCTCAAACCAGAAGACAAATAGACAGACAGGTCCACTGTCCTGTTGGTCTGGTCTCCTCTCTGTCCTGTTGGTCTCCTCTCTGTCCTGTTGGTCTGCTCTCTGTCCTGTTGGTCTGCTCTCTGTCCTGTTGGTCTGCTCTCTGTCCTGTTGGTCTGCTCTCTGTCCTGTTGGTCTCCTCTCTGTCCTGTTGGTCTGCTCTCTGTCCCGTTGGTCTGCTCTCTGTCCTGTTGGTCTGCTCTCTGTCCCGTTGGTCTGCTCTCTGTCCTGTTGGTCTGCTCTCTGTCCTGTTGGTCTGCTCTCTGTCCTGTTGGTCTGGTCTCCTCTCTGTCCTGTTGGTCTGCTCTCTGTCCTGTTGGTCTGGTCTCCTCTCTGTCCTGTTGGTCTCCTCTCTGTCCTGTTGGTCTGCTCTCTGTCCTGTTGGTCTGCTCTCTGTCCTGTTGGTCTGCTCTCTGTCCTGTTGGTCTGCTCTCTGTCCCGTTGGTCTGCTCTCTGTCCCGTTGGTCTGCTCTCTGTCCCGTTGGTCTGCTCTCTGTCCTGTTGGTCTGCTCTCTGTCCTGTTGGTCTGCTCTCTGTCCTGTTGGTCTGCTCTCTGTCCCGTTGGTCTGCTCTCTGTCCCGTTGGTCTGCTCTCTGTCCCGTTGGTCTGCTCTCTGTCCCGTTGGTCTGCTCTCTGTCCTGTTGGTCTGCTCTCTGTCCTGTTGGTCTGCTCTCTGTCCCGTTGGTCTGCTCTCTGTCCCGTTGGTCTGCTCTCTGTCCTGTTGGTCTGCTCTCTGTCCTGTTGGTCTGCTCTCTGTCCTGTTGGTCTGCTCTCTGTCCTGTTGGTCTGCTCTCTGTCCCGTTGGTCTGCTCTCTGTCCCGTTGGTCTGCTCTCTGTCCTGTTGGTCTGCTCTCTGTCCCGTTGGTCTGCTCTCTGTCCCGTTGGTCTGCTCTCTGTCCTGTTGGTCTGCTCTCTGTCCTGTTGGTCTGCTCTCTGTCCTGTTGGTCTGCTCTCTGTCCTGTTGGTCTGCTCTCTGTCCTGTTGGTCTGCTCTCTGTCCCGTTGGTCTGCTCTCTGTCCCGTTGGTCTGCTCTCTGTCCTGTTGGTCTGCTCTCTGTCCTGTTGGTCTGCTCTCTGTCCTGTTGGTCTGGTCTGCTCTCTGTCCTGTTGGTCTGGTCTCCTCTCTGTCCTGTTGGTCTGCTCTCTGTCCTGATGGTCTGCTCTCTGTCCTGTTGGTCTGCTCTCTGTACTGTTGGTCTGCTCTCTGTCCTGTTGGTCTGCTCTCTGTCCTGTTGGTCTGGTCTGCTCTCTGTCCTGTTGGTCTGCTCTCTGTCCTGTTGGTCTGCTCTCTGTCCTGTTGGTCTGCTCTCTGTCCTGTTGGTCTGGTCTGCTCTCTGTCCTGTTGGTCTGGTCTGCTCTCTGTCCTGTTGGTCTGCTCTCTGTCCTGTTGGTCTGCTCTCTGTCCTGTTGGTCTCCTCTCTGTCCTGTTGGTCTGCTCTCTGTCCTGTTGGTCTGCTCTCTGTCCTGTTGGTCTGCTCTCTGTCCTGTTGGTCTGCTCTCTGTCCTGTTGGTCTGGTCTGCTCTCTGTCCTGTTGGTCTGCTCTCTGTCCTGTTGGTCTGCTCTCTGTTTTGTTGGTCTGCTCTCTGTCCTGTTGGTCTGCTCTCTGTCCTGTTGGTCTGGTCTCCTCTCTGTCCTGTTGGTTTGCTCTCTGTCCTGTTGGTCTGCTCTCTGTCCTGTTGGTCTGCTCTCTGTCCTGTTGGTCTGCTCTCTGTCCTGTTTGTCTGCTCTCTGTCCTGTTGGTCTGCTCTCTGTCCCGTTGGTCTGCTCTCTGTCCTGTTGGTCTGCTCTCTGTCCCGTTGGTCTGCTCTCTGTCCTGTTGGTATGCTCTCTGTCCTGTTGGTCTGGTCTCCTCTCTGTCCTGTTGGTCTGCTCTCTGTCCTGTTGGTCTGGTCTCCTCTCTGTCCCGTTGGTCTGCTATCTGTCCTGTTGGTCTGCTCTCTGTCCTGTTGGTCTGCTCTCTGTCCTGTTGGTCTGGTCTCCTCTCTGTCTCTGTTTCTCTCTCTCTCTGTCTCTCTGTCTCTGTATCTGTCTCTCTGTCTCTGTGTCTCTCTTTCTTTCTGTCTCTCTGTCTCTCTGTCTCCGTCTCTCTTTCTCTGTCTCTCTGTATCTCTGTCTCGTTCTCTGTCTCTGTCTCTGTCTCTGTCTCTGTCTCTCTCTCTCTCTCTCTCTCTCTCTCTCTCTCTCTCTCTCTCTCTCTCTCTCTCTCTCTCTGTGTATCTCTCTCTCTCTCTCTGTCTCTGTGCCTCTATTTCTTTCTTTCTTTCTCTCTCTCTCTGTCTGTCTCTTTCTCTCTCTGTCTCTCTGTCTCCGTCTCTCTTTCTCTGTCTCTCTGTAACTCTGTCTCGTTCTCTCTCTGTCTCTGTCTCTCTCTCTTTTTCTCTCTCTCTCTTTGTCTCTTTGTATCGCTCTCTCAATTCAATTCAATTCAATTCAAGGGGCTTTATTGGCATGGAAAACATGTGTTAACATTGCCAAAGCAAGTGAGGTAGACAATACACAAAAGTGAAACAAACAATACAAATTAACAGTAAACATTACACACACAGAAGTTTCAAAACAATAAAGACATTACAAATGTCATATTATATATATACAGTGTTGTAACAATGTACAAATGGTTAAAGCACACAAGTTAAAATAAATAGGCATAAATATCTTCACTGGTTGCCCTTTTCTTGTGACAACAGGTCACAAATCTTGCTGCTGTGATGGCACACTGTGGAATTTCACCCAGTAGATATTGGAGTTTATCAAAATTGGATTTGTTTTCGAATTCTTTGTGGATCTGTGTAATCTGAGGGAAATATGTGTCTCTAATATGGTCATACATTGGGCAGGAGGTTAGGAAGTGCAGCTCAGTTTCCACCTCATTTTGTGGGCAGTGAGCACATAGCCTGTCTTCTCTTGAGAGCCATGTCTGCCTACGGCGGCCTTTCTTAATAGCAAGGCTATGCTCACTGAGTCTGTACATAGTCAAAGCTTTCCTTAAGTTTGGGTCAGTCACAGTGGTCAGGTATTCTGCCACTGTGTACTCTCTGTTTAGGGCCAAATAGCATTCTAGTTTGTTCTGTTTTTTTGTTAATTCTTTCCAATGTGTCAAGTAATTATCTTTTTGTTTTCTCATGATTTGATTGGGTCTAATTGTGCTGTTGTCTTGGGGCTCTGTGGGGTGTGTTTGTGTTTGTGAACAGAGCCCTAGGACCAGCTTGCTTAGGGGACTCTTCTCCAGGTTCATCTCTCTGTAGGTGATGGCTTTGTTATGGAAGGTTTGGGAATCGCTTCCTTTTAGGTGGTTGTAGAATTTAACGGTTCTTTTCTGGATTTTGATCATTAGTGGGTATCGGCCTAATTCTGCTCTGCATGCATTATTTGGTGTTCTACGTTGTACCCGGAGGATATTTTTGCAGAATTCTGCATGCAGAGTCTCAATTTGGTGTTTGCCCCATTTTGTGAAATCTTGGTTGGTGAGCGGACCCCAGACCTCACAACCATAAAGGGCAATGGGCTCTATGACTGATTCAAGTATTTTTAGCCAGATCCTAATTGGTATGTTGAAATTTATGTACCTTTTGATGGCATAGAATGCCCTTCTTGCCTTGTCTCCCAGATCGTTCACAGCTTTGTGGAAGTTACCTGTGGTGCTGATGTTTAGGCCGAGGTATGTATAGTTTTTTGTGTGCTCTAGGGCAACGGTGTCTAGATGGAATTTGTGGTCCTGGCGACTGGACCTTTTTTGGAACACCATTATTTTGGTCTTACTGAGATTTACTCTCAGGGCCCAGGTCTGACAGAATCTGTGCAGAAGATCTAGGTGCTGCTGTAGGCCCTCCTTGGTTGGTGACAGAAGCATCAGATCATCAGCAAACAGTAGACATTTGACTTCGGATTCTAGTAGGGTGAGACCGGGTGCTGCAGACTGTTCTAGTGGCCGCGCCAATTCGTTGATATATATGTTGAAGAGGGTGGGGCTTAAGCTGCATCCATGTCTCACCCCACGACCCTGTGTGAAGAAATGTGTGTGTTTTTTGCCAATTTTAACTGCACACTTGTTGTTTGTGTACATGGATTTTATAATGTCGTATGTTTTACCCCCAACACCACTTTCCATCAATTTGTATAGCAGACCCTCATGCCAAATTGAGTCGAAGGCTTTTTTGAAATCAACAAAGCATGAGAAGACTTTGCCTTTGTTTTGGTTTGTTTGGTTGTCAATTAGGGTGTGTAGGGTGAATACATGGTCTGTTGTACGGTAATTTGGTAAAAAGCCAATTTGACATTTGCTCAGTACATTGTGTTCATTGAGGAAATGTACGAGTCTGCTGTTAATGATAATGCAGAGTATTTTACCAAGGTTACTGTTGACGCATATTCCACGGTAGTTATTGGGGTCAAATTTGTCTCCACTTTTGTGGATTGGGGTGATCAGTCCTTGGTTCCAAATATTGGGGAAGATGCCAGAGCTAAGGACGATGTTAAAGAGTTTTAGTATAGCCAATTGGAATTTGTTGTCTGTATATTTGATCATTTCATTAAGGATACCATCAACACCACAGGCCTTTTTGGGTTGGAGGGTTTTTATTTTGTCCTATAACTCATTCAAGGTAATTGGAGAATCCAGTGGGTTCTGGTAGTCTTTAATAGTTGATTCTAGGATTTGTATTTGATCATGTATATGTTTTTGCTCTTTATTCTTTGTTATAGAGCCAAAAAGATTGGAGAAGTGGTTTACCCATACATCTCCATTTTGGATAGATAATTCTTCGTGTTGTTGTTTGTTTAGTGTTTTCCAATTTTCCCAGAATTGGTTAGAGTCTATGGATTCTTCAATTACATTGAGCTGATTTCTGACATGCTGTTCCTTCTTTTTCCGTAGTGTATTTCTGTATTGTTTTAGTGATTCACCATAGTGAAGGCGTAGACTCAGGTTTTCCGGGTCTCTATGTTTTTGGTTGGACAGGTTTCTCAATTTATTTCTTAGATTTTTGCATTCTTCATCAAACCATTTGTCATTGTTGTTCATTTTCTTCGGTTTTCTATTTGAGATTTTTAGATTTGATAGGGAAGCTGAGAGGTCAAATATACTGTTAAGATTTTCTACTGCCAAGTTTACACCTTCACTATTGCAGTGGAACGTTTTACCCAGGAAGTTATCTAAAAGGGATTGGATTTGCTGTTGCCTAATTGTTTTTTGGTAGGTTTCCAAACTGCATTCCTTCCATCTATAGCATTTCTTAATGTTACTCAGTTCCTTTGGCTTTGATGCCTCATGATTGAGTGTTGCTCTGTTCAAGTAGACTGTAATTTTGCTGTGGTCTGATAGGGGTGTCAGTGGGCTGACTGTGAACGCTCTGAGAGACTCTGGGTTGAGGTCAGTGATAAAGTAGTCTACAGTACTACTGCCAAGAGATGACCTATAGGTGTACCTACCATAGGAGTCCCCTCGAAGCCTACCATTGACTATGTACATACCCAGCGTGCGACAGAGCTGCAGGAGTTGTGACCCATTTTTGTTGGTTATGTTGTCATAGTTGTGCCTAGGGGGGCATATGGGGGAGGGAATGCTGTCACCTGCAGGCAGGTGTTTGTCCCCCTGTGTGCTGAGGGTGTCAGGTTCGTGTCCAGTTCTGGCATTTAGGTCGCCACAGACTAATACATGTCCCTGGGCCTGGAAATGATTGATTTCCCCCTCCAGGATGGAGAAGCTGTCTTCATTAAAGTATGGGGATTCTAGTGGGGGGATATAGGTAGCACACAGGAGGACATCTCTCTCTCTCTCTCTCTCTCTCTGTCCTTATTTCTCTCTCTTGGCTGTCTTTACCCTCATTTACTAATTCCCCTATCATAACTCATAAGTAAATTCATAAGTAAATTATAAGAATAAGTAAAATAAAAGAGGTGGAAATTTGTGCTTTTTAGATATTAATAAACAGTTTTATTATGTTGAATTTTAAAGTTCACTATAAGGACTATAATGACACCAAGATATTGTCTGGATCATGTCTGGTTCACTATAAGGACTATAATAACACCAAGATATTGTCTGGATCATGTCTGGTTCACTATAAGGACTATAATAACACCAAGATATTGTCTGGATCATGTCTGGTTCACTATAATGACTATAATGACACCAAGATATTGTCTGGATCATGTCTGGTTCACTATAAGGACTATAATGACACCAAGATGTTGTCTGGATCATGTCTGGTTCACTATAAGGACTATAATAACACCAAGATATTGTCTGTATCATGTCTGGTTCACTATAAGGACTATAATAACACCAAGATGTTGTCTGGATCATGTCTGGTTCACTATAAGGACTATAATGACACCAAGATATTGTCTGGATCATGTCTGGTTCACTATAAGGACTATAATGACACCAAGATGTTGTCTGGATCATGTCTGGTTCACTATAAGGACTATAATAACACCAAGATATTGTCTGGATCATGTCTGGTTCACTATAAGGACTATAATGACACCAAGATGTTGTCTGGATCATGTCTGGTTCACTATAAGGACTATAATGACACCAAGATATTGTCTGTATCATGTCTGGTTCACTATAAGGACTATAATGACACCAAGATGTTGTCTGGATCATGTCTGGTTCACAGATAATAGGGTACTACAGGAGGTGTAGGTCTAAAACGGGACTGAAATTTCATCACGATTTTCTCAAACTGTAAAAGGTAATGTCAAACATCCTTCCTCCCAATGAACTTTCTACGTGACAATTGCCTGAATATTCTGAGATAACAAAAAATATTTTCAGGTGTGAATTCGCCCTTTTCTTTTTCCTTCCTCCCTCTCTCTCTCCCTCTCTCTCTCTCTCTCTCTCACTCTCTCTCTCTCTCTCTCTCTGTCAGCAAAACATTGTTTTTCCGCCCATTTAGTCTTCATTTAATTATCACACTCTGTGTGCTTCCTCCCCCTCATCCCCCTCTCCTACTGTTGCAGCAGATGGCCTCTACTTTTCTCTCTCTCTCTTGCTTTCTCTCTCTCTCTTGCTTTCTCTCTTGCTCTCTCTCTCTCTCTCTCTCTCTCTCTCTCTCTCTCTCTCTCTCTCTCTCTCTCTCTCTCTCTCTCTCTCTCTCCCTTCAGCATTTTCAATCTCTCTGCAGACAAACCAGTGTGTGTGTGTTTATTTGTGCGTGTGTGCGTGCTGGTTCTGCTCCAGCTCTGCAGATACAACCAGACAACCAGGTCAGCTGGTCCCACTGCAGAGCTCTCTCTAAGAGAGAGCTTATGAGATTATTTGGAATTTGTAATAGTGTGTAGTTTTTGCGGACATTACTATTGCTCCTATGCTTTTGAATGTGTGTGTTTGTCCTTGTTAGTTTGTTTGTTTAGTGTTTGGTAGTAAAGTCTCGCTCTGGCATATTGAAAGCCAGTGTTGGCAGCATACAGTCTGGACAACATCACAACCACAGCCTCTCTTTCTCACACACACACCTTCCTTTCACACTCCACCTCACACACACTCTCTCTCCAGTCCTCTCCTACCAACATGTGTAGATACAGTGGCAAGAAAAAGTATGTGAACCCTTTGGAATTACCTGGATTTCTGCATAAATTGGTCATCAAATTCGATTTGATCTTCATCTTAGTCACAACAGACAAATATAATGTGCTTAAACTAATAACACACAAATTATTGTATTTTTCTTGTCTATACTGAACACATCATTTTTTACACCATCCCTCCATCCTTAAACCATCCCTCCATCTCTTTAACCATCCCTCCATCTCTTTAACCATCCCTCCATCCCTTTAACCATCCCTCCATCCCTTTAACCATCCCTTTAACCATCCCTTTAACCATCCCTCCATCTCTTTAACCATCCCTCCATCTCTTTAACCATCCCTCCATCTCTTTAACCATCCCTCCATCCTTAAACCATCCCTCCATCCTTTAACCATCCCTCCATCCTTTAACCATCCCTCCATCCCTTTAACCATCCCTCCATCCTTTAACCATCCCCTTAACCATCCCTCCATCCTTAAACCATCCCTCCATCTCTTTAACCATCCCTCCATCTCTTTAACCATCCCTCCATCCTTAAACCATCCCTCCATCCTTTAACCATCCCTCCATCCTTTAACCATCCCTCCATCCCTTTAACCATCCCTCCATCCTTTAACCATCCCCTTAACCATCCCTCCATCCATTAACCATCCCTCCATCCCTTTAACCATCCCTCCATCCTTTAACCATCCCTCCATCCTTTAACCATCCCTCCATCCTTTAACCATCCCTCCATCCCTTTAACCATCCCTCCATCCTTTAACCATCCCCTTAACCATCCCTCCATCCATTAACCATCCCTCCATCCATTAACCATCCCTCCATCCATTAACCATCCCTCCATCCTTTAACCATCCCTCCATCCTTTAACCATCCCTCCATCCTTTAACCATCCCTCCATCCCTTTAACCATCCCTCCATCCTTTAACCATCCCCTTAACCATCCCTCCATCATCTTAAACCATCCCTCCATCCTTTAACCATCCCTCCATCCTTTAACCATCCCTCCATCCTTTAACCATCCCTCCATCCTTTAACCACCCTCCATCCTTAACCATCCCTCCATCCCCACCCTTAACCATCCCTCCATCCCTTTAACCATCCCTCCATCCATTAACCATCCCTCCATCCTTTAACCATCCCTCCATCCTTTAACCATCCCTCCATCCTTTAACCATCCCTCCATCCTTTAACCATCCCTCCATCCTTTAACCATCCCTCCATCCCTTTAACCATCCCTCCATCCTTTAACCATCCCCTTAACCATCCCTCCATCCATTAACCATCCCTCCATCCATTAACCATCCCTCCATCCTTTAACCATCCCTCCATCCTTTAACCATCCCTCCATCCTTTAACCATCCCTCCATCCTCTTAACCATCCCTCCATCCTTAACCATCCCCCACCTTTAACCATCCCTCCATCCTTTAACCATCCCTCCATCCTAACCATTCCATCCTTAACCATCCATCCTTTAACCATCCCCTTAACCATCCCTCTTTAACCACCCTCATCCATTAACCATCCCTCCATCCATTAACCATCCCTCCATCCTTTAACCATCCCTCCATCCTTTAACCATCCCTCCATCCTTTAACCATCCCTCCATCCCTTTAACCATCCCTCCATCCTTTAACCATCCCCTTAACCATCCCTCCATCCATTAACCATCCCTCCATCCATTAACCATCCCTCCATTCATTAACCATCCCTCCATCCTTTAACCATCCCTCCATCCTTTAACCATCCCTCCATCCTTTAACCATCCCTCCATCCCTTTAACCATCCCTCCATCCTTTAACCATCCCTTTAACCATCCCTCCATCCATTAACCATCCCTCCATCCTTTAACCATCCCTCCATCCTTTAACCATCCCTCCATCCCTTTAACCATCCCTCCATCCTTTAACCATCCCTTTAACCATCCCTCCATCCCTTTAACCATCCCTTTAACCATCCCTCCATCCTTTAACCATCCCTCCATCATTTAACCATCCCTCCATCCTTTAACCATCCCTCCATCCTTTAACCATCCCTCCATCTCTTAAACCATCCCTCCATCCTTTAAACCATCCCCTTAACCATCCCTCCATCCCTTTAACCATCCCTTTAACCATCCCTTTAACCATCTCTTTAACCACCCCTCCATCCTTTAACCATCCCTCCATCTCTTTAACCATCCCTCCATCCTTTAACCATCCCTTTAACCATCCCTCCATCCTTTAACCATCCCTTTAACCATCCCTCCATCCTTTAACCATCCCTCCATCCCTTTAACCATCCCTCCATCCTTTAACCATCCCTCCATCCCTTTAACCATCCCTCCATCCCTTTAACCATCCCTTTAACCATCCCTCCATCCTTTAACCATCCCTCCATCCTTTAACCATCCCTTTAACCATCCCTCCATCCCTTTAACCATCCCTTTAACCATCCCTCCATCCTTTAACCATCCCTCCATCATTTAACCATCCCTCCATCCTTTAACCATCCCTCCATCCTTTAACCATCCCTCCATCCTTTAACCATCCCTCCATCCTTTAACCATCCCCTTAACCATCCCTCCATCCCTTTAACCATCCCTTTAACCATCCCTTTAACCATCTCTTTAACCACCCCTCCATCCTTTAACCATCCCTCCATCCTTTAACCATCCCTCCATCCTTTAACCATCCCTCCATCCTTTAACCATCCCTCCATCTCTTTAACCATCCCTCCATCCCTTTAACCATCTCTTTAACCATCCCTCCATCCCTTTAACCATCCCTTTAACCATCCCTCCATCCTTTAACCATCCCTTTAACCATCCCTCCATCTCTTTAACCATCCCTCCATCCCTTTACCCATCCCCTTAACCATCCCTCCATCCTTTAACCATCCCTCCATCCTTTAACCATCCCTCCATCCCTTAACCATCCCTCCATCTCTTTAACCATCCCTCCATCCCTTTAACCATCCCTTTAACCATCCCTCCATCCTTTAACCATCCCTCCATCCTTTAACCATCCCTCCGTCCTTTAACCATCCCTCCATCTCTTTAACCATCCCTCCATCCTTTAAGCATCCCTCTATTGCTTTTCTCCATAAACATGTTTTCTCACTCTTAGCTGAGTTAATTGTAACTTGTGAGCCTGTTGTGTTGTTCTGTTCAAACCCATTAAGAGTGTTCAGTACTCTACCAGGTTAGTGGGCTCACTGGGCTGAAAAAACATTTCTGACAGGGTTGTGATCCGGGCCGGTTTGGGGGACTGCTCTTTCCCCACCTACTGTGTTCCTCCATGCCATTGCTTTTCCCCTCTCTCTCTCTCTCTCTCTCTCTCTCTCTCTCTCTCTCTCTCTCTCTCTCTCTCTCTCTCTCTCTCTCTCTCTTTCTCTTTCTCTTTCTCTCTCTCTCTCTCTCTCTCTCTCTTTCTCTCTTTCTCTCTTTCTCTGTCTCTGTCTCTGTCTCTGTCTCTGTCTCTCTCCCTCTTTCTATCCATCTCTCTCTCTCTCTTTCTCTCTCTGTCTCTGTCTCTGTCTCTCTCTGTCTCTCTCTCTCTCTCTCTCTCTCTCTCTCTCTCTCTCTCTCTCTCTCTCTCTCTCTCTCTCTCTCTCTCTCTCTCTCTCTCTCTCTCTCTCTCTCTCTCTCTCTCTCTCTCTCTCTCTCTCTCTCTCTCTCTCTCTCTGTCTCTGTCTCTGTCTCTGTCTCTGTCTCTGTCTCTGTCTCTGTCTCTGTCTCTGTCTCTGTCTCTTTCTCTTTCTCTGTCTCTGTCTCTGTCTCTGTCTCTGTCTCTGTCTCTGTCTCTGTCTCTGTCTCTGTCTCTGTCTCTGTCTCTGTCTCTGTCTCTGTCTCTGTCTCCGTCTCCGTCTCTGTCTCTCTCGTTCTCTTCTCTCCCTCTCTCTCTCTTTCTCTCTCTCTCTGTAGAATACATAAGTAGAGCCAGCCACAGTGGACTGCAGTGATTCTGAGCCTTCAGGTTCAGCACCATGGCCATCTGCAGTGAGGCAACAGTCTGGAGAACACACACACACACACACACACACACACACACACACACACACACACACACACACACACACACACACACACACACACACACACACACACACACACACACACACACACACACACACACACACACACACACACACACACACACACACACACACACACACACACTGTTGCCTGTCTGGAGAACTGAAAGGAATTGTAGAGGAACTCAGCCAGAACAACGAGTCGATGAGAGATGAGGGCCTAAATAAACCTGAGATCTGACAGGCAGACAGAAATAGCAGAGCCAAATTAGCGATGGGTGTGATGGGTGTTGTCACCTGCTGATGCAGATGAGCCGTGGGTGAGATGGAGACCGGCTGGGAAAACCAATCACGGTTCTGTAAACCCCGAGAGGAGGTGTGTGTGTGTGTGTGTGTGTGTGTGTATGTGTGTGTGTGTGTGTGTCTGCGTGAGCGTGCACGTGTGTGTATGTAGCAGCTCGCATTCCCCGCTCAACTGAGGATGTGTTGTTTTCAGACATCCATGTCCTGTGTTTGAGACGTGCAAAATCCACTTGTCACTTAATAAATCTCGCTGGATTGATTGCCTTCATTTCACCCCTGTGACTCTCTTACTTGTGACTGTCGTTTTTTCCCCCCGTTAACGTGACGACCGTGGAAATGTTTGTAATGACCTGTCAAACACACCCTGGTAATGTCTGAAATGGGCTCGGTGGAATACATCGTCTTTCTGTTGCATCGATAAGAAGGCTAAAGCTCTGGACAACTCTACATAGTACCGAGACTCTCCTCCTCTCTCCTCTCTCCTCTGCCTCCTCTCTCCTCCTCTCGCCTCCTCTCTCCTCTGTCTCCTCTCTCCTCTGCCTCCTCTCTCCTCCTCTCTCCTCTGTCTCCTCTCTACTCTGTCTCCTCTCTCCTCTGTCTCCTCTCTCCTCTACCTCCTCTCTCATATCTCTCCTCCTCTCTCCTCTCATCTCCTCTCTCTCCTTCTCTCCTCATCTCTGTCTCCTCTCTCCTCTGTCTCCTCTCTCCTCTGTCTCCTCTCTCCTCTGTCTCCTCTCTCCTCTGTCTCCTCTGTCTCCTCTCTCCTCTTCCTCCTCTCTCATCTCTCTCCTCTCTCTCCTCTGTCTCCTCGTCTCCTCTCTTTCTCATCTGTCTCCTCCTCGCTCCTCTCCCCTCTCTCATCTTCTCTCTCCTCCTCTCTCTCATCCTCTCTCCTCCTCTCTCTCCTCCTCTCTCTCTCCTCTCTCTCCTCCTCTCTCTCCTCCTCTCTCTCCTCTCGTTCCTCCTCTCTCTCCTCTGTCTTCTGATAAGTCCTTTAGCTGCTTCAGAACTGCTGGAAACATGGACAGACTCTAATATTTGAACTTAATGGTCTGTAAACCTCAACACAACTTCAAACAGTTCACTGTAGCTTTCCAACTCTAAGCTTTGGGGGATGTGCTTAAAGATAATTAAAGATCATTTTGTTCCTTTCAATTCTCTCATTCATTCACTCTCCTCTGCAACCCTTCCCTATGTTGTTGCTGTAAAGAGAATGTTTTCAGTCAATTTACCTGATTAAATAAGGGTTGAATATACTGTAAATTAAAATATATATTTACTGAGAATGTTAGACTGAGGCTCATGTCAAACACATGGTTAAATATCACAGAATGGTTCCTTTCACTGAATATAGCTCTGCACTCCTGTAAGTTACAGACTGCCGCAGACAACACAGACACACCTTTGTCATCCCACCCCAACCACTCTCTCTTTCTCTCTCTCTCTCTCTCTCTCTCTCTCTCTCTCTCTCTCTCTCTCTCTCTCTCTCTCTCTCTCTCTCTCTCTCTCTCTCTCTCTCTCTCTCTCGTTCTCTCTCTCTCGTTCTCGTTCTCTCTCTCTCTCGTTCTCTCTCTTTCACTCTTTCTCTCTCATTCTCTCTCTCTTTCCTACTGTTTTTTTGTTCCCTGTATCTATCCCTCTCACTCCCTCCACTCTTTCCTTCCCCCCTCTCTTGCTCTTTTTAAACAATAACAGTAGTGTTTAACCAATTGCAATGTCTACCCAGTCACAGCCCGTTAATTAGGCGTACTGACCTATCACAGCATAGCAAGTGTTGATCACTGTTATTAAACGGTCTACACAGACAACATGGATGTCTCTCTGGCTCATAGTGTGTGTGTGTGTTTCCTGCGTGCATGCATGCGTGTGTCATCGTGTGTCTGTGTGTGTGTGTGTGTGTGTGTGTGTGTGTGTGTGTGTGTGTGTGTGTGTCTGCCTGCCTGCCTGCCTGCCTGCCTGCGTGCGCGCGTGTGTGTGTGTGTGTGTGTGTGTGTGTGTGTGTGTGTGTGTGTGCCTGTATCGTGACTTCTGTATGTTTCTGTACCTCCCTGTCTGCTCACTAGACAGGCTGAGCCAGATACTATGAGAGTGAATATTAATTACACGGAACACAAATAGAAAAAAATTGTTGGGGCGTGGATCAGAAAACCAGTCTGGTGTGACCACCATTTGCCTCCTGCAGCGTGACACATCTCCTTCACAGAGAGTTGATCAGGCTGTTGATTGTGGCCTTTGGAATGTTGTCCCACTTCTGTTCCATGGCTGTGAAAAGTTGCTGGACATTAGCGGGAACTGGAATACGCTGTTGTAACCGTCGATCCAGAGCATCCCAAACATGCTCAATAGGTGACATGTCTGGTGAGCATGCAGGCCATGGAAGAACAGGGGCATTTTCAGCTTCCAGGAGTTGTGTACAGATCCTTGCGACATGGGGATGTGTTTTATCATTCTGAAACATGAGGTGATGGCGGTTGATGAATGGCACGACAATGGGCCTCAGGATCTCGTCACAGTGTCTTTGTGCATTCAAATTGCCATCGATAAAATGCAATTGTGTTCGTTGTCCGTAGTTTATGCCTGCCCCATACCATAACCCCACCGCCACCATGGGGCACTCTGTTCACAACGTTGACATCAGCAAACCGCTCACCCACACAATGCTATACACGCTGTCTGCCATCTGCCCAGTATAGTTGACACCGGGATTATGTAAAGTGCACACTTCTCCAGCGTGTCAGTGGCCATCAAAGGTGAGCATTTGGCCGCTGACGTCGGTAACGACGCCAAACTGCGGTCAAGTCAAGACCCTGGTGAGGACGACGAGCACGGAGATGAGCTTCCCTGAGACGGTTTCTGACAGTTTGTGTAGAAATTCGGAAGCCGGATGTGGAGGTCCTGGGCTGGCGTAGTATACGTGGTCTACGGTTGAGAGGCCGGTTGGACGTACTGCTAAATTCTCTAAAACGACATTGGAGGCGGCTTATGGTAGAGAAATTAGCATTAAATTATCTGGCAACAGCAAGCCAGATGTGGAGGTCCTGGGCTGGCGTAGTATACGTGGTCTACGGTTGAGAGGCCGGTTGAACGTACTGCTAAATTCTCTAAAATGACATTGGAGGCGGCTTATGGTAGAGAAATTAACATTAAATTATCTGGCAACAGCTTTGGTGGACATTCAATTGCACACTGGCTCAAAACTGCACACTGGTTCAAAACTTGAGACCTCTGTAGCATTGTGTTGTGTGACAAAACTGCACATTTTAGAGTAGCCTTTTAGAGAGTATGAGTCATAATACCCATAAAACCTAGCGGTCAAACAAGGAAATGGTTCCAATCTGCTTACGCTGGCGTTTTGATAACCGTGTAAATATACGACAAGGTGACTTTTATCAATATATTCGCCCCCCAAAAAACAAAACATTAATTAGCTGCTAATGTGGCTTTTTACAATTAGTTTTTCATAAAGAACTACAAAAGCCATGATGATCTGGAGGAGAATAAAGGCAAGAATCTGGATTAACTCTCCAATATTAGCTACATTTTGTAAATAAATGTTTAAATAAATAAATTGGCAACATTTCTTTAAATTGACAATTCTGTGAACTGTCTTGTGCAAGTTTTAAATTGACATAATAACTTTTAGCAAAGGTGTCTGATAGACATGCAGGACCTTGCATGGATTTGTCTACTTTGATGCTAATTAGTATTTTTGAACCTGAGAGTAAATAGAGACGAATATATTGATAAAAGTCCCCTTGTCTGAGACGTTACGCCAGGGTAAGCCTACACGAAACACAGTTTCTAAAATCCCCTATGAAAAAAATGAATAGTAGAAAACCTATTGGAACTACTTCCCTGTTTGACTGCTAGGTTTTATGGGTATTATGACACGTCCACTGTGGGGCTCTATAGAACCTTTTCCAGTACACAACACACTGACGTCATGGACAGATGCGTGCGACTCATGGCAGCAGTCAGAAAGCCTTCACCATCTGCGCCCATTCAACATATCCTAGATGTACATTTTTTTACTTTAAAAAAAATTATTTATAATGTCGCTAAGATTCTATTTGGTTGGCATCTTTGCAAAGTAACTATTTTTGATGCAGCAGTTGTTAGCTAGAATGCTAACGCTCATTGGTCATTTTACTGGCTGTAGTTTTTTATGATTATTTTACCCCTTTTTCTCCCCAATTGGTAGTTACAGTCTTGTCCCATCTCTGCAATTTCCTTACGGACTCGGGAGGCGAAGGTCAAGAGCCACTCGTCCTCCACGACCCTGCTGAGCGGCGCTGCTCGCTTAACCCACCAATGTGTTGGAGGAAACACCGTGCAGCTGGCAACTGAAGTCAGCGTGTAAGGCGCCCAGCCCACCACAAGGAGTCGCTAGAGCGCGATGGGACAAGGACATCCCGGCCGGACAAACCCTCCCCTAACCCGGACAATGCTGGACCAATTGCGCGCCGTCTCATGGATCTCCCGGTCACGGCCGGCTGCAACACAGCCTGGGATCGAACCTGGGTCTGTAGTGACGCCTCAAGATCGCTGCGCCACTCGGGATGCCCCAAGTTGAAGGGCTTTTCAAGTATAATGCAGTTGATTTGCGATGATGACACAGACATTATATTAAGCAGGACATTTATTTGAGCCTCAAAATCCATTTATAATCCAAAAGTAGTGTGAAATGCATCTGAAAATAGGTTTTTCTTGCTGTCATCCACCTTTTTCTGCCACCAAATTGCATGCATCATCCTCTTGCCGCAATGTTTGTAAACACAGAAAGGTGTCTATTGTCCCCAGCACAAGGTGCACCTGTGTAATGAGCATGCTGTTTAATCAGCTTCATGATATGCCACACCTGTCAGGTGGACGGATTATCTTTGGAAAGGAGAAATTCTCACTAACAGGGATGTAAACAAATTTGTGCTCAACATTTTAGAGAAATAAGATTTTTTTGGTGTATGTAAAATTTCTGGGATATTTTATTTCAGTTCATGAAACATGGGAGCAACAGTTTACTTGTTGCGTTTATATTTTTGTTCAGTGTAGTATATGCATGGCTAGGACTGAGTTTGTGATTAATATTTCCAGAGGTGGGCTGAGATGACGGAGTGTTTTGTGCACTGATTTGCACAGTACACTTTGCATGGTGTTCACAACCGCCCAAGTATGTATGGGAAGAGTTAGTAAACAGTGCCCACGTGTGGTGTAGACGGGAAGTACATCTCAGCCCAATCAATGCTGTGATATTTAGATGCAGTTCGGGGTTTTCTCCTCTAGATGGAGCAGTTATAGCAGGAATAGAGTGTCCATCTCTGAGATTGAACAAATGTCGATGAATCCCAAACAGGGCCTAAAATTAACACCCGTCACCCGCCAAATTCCGGTAGATTTTGGCATTGGTGAGTAAAATGCAAGATTTGTACTCCCATTTGCAAATAAACATTGTTAGAAGTCAAGTCAAGCGTGATCACATGGATAGCTAAATAAATGCTGCAGTAGCTGTTTTCAGTGTTTCTGTCGTTTTGTTTCACTCTGAAAAATAATGCTCTAAAAACAACCAAATTTGGGTTAATTGGTAACCCAGCGCTGGTTAAATAGTGGACAGAACACGCTGGTTTATTTTGACCTATTCAGTTGGGTTGTGTGAATACCCAAATATGGGTTAATTTATCCATCAATTGGGTATTTTTTACTCTCTTGCTGGGTTAGCAGCTGGGTCTTTTTTAATGTAATTATTTTTAGAATGTGTGGCTTAATAGGGGTGTGGCTTTCAGTGAGATATTATTGGCCACCTGTGAGAGTGAATGTCATTCGTGTTCATCATGTTAAGTTTAATTTTAGACATTAGACAAAGTTTCATTTTAGACATTCTAATATTTGTATTTGTATTTGCTATAGATCCCCATTAGTTCCTGCCAAGGCAGCAGCTACTCTTCATGGGGTTTATTATGGATCCCCATTAGTTCCTGCCAAGGCAGCAGCTACTCTTCCCGGGGTTTATTATGGATCCATATTAATTCCTGCCAAGGCAGCAGCTACTCTTCCTGGGGTTTATTATGGATCCCCATGAGTTCCTGCCAAGGCAGCAGCTACTCTTCCTGGGGTTTATTATGGATCCCCATTAGTTCCTGCCAATGCAGCAGCTACTCTTCCTGGGGTTTATTATGGATCCCCATTAGTTCCTGCCAAGGCAGCAGCTACTCTTCCTGGGGTTTATTATGGATCCCCATTATTTCCTGCCAAGGCAGCAGCTACTCTTCCTCAGGTTTATTATGGATCCCTATTAGTTCCTGCCAAGGCAGCAGCTACTCTTCCTGGAGTTTATTATGGATCTCCATTAGTTCCTGCCAAGGCAGCAGCTAC
The DNA here is from genome assembly GCF_029448725.1 of Salvelinus fontinalis. Taxonomy (NCBI): domain Eukaryota; kingdom Metazoa; phylum Chordata; class Actinopteri; order Salmoniformes; family Salmonidae; genus Salvelinus; species Salvelinus fontinalis. Next base: position 42,908,008 of record NC_074674.1, on the reverse strand, counting down.
TCTTCCTCAGGTTTATTATGGATCCCTATTAGTCCCTGCCAAAGCAGCAGCTACTCTTCCTGGAGTTTATTATGGATCTCCATTAGTTCCTGCAAAGGCATCAGCTACTCTTCCTGGGGTCCAGCAACATTATACTCCAACAATAGGATTTACATAGACTTTCATAGAAATCCCTTCTGTAAGCCTCATTGAAGCTACAAAAAATGTAAATGTTTGACCTTAATATGCAATAACTATACAACAGAACAGATTAACAGGAATGACATTAACTCTCACGGGTGGCCATAAAGAAATTTCTGAAATCCCCACCCCTACTAAACTTTTCCTCCAGTCTTTTGATTTGACCCACTAGGTCAATAACTAGTAATGGGATAAACGAAGCTTCCGGAACGTTGAGCATTTACAGCTTATTGTTTTGAAATAAGTTCATTATTTGAGGCTTTGATCAACACAGTGTTTTACACTAGTGGAACCTTTTGGTCAAAAGTATTTACAACAGCCAAATGATTCTACATGACGTCGCACCGCCACAGCCTTTTTGTCTTCTCCTGAAACCAACACCACCCGTGCTTCTGATGAAGTATCGACACCAGAGGAGGCTGGTGAGGGGAGGACGGATCATAATAACGGCTGGAACGGAGCACATGGAATGGCAACGAACACTTGGAAACCATGGAAACTATGTGTTTGATGTATTTGATACCATTCCACCGATTCCGCTCCAGCCATTACCACGAGCCGGTCCTCCCCAATTAAGGTGCCACCAACCTCCTGTGATCGGCGCACTGTTTAGAAGCAAACTTCTTAGCAATTTGGACGCATGCCTCGGAGCTCTATTATGAGACGTAACATCAATCAATCAATTAATTTTATTTTATATAGCCCTTCGTACATCAGATAATATCTCGAAGTGCTGTACAGAAACCCAGCCTAAAACCCCAAACAGCTAGAATGCAGGTGTAGAAGCACGCAGGTGTAGAAGCACATCACTTCTAATAACCCAATACCCAGCATCAATTACCCAGCACCCAGCATCAATAACCCAGCATCAATAACCCAGCACCCAGCATCAATAACCCAACATCAATTACCCAGCACCCAGCACCAATAACCCAGCACCCAGCATCAATAACACAGCATCAATAACCCAGCATAAATAACCCATCATAAATAACCCAGCATAAATAACCCATCATAAATAACCCAGCACCAATAACCCAGCACCCAGCATCAATAACCCCACATCAATAACCCAGCACCCAGCATCAACAACCCAGCATCAATAACCCAGCACCCAGCATCAACAACCCAGCATCAATAACCCCACATCAATAGCCCAGTACCCAGCATCAATAACCCAACATCAATAACCCAGCACCCAGCACAAATAACCCAGAACCCAGCATCAATAACCCAACATCAATAACCCAGCACCCAGCATCAACAACCCAGCATCAATAACCCAGCATCAATAACCCAGCACCCAACATCAATAACCCAGCACCCAGCATCAATAACCCAGCATCAATAACCCAGCATCAATAACCCAGCATCAATAACCCAGCATCAATAACCCAGCACCCAACATCAATAACCCAGCACCCAGCATCAATAACCCAGCATCAATAACCCAGCATCAATAACCCAGCATCCAGCATCAATAACCTAGCATCAATAACCCAGCATCCAGCATCAATAACCTAGCATCAATAACCGGCATCAATAACCCAGCACCCAACATCAATAACCCAGCATCCAGCATCAATAACCCAGCATCAATAACCCAGCACCCAGCATCAATAACCCAGCATCCAGCATCAATAACCCAGCCTCAATAACCCGGCATCAATAACCCAGCACCCAGCATAAATAACCCATCATAAATAACCCATCACAAATAACCCATCATAAATAACCCAGCACCAATAACCCAGCATCAATAACCCAGCATCAATAACCCAGCATCAATAACCCAGCATCAATAACCCAGCATCAATAACCCAGCATCAATAACCCAGCATCAATAACCCAGCACCCAGCATCAATAACCCAGCACCCAACATCAATAACCCAGCATCCAGCATCAATAACCCAGCATCAATAACCCAGCACCCAGCATCAATAACCCAGCATCCAGCATCAATAACCCAGCATCAATAACCCAGCACCCAGCATCAATAACCCAGCACCCAACATCAATAACCCAGCATCCAGCATCAATAACCCAGCATCAATAACCCAGCATCAATAACCCAGCATCAATAACCCAGCATCAATAACCCAGCATCAATAACCCAGCACCCAGCACCAATAACCCAGCACCAATAACCCAGCACCAATAACCCAGCACCCAGCACCAATAACCAAACACCAATTACCCAGCACCCAGCACCAATAACCCAGCACCAATAACCCAGCACCCAGCACCAATAACCCAGCACCAATAACCCAGCACCCAGCACCAATAACCCAGCACCAATAACCCAGCATCAATAACCCAGCACCAATAACCCAGCACCAATAACCCAGCACCAATAACCCAGCACCAATAACCCAGCACCAATTCCCAGCACCCAGCACCAATAACAAACATCAATTACCCAGCACCCAGCACCAATAACCCAGCACCCAGCACCAATAACAAACATCAATTACCCAGCACCCAGCACCAATAACCCAGCACCCAGCACCAATAACCAAACATCAATAACCCAGCACCCAGCACCAATAACCCAGCACCAATATCCCAGCACCAATAACCCTGCACCAATAACCCAGCATCAATAACCCAGCATCAATAACCCAGCATCAATAACCCAGCATCAATAACCCAGCATCAATAACCCAGCACCAATAACCCAGCACCCATCATCAATAACCCAGCACCAATAACCTGGCACCAATAACCCAGCATCAATAACCCAGCATCAATAACCCAGCACCCAGCATCAATGACCCAGTACCCAGCACCAATAACCCAGCACCCAGCACCCAGCACCAATAACCCAGCATCAATAACCCAACATCAATAACCCAGTACCCAGCACCAATAAACCAGCATCAATAACCCAGTACCCAGCACCAATAACCCAGCATCAATAACCCAGTACCCAGCATCAATAACCCAGTACCCAGCATCAATAACCCAGTACCCAGCATCAATAACCCGGTACCCAGCATCAATAACCCAGCATCAATAACCCAGTACCCAGCACCAATAACCCAGCATCAATAACCCAGTACCCAGCATCAATGACCCAGCACCCAGCATCAATAACCCAGTACCCAGCATCAATAACCCAGCATCAATAGCCCAGTACCCAGCATCAATAACCCAGCATCAATAACCCAGCACCCAGCACCAATAACCCAGCATCAATAACCCAGCATCAATAACCCAGCACCAATAACCCAGCACCCAGCACCAATAACCCAGCACCCAGCATCAATAACCCAGCACCAATAACCCATCATCAATAACCCAGCATCAATAACCCAGCACCAATAACCCATCATCAATAACCCAGCATCAATAACCCAGCACCAATAACCCATCATCAATAAACCAGCATCAATAACCCAGCACCAATAACCCAGCACCCAGCATCAATAACCCAGCACCAATAACCCAGCACCAATAACCCAGCATCAATAACCCAGCATCAATAACCCAGCACCCAGCACCAATAACCCAGCACCCAGCACCAATAACAAACATCAATAACCCAGCACCCAGCACCAATAACCCAGCACCCAACACCAATAACCAAACATCAATTACCCAGCACCGAGGACCAATAACCAAACATCAATAACCCAGCACCCAGCACCAATAACCCAGCACCAATAACCCAGCACCCAGCACCAATAACCCAGCATCAATAACCCAGCATCAATAACCCAGCACCAATAACCCAGCACCCAGCACCAATAACCAAACATCAATAACCCAGCACCCAGCACCAATAACCCAGCACCAATAACCCAGCACCAATAACCCAGCACCAATAACCCAGCACCCAGCACCAATAACCCAGCATCAATAACCCAACATCAATAACCCAACACCCAGCATCAATAACCCAGCACCCAGCACCAATAACCCAGCACCCAGCACCCAGCACCCAGCACCAATAACCAAACATCAATAACCCAGCACCCAGCACCAATAACCCAGCACCAATAACCCAGCACCAATAACTCAGCATCAATAACCCAGCATCAATAACCCAGCATCAATAACCCAGCATCAATAACCCAGCACCAATAACCCAGCACCCATCATCAATAACCCAGCACCAATAACCCAGCACCCATCATCAATAACTCAGCACCAATAACCTGGCACCAATAACCCAGCATCAATAACCCAGCATCAATAACCCAGCACCCAGCATCAATAACCCAGTACCCAGCACCAATAACCCAGCACCCAGCACCCAGCACCAATAACCCAGCATCAATAACCCAGCATCAATAACCCAGTACCCAGCACCAATAACCCAGCATCAATAACCCAGTACCCAGCACCAATAACCCAGCATCAATAACCCAGTACCCAGCATCAATAACCCAGTACCCAGCATCAATAACCCAGTACCCAGCATCAATAACCCAGTACCCAGCATCAATAACCCAGCATTAATAACCCAGGACCCAGCACCAATAACCCAGCATCAATAACCCAGTACCCAGCATCAATAACCCAGCACCCAGCATCAATAACCCAGTACCCAGCATCAATAACCCAGCATCAATAGCCCAGTACCCAGCATCAATAACCCAGCATCAATAACCCAGTACCCAGCACCAATAACCCAGCATCAATAACCCAGCATCAATAACCCAGCACCAATAACCCAGCACCCATCATCAATAACCCAGCACCAATAACCCAGCCACAATAACCCAGCATCAATAACTCAGCATCAATAACCCAGCACCAATTCCCAGCACCAATAACTCAGCATCAATAACCCAGCACCAATTCCCAGCACCAATAACTCAGCATCAATAACCCAGCATCAATAACCCAGCACCAATAACCCAGTATCAATAACCCAGCACCAATAACCCAGCACCAATAACCCAGCATCAATAACTCAGCATCAATAACCCAGCACCAATAACCCAGCACCAATAACCCAGCACCAATAACTCAGCATCAATAACCCAGCATCAATAACCCAGCACCAATAACCCAGCATCAATAACCCAGCACCAATAACCCAGCATCAATAACCCAGCACCAATAACCCAGCACCAATAACCCAGTATCAATAACCCAGCACCAATAACCCAGCACCAATAACCCAGCATCAATAACTCAGCATCAATAACCCAGCACCAATAACCCAGCACCAATAACTCAGCATCAATAACCCAGCATCAATAACCCAGCACCAATAACCCAGCATCAATAACCCAGCACCAATAACCCAGCACCAATAACCCAGCATCAATAACCCAGCACCAATAACCCAGCACCAATAACCCAGCATCAATAACCCAGCATCAATAACCCAGCATCAATAACCCAGCACCAATAACCCAGCACCAATAACCCATCATCAATAACCCAGCATCAATAACCCAGCACCAATAACCCAGCATCAATAACCCAGCATCAATAACCCAGCACCCAGCATCAATAACCCAGCACCAATAACCCAGCATCAATAACCCAGCACCAATAACCCAGCATCAATAACCCAGCACCAATAACCCAACATCAATAACCCAGCATCAATAACCCAGCACCAATAACCCAGCACCAATAACCCAGCATCAATAACCCAGCACCAATAACCCAGCACCAATAACCCAGCACCAATAACCCAGCATCAATAACCCAGCATCAATAACCCAGCACCAATAACCCAGCACCAATAACCCAGCACCAATAACCCAGCACCAATAACCCAGCACCAATAACCCAGCACCAATAACCCAGCACCAATAACCCAGCACCAGTAACCCAGCATCAATAACCCAGCACCAATAACCCAGCACCAATAACCCAGCACCAATAACCCATCATCAATAACCCAGCATCAATAACCCAGCATCAATAACCCAGCATCAATAACCCAGCACCCAGCACCAATAACCCATCACCAATAACCCAGCACCAGTAACCCAGCACCAATAACCCAGCACCAATAACCCAGCACCAATAACCCATCATCAATAACCCAGCATCAATAACCCAGCATCAATAACCCAGCATCAATAACCCAGCACCCAGCACCAATAACCCATCACCAATAACCCAGCACCAATAACCCAGCATCAATAACCCAGCATCAATAACCCAGCACCAATAACCCAGCACCAATAACCCAGCACCAATAACCCATCACCAATAACCCAGCACCAATAACCCAGCACCAATAACCCAGCACCAATAACCCATCACCAATAACCCAGCATCAATAACCCAGCACCAATAACCCAGCACCAATAACCCAGCATCAATAACCCAGCACCAATAACCCGGCACCAATAACCCAGCACCCAGCACCAATAACCCAGCATCAATAACCCAGCACCAATAACCCAGCACCAATAACCCAGCACCAATAACCCAGCATCAATAACCCAGCACCCAGCATCAATAACCCAGCACCAATAACCCATCATCAATAACCAGGCAGTTTTAAAAAAAACAACCCAACTAAGTTAACCAATGCCTACAACCCAGCAGTTGGGTCAATGAATATGACATAAACAAATAAACAAATCAGACATAAACTAATCAACGTGGCATATAATAATGCCGCCTCTCCATTATTTTGTATCAAACTCCAAACATATCGCAATAACTTTCACTCACTCAGCTTCGGGACACTTTAAAGGCGCAAGGGGTGAGATTTGGGATTCAGCCTGTGATTATTTTATTTACCTGCGACTCCTGTCCTATGAACAGATACACATCAACTATGCTGTGACTCCTGTCCTATGTCTTCTGTGTGCTGTCTGATGCACCTCCGATTCTCCCCTCTAGTTGGAGCAGCCAGAGAGAGAACAGAGCATCCTTCTCAGATACACATCAACTGTTTCACTATGCTGCGACTCCTGTCTCTCTCTCTCTGTCTGTCTCTCTCTCTATCTCTCTGTCTCTGCCCCTCTGTCTCTGTCTCCATCTCTTTCTCTGTCATGGCCTGTCTCTCTCTCTCTCTTTCTCTCTCTCTCCTTCTCTCTCTATATCTGTCTCTCTCTCTGTCTCTGTCTCTCTGACTGTCTCTCTCCGTCTCTCTCTGTCTCTCTCTGTCTCTCTTTCTCTATCTCTCTGTCTCTTTCCCTCTGTCTCTGTCTCTCTTAGGTCTGAGTATTTGTCACAGTGTAATAGGAAAAACAGCTCTGCCTCTACCTCTCCCCTGGAGCAGAGTGAGCACAGCCTGTCTTCTCTGGGCAGCCTGGTTTGTCTGTGACGACCGTTCTCTATAGTCAGACTGTGCTCACTGAGTCTGTACCTAGTCAGTGTTTTGCTCAGTTTTCTATCAGTCACAATGGTCAGATAGTCTGCCACCATGTACTGTCTGTTTAGAAACAAATAGCATTGAAGTGTACTTAGATTTTTTTGTGGTGTCTTTCCAATAGGTGATATATTTTGTTTTTGCTTGTGATGATTTGGTTGGGCCAGATGTTCTGTGTGATGTCTTGAGGCTCTATGGGGTTGGTTTGGGTTAGTGAACTGAGCCTCAGAACCAGCTGTCTGAGTGCTGTCCTGAGGCTCTATGGGGTTGGTTTGGGTTAGTGAACTGAGCCTCAGAACCAGCTGGCTGAGGGGACTCTTCTCTGGTTTCATCTCTTGACATTGTAGAGCTGTGTGATGGAATGTTTTGGGGTCACTTGTTTTTAGATGGTTGTAAAATGTGATGTCTCTTTTTTCTATTCGAAATGAGGAGGGGGTTTGGCCCAATTCTGCTCTACATACGTTATTTGGAGTTTTTCTTTGCACAATACAGTCTTGCAAAATTCTGCATGGAGTATTTCGATTGGATGTTTGTCCCATTTGGTAAATTCATTTTTAGAGAGTGGACCCCATACTTCACTGCCATATAGAGCAATTGGTTCTATAACTGATTGAAACATTTTGAGCCAGATTCTTATTGGAATTTCAATTTTGATGTTCCTTTTAATGGCATAGAATGCTCTTCTTGCTTTGTCTCTCAGCTCGTTCACAGCCATGTGAAAGCTACCTGTGTTGCTGATATTTAGTCCTAGATATGTGTAGTTTTTGATGTGTTCTAATAGAACTGTGTCCAAATAGAATCTATTTGTGTCATCCTGATTTCCTGACCTTTTATGGAATATCATTAATATAGGGGGGGGGGGGGGGGGTTAATGGTCAGAGCCCAGGTCTGACAGAACCTGTGCAGATGATCTAGGTGCTGCTGTAACTCCTCCTTAGTGAGAGACAGCAGCACCAGGTCATCTGTCTACAGCAGACCCTCCTTAGTGGGAGACAGCAGCACCAGGTCATCTGCATACAGCAGACCCTCCTTAGTGGGAGACAGCAGCACCAGGTCATCTGTCTACAGCAGACCCTCCTTAGTGAGAGACAGCAGCACCAGGTCATCTGCATACAGCAGACCCTAGACAGCAGCACCAGGTCATCTGCATACAGCAGACCCTCCTTAGTGGGAGACAGCAGACCCTCCTTAGTGGGAGACAGCAGCACCAGGTCATCTGTCTACAGCAGACCCTCCTTAGTGGGAGACAGTAGCACCAGGTCATCTGTCTACAGCAGACCCTCCTTAGTGAGAGACAGCAGACCCTCCTTAGTGGGAGACAGCAGCACCAGGTCATCTGTCTACAGCAGACTCTCCTTAGTGAGAGACAGCAGACCCTCCTTAGTGGGAGACAGCAGCACCAGGTCATCTGTCTACAGCAGACTCTCCTTAGTGAGAGACAGCAGACCCTCCTTAGTGGGAGACAGCAGCACCAGGTCATCTGTCTACAGCAGACCCTCCTTAGTGGGAGACAGTAGCACCAGGTCATCTGTCTACAGCAGACCCTCCTTAGTGGGAGACAGCAGCACCAGGTCATCTGTCTACAGCAGACTCTCCTTAGTGGGAGACAGCAGACCCTCCTTAGTGGGAGACAGCAGCACCAGGTCATCTGTCTACAGCAGACCCTCCTTAGTGGGAGACAGCAGCACCAGGTCATCTGTCTACAGCAAACCCTCCTTAGTGGGAGACAGCAGCACCAGGTCATCTGCATACAGCAGACCCTAGAGAGCAGCACCAGGTCATCTGTCTACAGCAGACCCTTCTTAGTGAGAGACAGCAGCACCAGGTCATCTGTCTACAGCAGACCCTCCTTAGCGGGAGACAGCAGCACCAGGTCATCTGTCTACAGCAGACCCTCCTTAGTGGGAGACAGCAGCACCAGGTCATCTGTCTACAGCAGACCCTCCTTAGTGGGAGACAGCAGCACCAGGTCATCTGTCTACAGCAGACCCTCCTTAGTGGGAGACAGCAGCACCAGGTCACCTGCGTACAGCAGACACTAGACAACAGCACCAGGTCATCTGTCTACAGCAGACCCTCCTTAGTGGGAGACAGCAGCACCAGGTCACCTGCGTACAGCAGACACTAGACAACAGCACCAGGTCATCTGTCTACAGCAGACCCTCCTTAGTGAGAGACAGCAGCACCAGGTCATCTGCGTACAGCAGACACTTGATTTCAGTGTTGTGTAAGGTGATACCAGGTGCTGCCGATTCTTCTAATGTTTTTGCCAATTCATTAATGTAGATGTTAAATAGTGTTGGACTTATTGGGCAGCCCTGTTTCACTCCCCGCCCCTGAGAGAAGAAGTCTGTTTGCTTGTTGCCAGTTTTAACCGCACATTTGTTTTTAGTGTACATTGATTTAATAACATCATATGTTTTCCCTCCAATACCACTTTGTATTAGTTTAATAAAAATACCTTAAAATAATTGGGGTATCCACAGGATTCTGATAGTCTTTGACTGCTGATTTAAGAATGTGTAATTGTTCCTGTATATCTTGTTGTTCTGGGCTCTTTGTTTTATTGCTGTCAGAGGTTTGCTAAGTGATTTCACCACATCACCAT
>NC_074674.1:42852922-42895422 GCF_029448725.1 Salvelinus fontinalis | reverse complement strand
CTCTCTCTCTCTCTCTCCATCTCCCTCCCTCTCTCTCTCTCTCTCTGTCTCTCTCTCTCTCTCTCTCTCTCTCTCTCTCTCTCTCTCTCTCTCTCTCTCTCTCTCTCTCTCTCTCTCTCTCCTCTGTGTCTCCCTTTCTCTCAGGATTAGCATGGTGGGTTCATCTCTCTCTTTGTTCCTACAGTTTTTTACTCTCTATTTGTCTCACTGACCTTTTCAGCTTCTTTCGTTCTCCCCACCTCCCTCTCTCCTCATCTCCCTCTCTCCCTACCTCCCTCTCTCCCTACCTTCGTCTCTCCTCACCTCCTTCTTCCCCTTCCTGCCTCTCCCCCCACCTCCCTCTTTCCCCATCTCCTTCTCTCACCACCTCACTCTCTCCTCACCTCCTTCTGTCCCTACCTCCCTCTCTCCCTACCTCCCTCTCTCCCCCTCTCCCTACCTCCCTCTCTCCCCACCTCCCTTTCTCTCCACCTCCCTCTATCCCTCTCTCCCTACCTCCCTCTCTCCCCCTCTCCCTACCTCCCTCTCTCCCCCTCTCCCTACCTCCCTCTCTCCCCACCTCCCTTTCTCTCCACCTCCCTCTCTCCCTCTCTCCCTACCTCCCTCTCTCCCTCTCTCTCTCCCCACCTCTCTCTCTCCCCACCTCCCTCTCTCCCCACCTCCTTCTCTCCTAACTCCCTCTCTCCTCACCTCCCTCTCTCCCCCTATATTTTGAGAGTGTGTGTATGTGTGTAGATGAGTAGATGTATTATGGATCATCTGGCGGTCGTTCTGAGGTAGCGTTGTGTGCTACGGGAGGAGTTGATGACTGCCAACCATGAAACAGTCGCCCAAGGGGCCGCAGTGTTACCATGGAAACCACAATTTCACACCCCTCTGTGTGCGTGTCTGTTGTGTGTGTGTTCCACATTGGTTAAATCATAGTTTCATGACTTCAAAGGTTTCATAGAGGGTGTCCTGCATGAAGAGGCCCTCCTGTCCATCCTCTTTCGCTCTATCTTGTCTTTCTCTCTCTCTCCATCTTCTCTCTCTCTCCCTCCCTCTCCCATCTTCTCTCTCTTTCTCTCTCTCTCCTTTTTCCTCTCTCCATATTTTACTTTCTTTACATATTTCTTTCTCCCTCTGTACCTCTTTTTCTCCTTCTTTCTCCATCTCTATCTCCCTCTCTGTACCTCTCTTTCTCCCTCTCTGTCCCTCTTTTTTTGATCTGTGTCTGTTTGCTTTAGTAGGTGCTATCTAGGACAAAGCTGCTTCTGGAGGGTTACACTGTTTCCAGACATATTTCAGAGTGAATAACGTAACGTTATGACTTCAACTACTGTTCCCTGAAAGAGGGACACGAGGTGAAACATACTTCGGTTGAAGGATCTACAATCACGCGGGACAAGGCTAATGAAATCTGCACTTTGACAGGTGATAAGCGTGAGGCTCGGATTCATTCTTTCAATTCAATCACTGAGCGCAGCAATGAGTGGTGAGGATTAGGGTTAGGGTTGGGGTTAGGGTTAGGGTTAGGGTTAGGGGTTAGGGTGAGAGTTATGGTTAGGGGTTAGAGGTTAGGGTTAGGGTGAGGGTTAGGGTGAGGGTGAGGGTTAGGGTGAGGGTGAGGGTGATGGTTAGGGTGAGGGTTAGGGGTTAGGGGTTAGGGTGAGGGTGAGGGTTAGGGTGAGGGTTAGGGGTTAAGGTTAGGGGTTAGGGTTAGGGGTTAGGGGTGAGGGTTAGGGTGAGGGGTTAGGGTTAGGGTTTAGGGTTAGGGGTTAGGGTGAGGGTTAGGGTTAGGGGTGAGGGTTAGGGTGAGGGTGAGGGTTAGGGGTGAGGGTTGGGGTTAGGGTTAGGGGTTAGGGTTAGGGTGAGGGTGAGGGTTAGGGTCAATCACCGAGCGCAGCAACGAGTGGTGAGGTTAGGGTTAGGGTTAGGGGTTAGGGGTTAGGGTTAGGGTCAATCACCGAGCGGTTAGGGTTAGGGTGTGGGTGAGGGGTTAGGGGTTAGGGGTTAGGGTTAGGTTAGGGTTAGGGGTTAGGGTGAGGTTGAGGGTGGGGGGTTAGGGTTAGGGTAGGGTTAGGGGTTAGGGTGAGGTTGAGGGTGGGGGGTTAGGGGTTAGGGTTAGGGGTTAGGGGTTAGGGTTAGGGTAGGGTTAGGGTTAGGGGTTAGGGTTAGGGTCAATCACCGAGCGCAGCAACGAGGGGGGAGGAGCCAAACAGGTGTTGTGCCTCATTTCGCTCCTTCAGGGAACAGTAGTTAAAGTCATAACGTTACGTTTATTTTCAGTCAATCGACTTCAGTACAACATAGTACGGGGAAATGTAATCACGGCCCGAGCAGACCCCAACGGATTCTAAATGAAACGACCAATGGCAGACCCCCCAGACTGGATATTGCGCCCACAGCGTGTTGCCTAGTGACTGTCCCCTGTCCCAGCTGTAGACACACTCCCCTGTCCCAGCTGTAAACACACTGTGTGTTGCCTAGTGACTGTCCCCTGTCCCAGCTGTAAACACACTGTGTGTTGCCTAGTGACTGTCCCCTGTCCCAGCTGTAAACACACTGTGTGTTGCCTAGTGACCTTCCCCTGTCCCAGCTGTAAACACACTGTGTGTTGCCTAGTGACTGTCCCCTGTCCCAGCTGTAAACACACTGTGTGTTGCCTAGTGACCTTCCCCTGTCCCAGCTGTAAACACACTGTGTGTTGCCTAGTGACTGTCCCCTGTCCCAGCTGTAAACACACTGTGTGTTGCCTAGTGACCTTCCCCTGTCCCAGCTGTAAACACACTGTGTGTTGCCTAGTGACTGTCCTCTGTCCCTACTGTAAACACACTGTGTGTTGCCTAGTGACTGTCCCCTGTCCCAGCTGTAAACACACTGTGTGTTGCCTAGTGACTGTCCCCTGTCCCAGCTGTAAACACACTATGTGTTGCCTAGTGACTGTCCCCTGTCCCAGCTGTAAACACACTGTGTGATGCCTAGTGACTGTCCCCTGTCCCAGCTGTAAACACACTGTGTGTTGCCTAGTGACTGTCCCCTGTCCCAGCTGTAAACACACTGTGTGATGCCTAGTGACTGTCCCCTGTCCCAGCTGTAAACACACTGTGTGTTGCCTAGTGACTGTCCCCTGTCCCAGCTGTAAACACACTGTGTGTTGCCTAGTGACTGTCCCTAACCCAGCTGTAAACACACTGTGTGTTGCCTAGTGACTGTCCCCTGTCTCAGCTGTAAACACACTGTGTGTTGCCTAGTGACTGTCCCCTGTCCCAGCTGTAAACACACTGTGTGTTGCCTAGTGACTGTCCCCAACCCAGCTGTAAACACACTGTGTGTTGCCTAGTGACTGTCCCCTGTCCCAGCTGTAAACACACTGTGTGTTGCCTAGTGACTGTCCCCTGTCCCAGCTGTAAACACACTGTGTGTTGCCTAGTGACTGTCCCCTGTCCCAGCTGTAAACACGCTGTGTGTTTCCTAGTGACTGTCCCCTGTCCCAGCTATAAACACACTGTGTGTTGCCTAGTGACTGTCCTCTGTCCCAGCTGTAAACACACTGTGTGTTGCCTAGTGACTGTCCCCTGTCCCAGCTGTAAACACACTGTGTGTTGCCTAGTGACTGTCCCCTGTCCCAGCTGTAAACACACTCCCCTGTCCCAGCTGTAAACACACTCCCCTGTCCCAGCTGTAAACACACTCCCCTGTCTCAGCTGTAAACACACTGTGTGTTGCCTAGTGACCTTCCCCTGTCCCCGCTGTAAACACACTGTGTGATGCCTAGTGATCTTCCCCTGTCCCAGCTGTAAACACACTCCCCTGTCCCAGCTATAAACACACTGTGTGTTGCCTAGTGACTGTCCTCTGTCCCAGCTGTAAACACACTGTGTGTTGCCTAGTGACTGTCCCCTGTCTCAGCTGTAAACACACTCCCCTGTCCCAGCTGTAAACACACTGTGTGTTGCCTAGTGACCTACCCCTGTCTCAGCTGTAAACACACTGTGTGTTGCCTAGTGACTGTCCCCTGTCCCAGCTGTAAACACACTGTGTGTTGCCTAGTGACTGTCTTCTGTCCCAGCTGTAAACACACTGTGTGTTGCCTAGTGACTGTCCCCTGTCCCAGCTGTAAACACACTGTGTGTTGCCTAGTGACTCTCTCCTGTCCCAGCTGTAAACACAATGTGTGTTGCCTAGTGACTGTCCCCTGTCCCAGCTGTAAACACACTATGTGTTGCCTAGTGACTGTCCCCTGTCCCAGCTGTAAACACACTATGTGTTGCCTAGTGACTGTCCCCTGTCTCAGCTGTAAACACACTGTGTGTTGCCTAGTGACCTTCCCCTGTCCCAGCTGTAAACACACTGTGTGTTGCCTAGTGACTGTCCCCTGTCCCAGCTGTAAACACACTGTGTGTTGCCTAGTGACTGTCCTCTGTCCCAGCTGTAAACACACTGTGTGTTGCCTAGTGACTGTCCCCTGTCCCAGCTGTAAACACACTGTGTGTTGCCTAGTGACTCTCCCCTGTCCCAGCTGTAAACACAATGTGTGTTGCCTAGTGACTGTCCCCTGTCCCAGCTGTAAACACACTATGTGTTGCCTAGTGACTGTCCCCTGTCCCAGCTGTAAACACACTATGTGTTGCCTAGTGACTGTCCCCTGTCTCAGCTGTAAACACACTGTGTGTTGCCTAGTGACTGTCCCCTGTCTCAGCTGTAAACACACTCCCCTGTCCCAGCTGTAAACACACTGTGTGCTATATACTGGGAGCAGTGACATCAGGACATAAAACCTCACAACAGTGTGTGGTGATTTCCAAGAGTTTTCACCCTAGCCGAGGCAAGTGACCCAAAGCGAAATCATGTACGTACCGATCTCCAGAAATAGAGAGCGAGCTACATTTAGGAGGAAGAGAGAGACAGTCTCTCCCCATCTGTTTATACACACCACCACTGTCGGTTGTGACCAGCACAAGCCAGCCTGACAATAATCAAGGGGAAGCGTCTGAGTGTCGAATACTCAGGGTAATTGACATGCGGTGTGCTCCGTACCAGTCTCCACATCCTCCTGAATTGCGGGACACAACTCAGCCCGTAGGAGCCCCCCCCCCCCCCCCTTGACAATAGCAGGCGGGTTCCACCACTGGGGGGATATGACGGGTCCCACCAATGGCCCATAGGCCTGAGAGAGACACCCGAAGCGACTGGTTTAGGCTGCGAGATGCGTTCAGACGAGTGGCTAGCAATCAGGACTGTATCAATAGTAGCCCCATTGGACAGGACTTCCATCACAGAAGACATCATCCCCAGTAGGCGTAGGCCCTGGCAAATACACACCGTTTGACCCAGCACAAATCTGGCTAAGCAGAGACGGAATCTCGGACAGCGTCCTTGGGGATAGAAAAAAGCGTTAACCGCGAGTGAGTCTAGCTCAATACCCAGAAACAGAATGTGCTGAGATGGAGGCAGACAGCTCTTTGTAAAGATTCTTATGAAGCCTAGAGACTGAATATGGGACAGTAGTTTATATATATATTTTTTATTTATTTCACCTTTATTTAACCAGGTAGGCCAGTTGAGAACAAGTTCTCATTTACAACTGCGACCTGGCCAAGATAAAGCAAAGCAGTGTGTCAAAAACAACAACACAGAGTTACACATAAACAAACGTACAGTCAATAACACAATAGTAAAAGTCTAGCGTGAATGTGTGTATCACTTGTCCCTTTGACTCCGGCACCACCATCCAAACCCTGTAATAAATGGCTGAGTTTGATCTATGTAAACTCTGAGGTGCTTATTGAGAGTACATAGATCTAGAATGGGACTCAAAGTCCCGTCCCTTTTCTTAACCAGGAATAACGGCTATACGAGCCGTCCTGGATCTTCATCATAGGAAACACTCGGATTGCTTGCTTCTGGAGACGGGAAGATGTTTCCTCCTTCAAAAACGGACAATGAGGCATTGGGTACAGTCGACGTGAAATACGCTGCAGAAGCGTGGGGGTTGCAGGTGGGGAGGTGGGGAGTTCAGTACTCTACTGTACTGTACTCTACTGTACTGTACTCTACTGTACTCTACTGTACTCTACTGTACTGTTCTCTACTGTACTGTACTGTACTCTACTGAACTGGACTCTACTGTACTGTACTGAACTGAACTCTACTGAACTGGACTCTACTGAACTGGACTCTACTGAACTGAACTCTACTGTACTGTACTGAACTCTACTGAACTGAACTCTACTGTACTGTACTGAACAGAACTGAACTCTACGGTACTGAACTCTACAGAACTGAACTCTACTGAACTCTACTGTACTGGACTCTACTGGACTGAACTGAACTCTACTGAACTGAACTCTACTGTAATGTACTGAACTCTACAGAACTGAACTCTACTGAACTCTACTGTACTGGACTCTACTGGACTGAACTGGACTCTACTGAACTGAACTCTACTGAACAGAACTGAACTCTACGGTACTGAACTCTACTGTACTGTACTGTACTGTACTCTACTGTACTGAACTCTACTGTACTCTACTGTACTAAACTCTACTGTACTGAACTCTACTGTACTGAACTGTACTCTACTGTACTGGACTCTACTGTACTGAACTGTACTCTACTGTACTCTACTGAACTCTACTGAACTATACTGAACTGTACTCTACCGTACTGGACTCTACTGTACTGTACTCTACTGTACTCTACTGAACTGAACTCTACTGAACTGAACTCTACTGAACTCTAATGTACAGAACTGTACTCTACTGTACTGAACTCTACTGTACTGTACTGTACTCTACTGTACTGTACTCTACTGAACTGTACTCTACTGTACTCTACTGTACTGTACTGAACTCTACTGTACTGTACTATACTCTACTGTACTCTACTGTACTGAACTGTACTGTACTAAACTCTACTGTACTAAACTCTACTGTACTGTACTGAACTCTACTTTACTGAACTCTACTGTACTGTAATGTACTGTACTAAACTCTACTGTACTGCACTGTACTGTACTAAACTCTACTGTACTGTACTGAACTCTACTGTACTGAACTCTACTGTACTGTAATGTACTGTACTAAACTCTACTGTACTGTACTGTACTGTACTAAACTCTACTGTACTGTACTGAACTCTACTGAACTGAACTCTACTGTACTGAACTCTACTGTACTGAACTCTACTGTACTGAACTCTACTGTACTGAACTCTACTGTACTGAACTCTACTGAACTAAACTCTACTGTACTAAACTCTACTGTACTGAACTAAACTCTACTGTACTGAACTCTACTGAACTGAACTCTACTGTACTGTACTCTACTGTACTGTACTCTACTGAACTG
This sequence comes from Salvelinus fontinalis, assembly GCF_029448725.1. Taxonomy (NCBI): domain Eukaryota; kingdom Metazoa; phylum Chordata; class Actinopteri; order Salmoniformes; family Salmonidae; genus Salvelinus; species Salvelinus fontinalis. The sequence continues at coordinate 42,888,091 of NC_074674.1, read as the reverse complement.
AACTCTACTGAACTGAACTCTACTGAACTGAACTCTACTGTACTGAACTAAACTCTACTGTACTGTACTCTACTGAACTGAACTCTACTGTACTGTACTCTACTGTACTGTACTCTACTGAACTGAACTCTACTGAACTGAACTCTACTGTACTGAACTAAACTCTACTGTACTGAACTCTACTGAACTGAACTCTACTGTACTGTACTCTACTGAACTGAACTCTACTGTACTGTACTGAACTCTACTGAACTGAACTCTACTGTACTGTACTGAACAGAACTGAACTCTACGGTACTGAACTCTACAGAACTGAACTCTACTGAACTCTACTGTACTGGACTCTACTGGACTGAACTGAACTCTACTGAACTGAACTCTACTGTACTGTACTGAACTCTACAGAACTGAACTCTACTGAACTCTACTGTACTGGACTCTACTGGACTGAACTGGACTCTACTGAACTGAACTCTACTGAACAGAACTGAACTCTACGGTACTGAACTCTACTGTACTGAACTCTACTGTACTGTACTGTACTGTACTCTACTGTACTGAACTCTACTGTACTCTACTGTACTAAACTCTACTGTACTGAACTCTACTGTACTGAACTGTACTCTACTGTACTGGACTCTACTGTACTGAACTGTACTCTACTGTACTCTACTGAACTCTACTGAACTATACTGAACTGTACTCTACCGTACTGGACTCTACTGTACTGTACTCTACTGTACTCTACTGAACTGAACTCTACTGAACTGAACTCTACTGAACTCTAATGTACAGAACTGTACTCTACTGTACTGAACTCTACTGTACTGTACTGTACTCTACTGTACTGTACTCTACTGAACTGTACTCTACTGTACTCTACTGTACTGTACTGAACTCTACTGTACTGTACTATACTCTACTGTACTCTACTGTACTGAACTGTACTGTACTAAACTCTACTGTACTAAACTCTACTGTACTGTACTGAACTCTACTGTACTGAACTCTACTGTACTGTAATGTACTGTACTAAACTCTACTGTACTGCACTGTACTGTACTAAACTCTACTGTACTGTACTGAACTCTACTGTACTGAACTCTACTGTACTGTAATGTACTGTACTAAACTCTACTGTACTGTACTGTACTGTACTAAACTCTACTGTACTGTACTGAACTCTACTGAACTGAACTCTACTGTACTGAACTCTACTGTACTGAACTCTACTGTACTGAACTCTACTGTACTGAACTCTACTGTACTGAACTCTACTGAACTAAACTCTACTGTACTAAACTCTACTGTACTGAACTAAACTCTACTGTACTGAACTCTACTGAACTGAACTCTACTGTACTGTACTCTACTGTACTGTACTCTACTGAACTGAACTCTACTGAACTGAACTCTACTGAACTGAACTCTACTGTACTGAACTAAACTCTACTGTACTGTACTCTACTGAACTGAACTCTACTGTACTGTACTCTACTGTACTGTACTCTACTGAACTGAACTCTACTGAACTGAACTCTACTGTACTGAACTAAACTCTACTGTACTGAACTCTACTGAACTGAACTCTACTGTACTGTACTCTACTGAACTGAACTCTACTGTACTGAACTCTACTGTACTGAACTCTACTGTACTGAACTCTACTGAACTCAACTAAACTCTACTGAACTCTACTGTACTGAACTCTACTGTACTGAACTCTACTGAACTGAACTCTACTGTACTGAACTCTACTGTTCTGAACTAAACTCTACTGAACTGAACTCTACTGTACTGAACTCTACTGTACTGAACTCTACTGTACTGAACTAAACTCTACTGAACTCTACTGTACTGAACTCTACTGTACTGAACTCTACTGTACTGAACTCTACTGTACTGAACTAAACTCTACTCTACTGAACTCTACTGTACTGAACTCTACTGAACTGAACTAAACTCTACTGAACTCTACTGTACTGAACTCTACTGTACTGAACTCTACTGTACTGAACTAAACTCTACTGAACTCTACTGTACTGAACTCTACTGTACTGAACTCTACTGAACTAAAATCTACTGTACTGAACTAAACTCTACTGTACTGAACTCTACTGAACTGAACTCTACTGAACTGAACTCTACTGTACTGTACTCTACTGTACTGTACTAAACTCTACTGTACTGAACTCTACTGTACTGTACTAAACTCTACTGTACTAAACTCTACTGTACTGAACTCTACTGTACTGTACTAAACTCTACTGTACTGTACTAAACTCTACTGTACTGTACTCTACTGTACTGTACTAAACTCTACTGTACTGTACTGTACTGTACTGTACTGTACTAAACTCTACTGTACTGAACTCTACTGTACTGTACTAAACTCTACTGTACTGTACTAAACTCTACTGTACTGTACTAAACTCTACTGTACTGTACTAAACTCTACTGTACTAAACTCTACTGTACTGTACTCTACTCTACTGTACTGTACTAAACTCTACTGTACTGAACTCTACTGTACTGTACTAAACTCTACTGTACTAAACTCTACTGTACTGAACTCTACTGTACTGTACTAAACTCTACTGTACTAAACTCTACTGTACTAAACTCTACTGTACTGTACTAAACTCTACTGTACTGTACTAAACTCTACTGTACTGTACTAAACTCTACTCTACTAAACTCTACTGTACTAAACTCTACTGAACTCTACTGTACTGTACTAAACTCTACTGTACTGTACTAAACTCTACTGTACTGTACTAAACTCTACTGTACTGAACTCTACTGTACTGTACTAAACTCTACTGCACTAAACTCTACTGTACTAAACTCTACTGTACTGTACTAAACTCTACTGTACTGAACTCTACTGTACTGTACTAAACTCTACTGTACTAAACTCTACTCTACTGTACTGTACTAAACTCTACTGTACTCTACTGTACTGTACTAAACTCTACTGAACTCTACTGTACTGAACTCTACTGTACTGAACTCTACTGTTCTGAACTAAACTCTACTGAACTGAACTCTACTGTACTGAACTCTACTGTACTGAACTCTACTGTACTGAACTAAACTCTACTGAACTCTACTGTACTGAACTCTACTGTACTGAACTCTACTGTACTGAACTCTACTGTACTGAACTAAACTCTACTCTACTGAACTCTACTGTACTGAACTCTACTGAACTGAACTAAACTCTACTGAACTCTACTGTACTGAACTCTACTGTACTGAACTCTACTGTACTGAACTAAACTCTACTGAACTCTACTGTACTGAACTCTACTGTACTGAACTCTACTGAACTAAAATCTACTGTACTGAACTAAACTCTACTGTACTGAACTCTACTGAACTGAACTCTACTGAACTGAACTCTACTGTACTGTACTCTACTGTACTGTACTAAACTCTACTGTACTGAACTCTACTGTACTGTACTAAACTCTACTGTACTAAACTCTACTGTACTGAACTCTACTGTACTGTACTAAACTCTACTGTACTGTACTAAACTCTACTGTACTGTACTCTACTGTACTGTACTAAACTCTACTGTACTGTACTGTACTGTACTGTACTGTACTAAACTCTACTGTACTGAACTCTACTGTACTGTACTAAACTCTACTGTACTGTACTAAACTCTACTGTACTGTACTAAACTCTACTGTACTGTACTAAACTCTACTGTACTAAACTCTACTGTACTGTACTCTACTCTACTGTACTGTACTAAACTCTACTGTACTGAACTCTACTGTACTGTACTAAACTCTACTGTACTAAACTCTACTGTACTGAACTCTACTGTACTGTACTAAACTCTACTGTACTAAACTCTACTGTACTAAACTCTACTGTACTGTACTAAACTCTACTGTACTGTACTAAACTCTACTGTACTGTACTAAACTCTACTCTACTAAACTCTACTGTACTAAACTCTACTGAACTCTACTGTACTGTACTAAACTCTACTGTACTGTACTAAACTCTACTGTACTGTACTAAACTCTACTGTACTGAACTCTACTGTACTGTACTAAACTCTACTGCACTAAACTCTACTGTACTAAACTCTACTGTACTGTACTAAACTCTACTGTACTGAACTCTACTGTACTGTACTAAACTCTACTGTACTAAACTCTACTCTACTGTACTGTACTAAACTCTACTGTACTCTACTGTACTGTACTAAACTCTACTGAACTCTACTGTACTGAACTCTACTGTACTGAACTCTACTGAACTGAACTCTACTGTACTAAACTCTACTGTACTGAACTCTACTGTACTGTACTAAACTCTACTGTACTAAACTCTACTCTACTGTACTGTACTAAACTCTACTGTACTCTACTGTACTGTACTAAACTCTACTGAACTCTACTGTACTGAACTCTACTGTACTGAACTCTACTGAACTGAACTCTACTGTACTGAACTCTACTGTACTGAACTAAACTCTACTGAACTGAACTCTACTGTACTGAACTCTACTGTACTGAACTCTACTGTACTGAACTAAACTCTACTGAACTCTACTGTACTGAACTCTACTGTACTGAACTCTACTGTACTGAACTCTACTGTAATGAACTAAACTCTACTCTACTGAACTCTACTGTACTGAACTCTACTGAACTGAACTAAACTCTACTGAACTCTACTGTACTGAACTCTTCTGTACTGAACTCTACTGTACTGAACTAAACTCTACTGAACTCTACTGTACTGAACTCTACTGTACTGAACTCTACTGAACTAAACTCTACTGTACTGAACTAAACTCTACTGTACTGAACTCTACTGAACTGAACTCTACTGAACTGAACTCTACTGTACTGTACTCTACTGTACTGTACTAAACTCTACTGTACTGAACTCTACTGTACTGTACTAAACTCTACTGTACTAAACTCTACTGTACTGAACTCTACTGTACTGTACTAAACTCTACTGTACTGTACTAAACTCTACTGTACTGAACTCTACTGTACTGTACTAAACTCTACTGTACTGTACTCTACTGTACTGTACTAAACTCTACTGTACTGTACTCTACTGTACTGTACTAAACTCTACTGTACTGTACTAAACTCTACTGTACTGTACTAAACTCTACTGTACTGTACTAAACTCTACTGTACTAAACTCTACTGTACTGTACTCTACTGTACTGTACTAAACTCTACTGTACTGTACTGTACTCTACTGTACTGTACTAAACTCTACTGTACTGAACTCTACTGTACTGTACTAAACTCTACTGTCCTGTACTAAACTCTACTGTACTGTACTAAACTCTACTGTACTGTACTAAACTCTACTGTACTAAACTCTACTGTACTGTACTCTACTGTACTGTACTAAACTCTACTGTACTGAACTCTACTGTACTGTACTAAACTCTACTGTACTAAACTCTACTGTACTGAACTCTACTGTACTGTACTAAACTCTACTGTACTAAACTCTACTGTACTAAACTCTACTGTACTGTACTAAACTCTACTGTACTGTACTAAACTCTACTGTACTGTACTAAACTCTACTCTACTAAACTCTACTGTACTAAACTCTACTGTACTAAACTCTACTGAACTCTACTGTACTGTACTAAACTCTACTGTACTGTACTAAACTCTACTGTACTGTACTAAACTCTACTGTACTGAACTCTACTGTACTGTACTAAACTCTACTGTACTAAACTCTACTGTACTAAACTCTACTGTACTGAACTCTACTGTACTGTACTAAACTCTACTGTACTAAACTCTACTCTACTGTACTGTACTAAACTCTACTGTACTCTACTGTACTGTACTAAACTCTACTGTACTGTACTCTACTGTACTGTACTAAACTCTACTGTACTGTACTCTACTGTACTGTACTAAACTCTACTGTACTGTACTAAACTCTACTGTACTGTACTAAACTCTACTGTACTAAACTCTACTGTACTGAACTCTACTGTACTGAACTCTACTGTACTGAACTAAACTCTACTGAACTCTACTGTACTGAACTCTACTGTACTGAACTCTACTGAACTAAAATCTACTGTACTGAACTAAACTCTACTGTACTGAACTCTACTGAACTGAACTCTACTGAACTGAACTCTACTGTACTGTACTCTACTGTACTGTACTAAACTCTACTGTACTGAACTCTACTGTACTGTACTAAACTCTACTGTACTAAACTCTACTGTACTGAACTCTACTGTACTGTACTAAACTCTACTGTACTGTACTAAACTCTACTGTACTGTACTCTACTGTACTGTACTAAACTCTACTGTACTGTACTGTACTGTACTGTACTGTACTAAACTCTACTGTACTGAACTCTACTGTACTGTACTAAACTCTACTGTACTGTACTAAACTCTACTGTACTGTACTAAACTCTACTGTACTGTACTAAACTCTACTGTACTAAACTCTACTGTACTGTACTCTACTCTACTGTACTGTACTAAACTCTACTGTACTGAACTCTACTGTACTGTACTAAACTCTACTGTACTAAACTCTACTGTACTGAACTCTACTGTACTGTACTAAACTCTACTGTACTAAACTCTACTGTACTAAACTCTACTGTACTGTACTAAACTCTACTGTACTGTACTAAACTCTACTGTACTGTACTAAACTCTACTCTACTAAACTCTACTGTACTAAACTCTACTGAACTCTACTGTACTGTACTAAACTCTACTGTACTGTACTAAACTCTACTGTACTGTACTAAACTCTACTGTACTGAACTCTACTGTACTGTACTAAACTCTACTGCACTAAACTCTACTGTACTAAACTCTACTGTACTGTACTAAACTCTACTGTACTGAACTCTACTGTACTGTACTAAACTCTACTGTGCTAAACTCTACTCTACTGTACTGTACTAAACTCTACTGTACTCTACTGTACTGTACTAAACTCTACTGAACTCTACTGTACTGAACTCTACTGTACTGAACTCTACTGTTCTGAACTAAACTCTACTGAACTGAACTCTACTGTACTGAACTCTACTGTACTGAACTCTACTGTACTGAACTAAACTCTACTGAACTCTACTGTACTGAACTCTACTGTACTGAACTCTACTGTACTGAACTCTACTGTACTGAACTAAACTCTACTCTACTGAACTCTACTGTACTGAACTCTACTGAACTGAACTAAACTCTACTGAACTCTACTGTACTGAACTCTACTGTACTGAACTCTACTGTACTGAACTAAACTCTACTGAACTCTACTGTACTGAACTCTACTGTACTGAACTCTACTGAACTAAAATCTACTGTACTGAACTAAACTCTACTGTACTGAACTCTACTGAACTGAACTCTACTGAACTGAACTCTACTGTACTGTACTCTACTGTACTGTACTAAACTCTACTGTACTGAACTCTACTGTACTGTACTAAACTCTACTGTACTAAACTCTACTGTACTGAACTCTACTGTACTGTACTAAACTCTACTGTACTGTACTAAACTCTACTGTACTGTACTCTACTGTACTGTACTAAACTCTACTGTACTGTACTGTACTGTACTGTACTGTACTAAACTCTACTGTACTGAACTCTACTGTACTGTACTAAACTCTACTGTACTGTACTAAACTCTACTGTACTGTACTAAACTCTACTGTACTGTACTAAACTCTACTGTACTAAACTCTACTGTACTGTACTCTACTCTACTGTACTGTACTAAACTCTACTGTACTGAACTCTACTGTACTGTACTAAACTCTACTGTACTAAACTCTACTGTACTGAACTCTACTGTACTGTACTAAACTCTACTGTACTAAACTCTACTGTACTAAACTCTACTGTACTGTACTAAACTCTACTGTACTGTACTAAACTCTACTGTACTGTACTAAACTCTACTCTACTAAACTCTACTGTACTAAACTCTACTGAACTCTACTGTACTGTACTAAACTCTACTGTACTGTACTAAACTCTACTGTACTGTACTAAACTCTACTGTACTGAACTCTACTGTACTGTACTAAACTCTACTGCACTAAACTCTACTGTACTAAACTCTACTGTACTGTACTAAACTCTACTGTACTGAACTCTACTGTACTGTACTAAACTCTACTGTACTAAACTCTACTCTACTGTACTGTACTAAACTCTACTGTACTCTACTGTACTGTACTAAACTCTACTGAACTCTACTGTACTGAACTCTACTGTACTGAACTCTACTGAACTGAACTCTACTGTACTAAACTCTACTGTACTGAACTCTACTGTACTGTACTAAACTCTACTGTACTAAACTCTACTCTACTGTACTGTACTAAACTCTACTGTACTCTACTGTACTGTACTAAACTCTACTGAACTCTACTGTACTGAACTCTACTGTACTGAACTCTACTGAACTGAACTCTACTGTACTGAACTCTACTGTACTGAACTAAACTCTACTGAACTGAACTCTACTGTACTGAACTCTACTGTACTGAACTCTACTGTACTGAACTAAACTCTACTGAACTCTACTGTACTGAACTCTACTGTACTGAACTCTACTGTACTGAACTCTACTGTAATGAACTAAACTCTACTCTACTGAACTCTACTGTACTGAACTCTACTGAACTGAACTAAACTCTACTGAACTCTACTGTACTGAACTCTACTGTACTGAACTCTACTGTACTGAACTAAACTCTACTGAACTCTACTGTACTGAACTCTACTGTACTGAACTCTACTGAACTAAACTCTACTGTACTGAACTAAACTCTACTGTACTGAACTCTACTGAACTGAACTCTACTGAACTGAACTCTACTGTACTGTACTCTACTGTACTGTACTAAACTCTACTGTACTGAACTCTACTGTACTGTACTAAACTCTACTGTACTAAACTCTACTGTACTGAACTCTACTGTACTGTACTAAACTCTACTGTACTGTACTAAACTCTACTGTACTGAACTCTACTGTACTGTACTAAACTCTACTGTACTGTACTCTACTGTACTGTACTAAACTCTACTGTACTGTACTCTACTGTACTGTACTAAACTCTACTGTACTGTACTAAACTCTACTGTACTGTACTAAACTCTACTGTACTGTACTAAACTCTACTGTACTAAACTCTACTGTACTGTACTCTACTGTACTGTACTAAACTCTACTGTACTGTACTGTACTCTACTGTACTGTACTAAACTCTACTGTACTGAACTCTACTGTACTGTACTAAACTCTACTGTCCTGTACTAAACTCTACTGTACTGTACTAAACTCTACTGTACTGTACTAAACTCTACTGTACTAAACTCTACTGTACTGTACTCTACTGTACTGTACTAAACTCTACTGTACTGAACTCTACTGTACTGTACTAAACTCTACTGTACTAAACTCTACTGTACTGAACTCTACTGTACTGTACTAAACTCTACTGTACTAAACTCTACTGTACTAAACTCTACTGTACTGTACTAAACTCTACTGTACTGTACTAAACTCTACTGTACTGTACTAAACTCTACTCTACTAAACTCTACTGTACTAAACTCTACTGTACTAAACTCTACTGAACTCTACTGTACTGTACTAAACTCTACTGTACTGTACTAAACTCTACTGTACTGTACTAAACTCTACTGTACTGAACTCTACTGTACTGTACTAAACTCTACTGTACTAAACTCTACTGTACTAAACTCTACTGTACTGTACTAAACTCTACTGTACTGAACTCTACTGTACTGTACTAAACTCTACTGTACTAAACTCTACTCTACTGTACTGTACTAAACTCTACTGTACTCTACTGTACTGTACTAAACTCTACTGTACTGTACTCTACTGTACTGTACTAAACTCTACTGTACTGTACTCTACTGTACTGTACTAAACTCTACTGTACTGTACTAAACTCTACTGTACTGTACTAAACTCTACTGTACTAAACTCTACTGTACTAAACTCTACTGTACTGTACTAAACTCTACTGTACTCTACTGTACTGTACTAAACTCTACTGTACTGTACTCTACTGTACTGTACTAAACTCTACTCTACTGTACTCTACTGTACTGTACTAAACTCTACTGTACTGTACTAAACTCTACTGTACTGTACTAAACTCTACTGTACTCTACTGTACTGTACTAAACTCTACTGTACTCTACTGTGCTGTACTAAACTCTACTCTACTGTACTGTACTAAACTCTACTGTACTCTACTGTACTGTACTAAACTCTACTGTACTGTACTAAACTCTACTGTACTGTACTAAACTCTACTGTACTGTACTAAACTCTACTGTACTAAACTCTACTGTACTAAACTCTACTGTACTGTACTAAACTCTACTGTACTGAACTCTACTGTACTGTACTAAACTCTACTGTACTAAACTCTACTCTACTGTACTAAACTCTACTGTACTGTACTCTACTGTACTGTACTAAACTCTACTGTACTGTACTAAACTCTACTGTACTAAACTCTACTGTACTGTACTAAACTCTACTGTACTGTACTCTACTGTACTGTACTAAACTCTACTGTACTGTACTAAACTCTACTGTACTAAACTCTACTGTACTGTACTAAACTCTACTGTACTAAACTCTACTGTACTGTACTAAACTCTACTGTACTGTACTCTACTGTACTGTACTAAACTCTACTGTACTAAACTCTACTGTACTGTACTAAACTCTACTGTACTGTACTAAACTCTACTGTACTGTACTAAACTCTACTGTACTGTACTAAACTCTACTGTACTAAACTCTACTGTACTGTACTAAACTCTACTGTACTGTACTAAACTCTACTGTACTAAACTCTACTGTACTGTACTAAACTCTACTGTACTAAACTCTACTGTACTGTACTAAACTCTACTGTACTGTACTCTACTGTACTGTACTAAACTCTACTGTACTAAACTCTACTGTACTAAACTCTACTGTACTAAACTCTACTGTACTAAACTCTACTGTACTGTACTAAACTCTACTGTACTGTACTCTACTGTACTGTACTAAACTCTACTGTACTGTACTCTACTGTACTGTACTAAACTCTACTGTACTAAACTCTACTGTACTGTACTAAACTCTACTGTACTGTACTCTACTGTACTGTACTAAACTCTACTGTACTGTACTAAACTCTACTGTACTAAACTCTACTGTACTGTACTCTACTGTACTGTACTAAACTCTACTGTACTGAACTCTACTGTACTGTACTAAACTCTACTGTACTAAACTCTACTGTACTGAACTCTACTGTACTGTACTAAACTCTACTGTACTAAACTCTACTGTACTAAACTCTACTGTACTGTACTAAACTCTACTGTACTGTACTAAACTCTACTGTACTGTACTAAACTCTACTCTACTAAACTCTACTGTACTAAACTCTACTGTACTAAACTCTACTGAACTCTACTGTACTGTACTAAACTCTACTGTACTGTACTAAACTCTACTGTACTGTACTAAACTCTACTGTACTGAACTCTACTGTACTGTACTAAACTCTACTGTACTAAACTCTACTGTACTAAACTCTACTGTACTGTACTAAACTCTACTGTACTGAACTCTACTGTACTGTACTAAACTCTACTGTACTAAACTCTACTCTACTGTACTGTACTGAACTCTACTGTACTCTACTGTACTGTACTAAACTCTACTGTACTGTACTCTACTGTACTGTACTAAACTCTACTGTACTGTACTCTACTGTACTGTACTAAACTCTACTGTACTGTACTAAACTCTACTGTACTGTACTAAACTCTACTGTACTAAACTCTACTGTACTAAACTCTACTGTACTGTACTAAACTCTACTGTACTCTACTGTACTGTACTAAACTCTACTGTACTGTACTCTACTGTACTGTACTAAACTCTACTCTACTGTACTCTACTGTACTGTACTAAACTCTACTGTACTGTACTAAACTCTACTGTACTGTACTAAACTCTACTGTACTCTACTGTACTGTACTAAACTCTACTGTACTCTACTGTACTGTACTAAACTCTACTCTACTGTACTGTACTAAACTCTACTGTACTCTACTGTACTGTACTAAACTCTACTGTACTGTACTAAACTCTACTGTACTGTACTAAACTCTACTGTACTGTACTAAACTCTACTGTACTAAACTCTACTGTACTAAACTCTACTGTACTGTACTAAACTCTACTGTACTGAACTCTACTGTACTGTACTAAACTCTACTGTACTAAACTCTACTGTACTGTACTCTACTGTACTGTACTAAACTCTACTGTACTAAACTCTACTGTACTGTACTAAACTCTACTGTACTGTACTCTACTGTACTGTACTAAACTCTACTGTACTGTACTAAACTCTACTGTACTAAACTCTGCTGTACTGTACTAAACTCTACTGTACTAAACTCTACTGTACTGTACTAAACTCTACTGTACTGTACTCTACTGTACTGTACTAAACTCTACTCTACTAAACTCTACTGTACTGTACTAAACTCTACTGTACTGTACTCTACTGTACTGTACTAAACTCTACTGTACTAAACTCTACTGTACTAAACTCTACTGTACTGTACTAAACTCTACTGTACTGTACTAAACTCTACTGTACTGTACTAAACTCTACGGTACTAAACTCTACTGTACTGTACTAAACTCTACTGTACTGTACTAAACTCTACTGTACTAAACTCTACTGTACTGTACTAAACTCTACTGTACTAAACTCTACTGTACTGTACTAAACTCTACTGTACTGTACTCTACTGTACTGTACTAAACTCTACTGTACTAAACTCTACTGTACTAAACTCTACTGTACTAAACTCTACTGTACTAAACTCTACTGTACTGTACTAAACTCTACTGTACTGTACTCTACTGTACTGTACTAAACTCTACTGTACTGTACTCTACTGTACTGTACTAAACTCTACTGTACTAAACTCTACTGTACTGTACTAAACTCTACTGTACTGTACTCTACTGTACTGTACTAAACTCTACTGTACTAAACTCTACTGTACTGTACTAAACTCTACTGTACTGTACTCTACTGTACTGTACTAAACTCTACTGTACTAAACTCTACTGTACTGTACTAAACTCTACTGTACTAAACTCTACTGTACTGTACTAAACTCTACTGTACTGTACTCTACTGTACTGTACTAAACTCTACTGTACTAAACTCTACTGTACTAAACTCTACTGTACTAAACTCTACTGTACTGTACTAAACTCTACTGTACTGTACTCTACTGTACTGTACTAAACTCTACTGTACTAAACTCTACTGTACTGTACTAAACTCTACTGTACTAAACTCTACTGTACTGTACTAAACTCTACTGTACTGAACTCTACTGTACTGAACTCTACTGTACTAAACTCTACTGTACTAAACTCTACTGTACTGTACTAAACTCTACTGAACTAAACTCTACTGTACTAAACTCTACTGTACTGAACTCTACTGTACTAAACTCTACTGTACTAAACTCTACTGTACTGTACTAAACTCTACTGTACTGTACTAAACTCTACTGTACTGTACTAAACTCTACTGTACTGTACTGTACTGTACTAAACTCTACTGTACTGTACTAAACTCTACTGTACTGAACTCTACTGTACTGTACTCTACTGTACTGTACTAAACTCTACTGTACTGAACTCTACTGTACTGTACTAAACTCTACTGTACTAAACTCTACTGTACTGTACTGTACTGTACTAAACTCTACTGTACTGTACTAAACTCTACTGTACTGAACTCTACTGTACTGTACTCTACTGTACTGTACTAAACTCTACTGTACTAAACTCTACTGTACTGTACTGTACTGTACTCTACTGTACTGTACTGAACTGTACTCTACTGTACTGTACTCTACTGTACTGTACTCTACTGTACTGGACTCTACTGTACTGTACTCTACTGTACTCTACTGTACTGAACTCTACTGTACTGAACTCTACTGTACTGTAATGTACTGTACTGTACTAAACTCTACTGTACTGAACTCTACTGAACTGAACTCTACTGTACTGAACTCTACTGTACTGAACTCTACTGTACTGTACTCTACTGTACTAAACTCTACTGTACTAAACTCTACTGTACTGTACTAAACTCTACTGTACTAAACTCTACTGTACTGTACTCTACTGTACTGTACTAAACTCTACTGTACTGAACTCTACTGTACTGTACTAAACTCTACTGTACTAAACTCTACTGTACTGTACTGTACTGTACTAAACTCTACTGTACTGTACTAAACTCTACTGTACTGAACTCTACTGTACTGTACTGTACTGTACTAAACTCTACTGTACTGTACTGTACTAAACTCTACTGTACTGTACTAAACTCTACTGTACTGAACTCTACTGTACTGTACTTTACTGTACTCTACTATACTCTACTGTACTGAACTGTACTCTACTCTACTGTACTCTACTGTACTGTACTCTACTGTACTATACTGCACTGTACTCTACTGTACTCTACTGTACTCTACTGTACTCTACTGTACTGAACTGTACTGTACTCTACTGTACTCTACTGTACTGTACTCTACTGTACTGTACTCTACTGTACTGTGCTCTACTGTACTATACTGTACTGTACTCTACTGTACTCTACTGTACTCTACTGTACTGTACTCTACTGTACTGTACTCTACTGTACTGTACTCTACTGTACTCTACTGTACTGAACTGTTCTGTACTGTACTCTACTGTACTCTACTGTACTGAACTGTGCTGTACTGAACTCTACTGTACTGTACTCTACTGTACTCTACTGCACTGTACTCTACTGTACTCTACTGTACTCTACTGTACTCTACTGTACTGAACTGTACTGTACTCTACTGTACTCTACTGTACTGTACTCTACTGTACTGTACTCTACTGTACTGTGCTCTACTGTACTATACTGTACTGTACTCTACTGTACTCTACTGTACTCTACTGTACTGTACTCTACTGTACTGTACTCTACTGTACTGTACTGTACTGAACTGTTCTGTACTGTACTCTACTGTACTCTACTGTACTGAACTGTGCTGTACTGAACTCTACTGTACTGAACTCTACTGTACTGTACTGAACTGAACTGAGTCTATGATGCAATGATGTTACCTCAATTATTTTGCCAGGTGTAAATCCACTTCACTTACTGTTCAATAATCAAAATAGATTTTTTGTCAAAGTCAAGGTGTGATGTCATAGCTGACACCCCCCAGTCTTTCTGCAGACGTCTTTTGACTCTTCATTCTGAGCAGATATTTAACTGAGTTACAGGAAAACGTGTTCGTGTACCAACCTGAGGGTGATTTTACCGTAATTCTCTTCACCGTAATTTTGCATCTGCACAATTTTTCCAGTAAAATGTTTTTTTTTTGGGGGGGTAAAAATGTGAATCTAAATAGTTTAAAATAGTCCTTGTGCTTAGGGTTGTACTGTTTGTTAAACTTGAAATCAAATGTTTTTTGTTTGACATACATCATAAGTGGAAAAAGTTCTGTTACTTTGGTGAAATTGGCCATTAATAGATAAAAAATATTTTTTAAACTATTCCATCGGATCAATCAGAGTATGGTAGCAGCATCGTTAAAGCAGACAGATCTCCCACGAGCTCACACACTGTTTCACTGATCACAATGGTCAGTTTGGTTTCACAAGGAAATTGATGGATCAGTCCGGTGATCAATAAAAGCCTGAAAGCTAATCAATAACTTCATTCTAACATCCACATGTGTCTGTGAAACTAATCTACTGATACAGGCTATCAGAGACAGTCATTACACACTGTTATGAAACCCCAACATTATCCTCTCTAACACACACACAAAACACACACACACACACACACACACACACACACACACACACACACACACACACACACACACACACACACACACACACACACACACACACACACACACACACACACACACACACACAGTCCCAATGTGAATTAACAGTTACATAAGACAAACACTCATTGCTATGAGTTGAGTTCTCAGTTTCCGGTTCAGAGCTAAAACTCATTTTCTCTCCCCGTTCGCTCGTTTGGCGCCGATGAGGGGTAAAGTAGGACACACACATGTTCACACCCTCTTGGCTGTTTGTATTGGGGTTGTGTTGCTAATGCTGGGAAGCTCAAATCCGCTGTGCTGTTGTTTTGGTATTTTAGGTGTTTTACTGTGTTAGGATCCCCATTAGCTCTTGCGATTGCAGCAGCTACTCTTCCTGGGGTCCACAAAAAAAACAGGAAACATGACATAATACAGAAACATTAATAGACAAGAACAGCTCAAGGACAAAAGGTTCTGACTGAATACTGGGAAAACAAAACACAGACCTACTACTCCATTTATATTCATATATTACATTTATATTCATATGTTACATTTATATTCATATGTTACATTTATATTAATATATTACATTTATATTAATATATTACATTTATATTCATATGTTACATTTATATTCATATGTTACATTTGTATTCATATGTTACATTTATATTCATATGTTACATTTATATTCATATGTTACATTTATATTCATATATTACATTTATATTCATATGTTACATTTATATTAATATATTACAGTGGGGAGAACAAGTATTTGATACACTGCCGATTTTGCAGGTTTTCCTACTTACAAAGCATGTAGAGGTCTGTAATTTTTATCATAGGTACACTTCAACTGTGAGAGACAGTTGAAGTGTACAAAATTCCAGAAAATGACATTGTATGATTTTTAAGTAATTAATTTGCATTTTATTGCATGACATAAGTATTTGATCACCTACCAACCAGTAAGAATTCCGGCTCTCACAGACCTGTTCGTTTTTCTTTAAGAATCCCTCCTGTTCTCCACTCATTACCTGTATTAACTGCACCTGTTTGAACTCGTTACCTGTATAAAAGACACCTGTCCACACACTCAATCAAACAGACTCCAACCTCTCCACAATGGCCAAGACCAGAGAGCTGTGTAAGGACATCAGGGGTTAAATTGTAGATGGGCTACAGGACAATAGGCAAGCAGCTTGGTGAGAAGGCAACAACTGTTGGCCCAATTATTAGAAAATGGAAGAAGTTGAAGATGACGGTCAATCACCCTAGGTCTGGGGCTCCATGCAAGATCTCACCTTGTGGGGCATCAATGATCATGAGGAAGGTGAGGGATCAGCCCAGAACTACACGGCAGGACCTGGTCAATGACCTGAAGAGAGCTGGGACCACAGTCTCAAAGAAAACCATTAGTAACACACTACGCCGTCATGGATTAAAATCCTGCAGCGCATGCAAGGTCCCCCTGCTCAAGCCAGTGCATGTCCAGGCCCGTCTGAAGTTTGCTAATGACCATCTGGATGATCCAGAGGAGGAATGGGAGAAGGTCATGTGGTCTGATGAGAAAAAAATAGAGCTTTTTGGTCTAAAATCCACTCGCCGTGTTTGAAGGAAGAAGAAGGATGAGTATAACCCCAAGAACACCATCCCAACCGTGAAGCATGGAGGTGGAAACATCATTCGTTGGGGATGCTTTTCTGCAAAGGGGACAGGACGACTGCACCGTATTGAGGGGAGGATGGATGGGGTCATGTATCGCTAGATCTTGGCCAACAACCTCCTTCCCTCAGTAAGAGCATTGAAGATGTGTTGTGGCTAGGTCTTCCAGCATGACAACGACCCGAAACACACAGCCAGGGCAAATAAGGAGTGGCTCTGTAAGAAGCATCTCAAGGTCCTGGAGTGGCCTAGCCAGTCTCCAGACCTGAACCCAATAGAAAGTCTTTGGAGGGAGCTGAAAGTCCTTTATTGCCCAGCGACAGCCCCGAAACCTGAAGGATCTGGAGAAGGTCTGTATGGAGGAGTGGGCCAAAATCCCTGCTGCAGTGTGTGCAAACCTGGTCAAGAACTACAAGAAACGTATGATCTCTGTAATTGCAAACAAAGGTTTCTGTACCAAATATTAAGTTCTGCTTTTCTGATGAATCAAATACTTATGTCATGCAATAAAATGCAAATGAATTACTTAAAAATCATACAATGTGATTTTCTGGATTTTTGTTTTAGATTCCGTCTCTCACAGTTGAAGTGTACCTATGATAAAAATTACAGACCTCTACATGTTTTGTAAGTAGGAAAACCTGCAAAATCGGCAGTGTATCAAATACTTCTTCTCCCTACTGTACATTTATATTCATATGTTACATTTATATTCATATATTACATTTATATTAATATATTCACATTTATATTAATATATTACATTTATATTAATATATTTCATTTATATTCATATATTACAAATATATTCATATATTAACATGTCCTTCATACCTCTGGCCTGCTCGCCTCCCTACCACTGAGGAAGTACAGTTCCTGCTCAGCCCAGTCAAAACTGTTCGCTGCTCTGGCACCCCAATGGTGGAACCAACTCCCTCACGTCGCCAGGACAGCAGAGTCAATCACCACCTTCCGGAGACACCTGAAACCCCACCTCTTCAAGGAATACCTAGGATAGGATAAAGCAATCCTTCTGACCACCCCCCCCCCCACTTAAAAGATTTAGATGCACTATTGTAAAGTGGCTGTTCCACTGGATGTCATAAGGTGAATGCACCAATTTGTAAGTCGCTCTGGATAAGAGCGTCTGCTAAATGACTTAAATGTAATGTAAATATAGTACATGTATATTCATACATTACATGTATTTTTTATTTATTTTATTTTACCGTTATTTTACCAGGTAAGTTGACTGAGAACACGTTCTCATTTGCAGCAACGACCTGGGGAATAGTTACAGGGGAGAGGAGGGGGATGAATGAGCCAATTGTAAATTGTAAACTGGGGATTATTAGGTGACCATGATGGTTTTTGAGGGCCAGATTGGGAATTTAGCCAGGACACCGGGGTTAACACCCCTACTCTTACGATAAGTGCCATGGGATCTTTAATGACCTCAGAGAGTCAGGACACCCGTTTAACGTCCCATCCGAAAGACGGCACCCTACACAGGGCAGTGTCCCCAATCACTGCCCTGGGGCATTGGGAACTAGTTTTAGACCAGAGGAAAGAGTGCCTCTTACTGGCCCTCCAACACCACTTCCACCAGCATCTGGTCTCCCATCCAGGGCCTGACCAGGACCAACCCTGCTTAGCTTCAGAAGCAAGCCAGTAGTGGTATGCAGGGTGGTATGCTGCTGGCCAGAATTAATATATTGCATTTATATTCGTATATCACCTGTATATTCATATATACATTTATATTCATATATTACATGTATATTAATATATTACATTTCTAGTCAGTTGCATCTATCAGTACATACACACAAAATATTTAGGTCAAATAGTAGATCACATAGGGGAAAATCGCCATGATATATATACATATAGTTTTTTGCTTTGCTTTCACTTGCACAATATGAGATGGATAGGAGTTCCATGCAATCTTGGCTCTGTATTAAACTGTATGTTTCCTTGAATTCGTTCTTGTTTCGTGGACTGTGAAAAGCCCCCTGGTGGCATGTCTGGTGGGGTAAGTGCTGTGTGTAAGTTGACTCTGCAAATTATTTGACATTTCAACACATTATTGTTTCTTATATACTGAACAAAAATATAAACGCAACATGTAAAGTGTTAGTCCCATGTTTCATGAGCTGAAATAAATGATCTCAGAAATGACCCATATGCACAAAAAATGAGTATTTCTGTCTGTAATAAAGCCCTTTTGTGGGAAAAACAAATTCTGATTGTGTCACGCCCTGGCCTAAGAGAGCCTTTTTATGTCTCTATTTGGTTTGGTCAGGGTGTGATTTGGGATGGGCATTCTATGATTTTGTTTTCTATGATTTTGTATTTCTATGTTTTGGCCGGGTATGGTTCTCAATCAGGCACAGCTATCTATCGTTGTCTCTGATTGTGAACCGTACTTAGGTAGCCCTTTTCCCTCCTTTCAGTGTGGGAAGTCGTCTTTGTTTGTGGCACTATAGCCTTAAGTTTCACTGTCGTTTTTTTTTTTTGTTTATTGTTTTTGTCGGCGTCATCCTAATAAAAAGGAATATGTACGCTCACCACGCTGCACCTTGGTCCGGTTCTATCGACGTCCATGACAGATTGACTGGGTTTGGGTCCCCAGTTGGTGGGACTGGCTACCAAGTGGGTGGGCCTATGCCCACCCATGGCTGAGCCCCTGCTCAGTCATTTGAAATACATAGATTAGGGCCTAATTTATTTCAATTGTCTGATTTCCTAAATTGAACTGTAACTCCGCAAAATCTTTGAAATTGTTGCCTGTTGCATTTATATTTTTGTTCAGTCTGTTAACAAGATGCGACAGTCTCTCCTTTACTCTTAGCCAAGAGAGACTGGCATGCATAGTATTGATGTTAGCCCTCTGATAACAGCAAAGAGCAAGATGTGCCACTCTGTTCTGGGCCAGCTGCAGTTTAACTAGGTCTTTCCTTGCAGCACTGGACCACACGACTGGACAATAATCAAGATAAGACTAAACTAGAGCCTGCAGTACTTGCTTTGTGGAGGTTGGTGTCAAAAAAGCAGAGAATTTCTTTATACGGACAGAACTCTCTCTCCCCATCTTTACAACCATTGAATCTATATGTTTTGACCATGACAGTTTACAATCCAAAGCAACACACAGTAATTTAGTCTCTTCAACTTGCTCAACAGCCACATTATTCATGATCAGATTCAGCTGAGGTCTAGAATTTAGGGAATGATTTGTTGCAAATACAATGGTCTTAGTTTTAGAGATGTTCAGGACCAGTTTATTACTGGCCACCCATTCTAAAACTGACTGCAACTCTTTGTTTAGGATTGCAGTGATTTCACTAGCTGTGGTTGCTGACATGTATAATGTTGAATCATCTGCATACATAGACACACAGGCTTTGTGTAATACTAGTGACAGGTCATTAGTAAAAACAGAAAAGAGTAGAGGGCCTAGAGAGCTGCCCTGCGGTACAACACACTTTACATGTTTAAGAGAGAAGCTTCCATTAAAGAAAACCCTCTGAGTTCTATTAGATAGATAGCTCTGAATCTACGATATGGCCGAGGTTGAAAAGCCATAACACATACGTTTCTCAACAGGTTACGGTCAATAATATAAAAGGCTGCACTGAAATCTAACAGTACAGATCCCACAATCTTCTTATTATCAACTTCTTTCAACCGATCATCAGTCATTTGTGTCAGTGCAGTACATGTTGAGTGCCCTTCTATATAAACACTCTGAAAGTCTGTTGTTCATTTGTTTACAGGGAAAATAGCATTGTATTTGGTCAAACACAATATTTTCCAAAGGTTTGCTAAGAGTCGGCAGGAAGCTGATTAGTCGGCTGTTAGAACCAGTAAAAGCCGCTTTACAACTCTGGGTAGCGGAATGACTTTAGCTTCCCTCCGGGTCTGAGGACAAACACTTTTCTCTAGGCTCAGATTAAGATATGTCACACAGGAGTGGCAAAAGTGTTCAGAATGCCTCAGTAGCTTTTCATCTAGGTTGTCAATCAATACCAGGTGGTTTCTCATTATTGATGGACAACAATCATTTCCTCCCGCTTTCTCTTCCTTATTAAGGTTGTTTATGCATGAGTATGATGGCTCACTGTTTGTTGTTGTCATTTCCTGTCTGAGTTTTCCCACTTTGACAATAAAATAGTCATTAAAATAATTGGCAAAATCAACAGGTTTTGTGATAAATGCACCTTCTCATTCAGTGGAAGATGGAGTTTAACTAGTCTTTCTGTCCATAATTTAAATGAAAGTACTCCAAAACAATTTCCCATCATTCCCTTATATTAGGGGTGTAACGGTACACATATTCGTGCCGAACTGTTCGGTACGGGACCTTGTTCAGTCTGCATTACATTACATACATTAAACAAATATATATCTAGAAAAAAAATAAACATTAGGCCTATAGCCTATGCCTACACTGCGTTGTATGCATCTTGAGTAAATCTGTGCTGAAAAAAACATTTCCGGCTTTTCCGTTAAAACAATGAGCCTGTACGCACGTTATAAAACAACTTCTAACTGGGGTATTTCAAACTGTCCTTTTGTGAGGCGCAGCCGGAAACTAGTTCTGTATGACGACGAGAGGTGGGGTCGATAAACCAGGAGGATCCTCCATTATCATTTAAAATCTCCAGTTTAGGAACATTTTGGCTTCCCAGTAGATTACAACGGCGAGGTACAGAGAGTTATGGGATAAAACGTCAACGAGAATAGCCTATGCAGCTGCCAACACCTCAAATATGTTGACACATTTATTCAGGCATCACCCCAGAATACCGTAGCAAGACAGAAATACAAAGATACAGCAAGACAACCTCTGCATTCAAGCAGCACTTGGCAGCTGATTTTGACCTGGCCAAATAAATTACAAGAGCGATATGTAGGCTTATGTTTTATCATTTTTACAGTCTTTGGTTTATATCGGCTATCCACCCATGGTTGAGAATAAGTGGTTTCAGCACCTCGTAAAAATGCTCGAGACACATTATAAATGTCCCTCTTGCACCCATTTCAGCAAACAGGTAGTACCCGCTATATATCATCATACCAAAACCGTTTGAATTGTGCTGCGATTACTCAACAGTCACAAGCCCATCACATTACCTCGAAGTGGGAGATGTACCGTGCTACAGACACGCCCACTCTAAGAGAGTCACAACTGCGCCTCTGGCACCGCCAGGGCAATCTGGTATCCTTGGGACGTCCCTAGCCTAAACCTAGCCTTAACGGCCACTTCAGAGGACGCTGTCGCACCTAATTCCTGTCCTAGAAAGGATATTCTCATTTAGGTTCCAGC
Organism: Salvelinus fontinalis; assembly: GCF_029448725.1. Taxonomy (NCBI): domain Eukaryota; kingdom Metazoa; phylum Chordata; class Actinopteri; order Salmoniformes; family Salmonidae; genus Salvelinus; species Salvelinus fontinalis. The sequence goes on along the minus strand of NC_074674.1, from coordinate 42,865,093 downwards.
TCGATGCGAATACATATTCAGGAATTGGGGGGTGGGAACATCGTGGTGATGTTCACTTGGAGTGGAGAAATAACAAGTAACGTTTGCTGTAGTGCACTGACTGACAGCTGTCAAACTAGTTAGCTAGCTAGCATGCTAACCGTAGCCAGCTAATGAAAGTGATTTGAGCATCATTTCAGTTAAGAAAGGCATACTGCTTGTCAGGTGAAAATAATTATTTCAGAAAGACTACCAGTCAAGAGATGTCTTAGCTAACACCGTGTCTATACGAGCTGTTGACATGTTCAGGGTTTGTCGTTTGTCTGGCTTTTTTTTAGTTTGACAATTCAAGTGAAATCATGACGGACATGCACACGGACATTATCAAATAGCTGGCTATATTCCTTGTTCTCTCTGTTATCATTTCAGTAAGCTAGTTGGCTCTATATATCAATGCATGATGTAAATTGCGGCCACGAAGCCGCTATAGACATATTAAAAAATATAAGCTCTGGTAGTATGGATAGTCTTAACTATTGAATGGTTTGGAGCGTGTATTAAAGCAATGGGAGAATTCGTTTGGCATGGCCCGTTGGGTGTAGATTACTTTTTAGGGTCAATTGCAAAATGAGCAAACCCTGCATAACCGGGCCACGCAAAACGAATGTGCCTAAGCCGTTTGTGGTCAAAACCATTCATTTCGGAGCGACGGGGGAGGGCGTGGTTCTAAAATGCAATAATATCACGCAATTTGACCATGTATAAAATGGTTGTATATATATATATTATTTTTTTTGGATGCAGACTAGCTCAACAAATAAGTGCAATTTGACAAATGATACAACGGATTATTATAATTAGCTGGGGGGGAAAAAGGGGAGGTACAAAAACACGAGTTCCACCCCTTATTTTAATTTGCTCCATGGCAACGCAGCCAAGTGAAGGGTTGTCACTAGTTAACACAGCCGTTTTCATATCAATGTGATTTTTAAACTCTATAATTTGTTTACAAGCATGATAGCTGTTCTTTTTAGTTTATGGTTAACACAGCTTGTTGGCCATTAACCAATCTTAATTTCTCATCTAGTTCAAATCACATGAAAACATCCAATTGGTATTTACAGTAAATGTCCACCTCCAACATGGCAACAAACGCAGTTAGTGATTAGCTGATAATGGAATCGGAATGGATTCTAAGCCATTAATTGTGTGGAAACTCATAAACTGTAGCTTTCTAACAGGATTTGTGTGTGTTTTTTAATTATTTTTATGTAGGGCTCATGCAGGAATCAAAACCAGAATCCCTGCCACAGGGCAAAGTATATGTTTCCAGAGGGGGGAGTGTTACCTCATCAGAATAGGCCTTTAGGTGTTCCATTTCATTAGACACATGTCCTGTCCACGCTGAACACATCATTAGAGACGGATAGAGAGCTGATGTTGACACCATTAGGATAGGCCTATAGGTGTTCCATTTCATTAGTCCTGTCCATGAGTGAGATTTGAGATCATTACAAAGTGTTACTATCATTAGGAATGGCTGGCATCATAAAGATTGGCCTGTATGTGTTGTACTGTTAATTAATATAGATCTGTATGTGTTGTAGATAGAGAGAATTGATGTTGACACCATCAGGATAGGTCTGTAGGTGTTGTAGTTAGAGAGAACGTATGTTAACACCATCAGGATAGGTCTGTATGTGTTGTAGATAGAGAGAACTGATGTTAACACCATCAGGATAGGTCTGTAGGTGTTGTAGATAGAGAGAACTGATGTTAACACCATCAGGATAGGTCTGTAGGTGTTGTAGATAGAGAGAACTGATGTTAACACCATCAGGATAGGTCTGTAGGTGTTGTAGTTAGAGAGAACTGATGTTAACACCATCAGGATAGGTCTGTATGTGTTGTAGATAGAGAGAACTGATGTTAACACCATCAGGATAGGTCTGTAGGTGTTGTAGATAGAGAGAACTGATGTTAACACCATCAGGATAGGTCTGTATGTGTTGTAGATAGAGAGAACTGATGTTAACACCATCAGGATAGGTCTGTAGGTGTTGTAGTTAGAGAGAACGTATGTTAACACCATCAGGATAGGTCTGTATGTGTTGTAGATAGAGATAACTGATGTTAACACCATCAGGATAGGTCTGTAGGTGTTGTAGTTAGAGATAACTGATGTTAACACCATCAGGATAGATCTGTATGTGTTGTAGTTAGAGAGAACTGATGTTGACACCATCAGGATAGGTCTGTAGGTGTTGTAGTTAGAGATAACTGATGTTAACACCATCAGGATAGATCTGTATGTGTTGTAGTTAGAGAGAACTGATGTTAACACCATCAGGATAGGTCTGTATGTGTTGTAGTTAGAGAGAACTGATGTTAACACCATCAGGATAGATCTGTATGTGTTGTAGTTAGAGAGAACTGATGTTAACACCATCAGGATAGGTCTGTATGTGTTGTAGTTAGAGATAACTGATGTTAACACCATCAGGATAGATCTGTATGTGTTGTAGTTAGAGAGAACTGATGTTAACACCATCAGGATAGGTCTGTAGGTGTTGTAGATAGAGATAACTGATGTTGACACCATCAGGATAGATCTGTAGGTGTTGTAGATAGAGAGAACTGATGTTAACACCATCAGGATAGGTCTGTATGTGTTGTAGATAGAGCGAACTGATGTTAACACCATCAGGATAGATCTGTATGTGTTGTAGTTAGAGATAACTGATGTTGACACCATCAGGATAGATCTGTAGGTGTTCTATATCATTAGACATTGATTCCATGCTGAACAGGGTGAGATTTTAGATTATTTTAGTAGTATCATTGCAAATGGCTGACAACACACACACACACACGCACACGCACACACACACTCGACAGGATGGAGCTTCTCTTCCTCCCAGGGAAGGCTTGCCGCTCAAAGACCTCTCCATCACAACAACTCCACAGTGTCGCCCTCCCAGAGTGCAAAGAACCTTTACGTAACCCTGGACAACACCCTGTCGTTCTCCGTAAACATCAAAGCAGTGACTCGCTCCTGCAGGTTCACGCTCTACAACAGCCGTAGAGTACAACCCTGCCTCACACAGGAAGCTGCGCAGGTCCTAATCCAGGCACTTGTCATCTCTCCTGTCTGGACTACTGCAGCTCACTGTTGGCTGGGCTCCCTGCCTGTGCCATCAAACCCCTACAACTTATCCAGAATGGAGCAGCCCGCCTGGTTTTCAACCTTTCGATGTTCTCCCATGTCACTCTGCTCCTCCGCACACTCCACTGGCTTCCAGTCGAAGCTTGCATCCACTACAGGACCATGGAGCTTACCTATAGAACAGCAAGAGGACCTGTCCCTCTCTACCAGGCTCTGATCAAACCCTACACCCCAACCCGAGCACTCCGCTCTGCCACCTCTGGTTTCTTGGCAGCTCCCACTCAGTCCAGTCCAGACTCTTGTCTGTCCTGGCACCCCAATGGTGGAACCAGCTTCCCCCTGAAGAGTCCCTGCCCTTCTTCTGAAAGCACCTGACAACCAACCTCTTCAAAGAGTATCTTAAATACCCCCCCCCCCCCCCCCCTTTCTTGCTTCGACTTTGCTCTGGATAACAGCTTCTGCTGAATGATCCACATGTAAATGTTAATGCATGATCCTCTCCATGTGGCTGCACTGCTGTGTGTGTTTGTGCGTGTGTGTGTGTGACCTCTAACCCTCCTGTCTCTGTGTTCCACCAGGTGACATGTCTCCAGGACTTCTTCGGTGACGAGGACATCTTCGTGGCGTGTGGACCGGAAAAATACAGATACCAAGACGACTTCCAGCTGGAGGAGAATGGTGAGATACCTCACTTCCTGTGTGTGTGTGTGTGTGTGTGTGTGTGTGTGTGTGTGTGTGTGTGTGTGTGTGTGTGTGTGTGTGTGTGTGTGTGTGTGTGTGTGTGTGTGTGTGTGTGTGTGTGTGTGTGTGTGTGTGAGAGAGAGAGAGAGCCCCTGTCTTTTTCTTTGACTGTAAAACTTTTCCCTGTAAATATACAGCATTATCCTTACCGTAAAACATATTAGGGCAGCGGTTTCCAAACCCAGGGGTCACGACCTCATATGGGATAATGTATACACAGAGAGCAACTGGCAGCAAAAGATCTGAGCACAGAACTCTGAGATATACAGAGATATACTGTGGCAGGTAACTTACATTTGTAAACTACATCAAACCACATCCATTGTGCTCACGCCTGTTCACAAAACAATGTGGAGATATGAGATCAGAGCATGACAACACTATTTCATTGGTGGTTATCGACGGTGTGGAAATAATTGTGGAATTGCTAGAGGAGGCAATGTCATTCACATTGGATATGAAGGAAACAGGAAACTGCACACTGCTCTTGATAGTATCACTGATCTTTAAAACACTTTACGTTTCGGCCTCGCGGCCTTCGTCAGAGCTTTACGTATCGGCCTCGCGGCCTTCCTCAGAGCTTTACGTATCGGCCTCGCGGCCTTCGTCAGAGCTTTATGTATCGGTCTCACGGCCTTCCCCAGAGCTTTACGTATCGGCCTCACGGCCTTCCTCAGAGCTTTATGTATCGGTCTCACGGCCTTCCCCAGAGCTTTACGTATCGGCCTCGCGGCCTTCGTCAGAGCTTTATGTATCGGTCTCACGGCCTTCCCCAGAGCTTTACGTATCGGCCTCGCGGCCTTCGTCAGAGCTTTATGTATCGGTCTCACGGCCTTCCCCAGAGCTTTACGTATCGGCCTCGCGGCCTTCCTCAGAGCTTTACGTATCGGCCTCACGGCCTTCCTCAGAGATTTACGTTTCGGCCTCGCGGCCTTCCTCAGAGCTTTACGTATCGGCCTCACGGCCTTCCTCAGAGCTTTACGTATCGGCCTCGCGGCCTTCCTCAGAGCTTTACGTATCGGCCTCGCGGCCTTCGTCAGAGCTTTACGTATCGGCCTCGCGGCCTTCGTCAGAGCTTTACGTATCGGCCTCGCGGCCTTCCTCAGAGCTTTACGTATCGGCCTCGCGGCCTTCCCCAGAGCTTTACGTATCGGCCTCGCGGCCTTCCTCAGAGCTTTTGTGAGTTTTCTTTAAAATTAGCACCCTTATATAGACCTAGCCCCACCCACATCGAAAGGGGGTTGGAGTCGAAGGAAAAACAAATAAGTGCTACCAAATATAAAATATGCATTTCATAAATATTCAAATAAAGTGTGTAAATAAGACGTTTTAAACACGTCTGTAAAACCACAATGAGGACATAAACCTACCGAGCAAGTTTTCATTAATCATTGGGTACATCGTACGAAAAACATCAGAGTAATCTTAAATAGGGACATAATTCATGTTCAAATTCACAACATAACATAACATACATAGGCATTTCATCATTAAGTCCTTTCGGAAATAATGTCTGGAGGGTAAAAATCCCCCAAAAACATTCTCTTTTACTCAGCGTATTATTAATATCACCTCACAATGGATATAAAAAACAAACTTTGTTCACTTTCTGTGAACATAAAATGCGTCTCCTTGCCGATGCAGCAGACATATCTGGGGAACTGAATGCAAGCAATGCAGGGGGAATACAACAACCTTATACAGGTGAGCGAATCAGCAACATCCGTTCTGACTGTGTTCCTGGGTCAGTTGACATGCCGTGAAATCCAACAGCTGATCGAGCTGTCATGTGACCTCATGCTGTAGATAACAACATTCGGGGGTTCTTGACTTAACCAACACAAGATAAGTACTGTGCCGTCTCCCTCCGAGCATTAAAACTCATAGTACAATGATTCAATGCTGTCGTCTGCATTAAAAACAAAGTATCGATCCAGGTTGGATGTGACAGGAGAGATGAGACCCCTGACTTTGAGAAGCTCCAACATGACATGCATTAGTGGTGGTGAGGTAAGAGACATTATGAGGTAAGAGACATTATGAGGTAAGAGACATTATGAGGTAAGAGACATTATGAGGTAAGAGACATTATGAGGTAAGAGACATTATGAGGTAAGAGCCATTATGTGAGACTCATTTGAAATTGACTGTCATAGACAGTAACATTAACAGTATGTGATGGTGAGTTGAGAAGACAATCAGAAATACTGTTAGAATGTTTTGCAATTGACTGCCATAGACCCACATTAAAAAAGTTAACATTGGCTCTTAATTACGTCATTTGGTTTGGTCGTTGGCCAAAAAACCCTTAATTACAGCATTTTACGGTGAAATTCGAGCAGTATTTCTGTAATATAGATGCTGTTATATATTTTACATTACTATTTTCCTTACTGTAAAACAAATTACAGCATACAGCATCCCTGCTGTAAATGTACAGTGAATTCATCCCTGAAATCTAAATGTAAAAATAAAAATAATACATTTTTACATAAAATAGATTTATTTCAAATTGTTAACAATATTAACAAAATAATTGACAATAGAAGTAACAATAGTTAACACATATGTAACCAAAAAAGAGCATCATTACAACACTCATTACAACACGATACTGTGTGCCTGTGTGTGTGGGGTGTGGGTGAGAGAGAGACAAAACGAGAGAGAGAGAGACAGAGTTAAGATTGGGATTGGGTACAATCCTAGATCTATGATCACGGGCAACTCTGTTCAGAGTAAGGGGGTTCAGAGGCAGTGAAACACACAACGGGACGGTTTGAGCAGGAGAGCATCCAGGAGAGAGAAGTCACCGCGGCATCAGGTGTTCCTCATCGGGCTCCGTAACAAGCAACCTCAATTCTGATTGGTCAGCTCTTCTCACCCCGGGGACAAGCAAATAAAAAGAAAGAACAGAAATGAGAGACAGAGAGCACCAGGGCTGTTACTCTGTGGGTAAAAAGACAGGGGATAAGAGACATAGCAAGCTGAGTGTCATGTACAGTACTTACCCCACTAGAGGTCTTCATTCAAACTCAGTGTGCTCTTGGAAGAATGGGGCAAGGTAGGGGTTGAGCACAACTGGCTTCCTCTGGGCCACCTTGTCATGCATCATCTTGGGGTGATTGAAACCTACAGCATATTATTCCAATACAGTTTATGAAATCAATTGAGGCGTTGAACAAATACAAATAAGCACTGAGCACATTTTTTGGTCTTGTGAGCAGAAACTTGAATGTTGTGAGAATTTTGTGCAACTTCCGGCCTGTGTTTACAGTGAACACGGAGGCTGTACCCTTACAGTTTTAGAAAGTAGCCAATAGGCTATTGTGGCTATTGGAGCATAATGTAGGCCTACCAACAAAACCAATGGAGCGAACACAATGTAGGCTACCCCTCTGCCAATTAGTCTCCCGAGTGGCGCGGCGTTCTAAGGCTCTGCATCTCAGTGTTAAAGGTGTCATTATAGACCCTGGTTCATTCCCAGGCTGTGTCACAACCAGCCATGACCGGGAGTCCCATGGGCCGACGCACAATTGGCCCAGTGTCGTCCGGGTTAGGGGAGCGTTTCCCCGAGGTAGGCCGTCATTGTAAATAAGAATATGTTTTTGACTGACTTGCTTAGTTAAATAAATATTGTTAGGTTCTTATTTTTCAGAGTAAATAACCCACGGACACTAGAGAATCTTAACCAAGTTTAATTCTTCCCAAATGTTCTGTACAGCTGTAATCAGACAACCCAACATTTCTCCCATCTCAGATACATGTATATATATCCCCCTTAAGACACTCCTCCGTCTCTCCAATCCTTACATCTTATGGTTCTACAGGGAAAGAGTAACAGGATACTAAACCCTTATTACTCCCTTCAGGGGATCTGACCTCACCTCCTGACCTCAACCCCTCCTTCACCTAATCCACAGATGTCCATCTGTCTCCCCTGTATCAACACGTTGCTCTCCTCCCGTCTCCACCCAACACATTCCAAAGCCGTCTGTCTCCCCTGTATCAACACGTTGCTCTCCTTCCGTCTCCACCCAACACATTCCAAAGCCGTCTGTCTCCCCTGTATCAACACGTTCCTCTCCTCCCGTCTCCACCCAACACATTCCAAAGCCGTCTGTCTCCCCTGTATCAACACGTAGCTCTCCTCCCGTCTCCACCCAACACATTCCAAAGCCGTCTGTCTCCCCTGTATCAACACGTAGCTCTCCTCCCGTCTCCACCCAACACATTCCAAAGCCATCTGTCTCCCCTGTATCAACACGTAGCTCTCCTCCCGTCCACCCAACACATTCCAAAGCCGTCTGTCTCCCCTGTATCAACACGTTGCTCTCCTCCCGTCGACCCAACACATTCCAAAGCCATCTGTCTCCCCTGTATCAACACGTTCCTCTCCTCCCGTCTCCACCCAACACATTCCAAAGCCGTCTGTCTCCCCTGTATCAACACGTAGCTCTCCTCCCGTCTCCACCCAACACATTCCAAAGCCGTCTGTCTCCCCTGTATCAACACGTAGCTCTCCTCCCGTCTCCACCCAACACATTCCAAAGCCGTCTGTCTCCCCTGTATCAACACGTTGCTCTCCTCCCGTCTCCACCCAACACATTCCAAAGCCGTCTGTCTCCCCTGTATCAACACGTTGCTCTCCTCCCGTCTCCACCCAACACATTCCAAAGCCGTCTGTCTCCCCTGTATCAACACGTTGCTCTCCTCCCGTCTCCACCCAACACATTCCAAAGCCGTCTGTCTTTCTACAGAGAACCATTCTTCTTCTCTATCATTTATTTAATATCTCAATGTTCAAAAGGTCGAATCCAACTATATATATATATATATATATATATATATATATATATATTTGGCTTATATGCATATTCAAACCTGTCACAAAATACAAAACTGCCCCTTTGATTAGGACATAACCTTTTTACCTGACTGGCTTTTCAAAGACAGCTTCAAATGTAGCCTACATTGCTGACCTATACTTACCTAGAACTGGGCTAATAACTCGCTAAATAGCAAAGAATAACAACAAAATCACAATCATCTTGCAAAGTTAGATTTGTTTTGGTTTGTTGCGTTCAAAAGGGCCTTATATAATGTTGATTGGATCACAGAAAACAAACATTCATCTACATAGTGCAAACTAATGGTGCGAACTCAGTCAAATCTCTTGTGTCTCTGCACAGCCCGGCATTTGTTCCTGCGCGGCTGTCCTGGAGGTGACTGGTCACATGGTCACACAGCTCAGAGAGAATATTGCTCTCAACATTTTCCTTTCTAGCTGTGCCACCAAATGTTTGAATACTACTGGTACAGTGAACAGGTGTTCTCCTGACCTGACATTCTCCTGACCTGACCTGACATTCTCCTGACCTGACATTCTCCTGACCTGACCTGACATTCTCCTGACCTGACCTGACATTCTCCTGACCTGACATTCTCCTGACCTGACATTCTCCTGACCTGACATTCACCTGACCTGACATTCTCCTGATCTGACATTCTCCTGATCTGACATTCTCCTGATCTGACATTCTCCTGATCTGACATTCTCCTGACCTGACATTCTCGTGACCTGACATTCTCCTGGTCTGACATTCTCCTGATCTGACATTCTCGTGACCTGACATTCTCCTGATCTGACATTCTCCTGACCTGACTTTCTCCTGATCTGACATTCTCCTGACCTGACATTCTCCTGACCTGACATTCTCCTGATTCTCTTACTAAATATTTTCTTTCTCTCCTCTCATCCATTTTCAAAAGGACCACCACATTGCTGTTACACAACATCAAAACAACTTCCGGCGCCGACCGAGATGGCTGCCTCGCTTCGCGTTCCTAGGAAAATATGCAGTATTTTGTTTTTTTATGTGTTATTCCTTACATTGGTACCCCAGGTAATCTTAGGTTTCATTACATACAGTCGGGAGGAATTACTGAATATAAGAGCAACGTCAACTCACCATCGTTCCAACCAGGAATATGACTTTCCCGAAGCGGATCCAGTGTTTTGCCTTCCACCCAATACAATGGATCTGATCCCAGCCGGCGACCCTAAGCGACGCCGTAAAAGGGGCAAACGAAGCGGTCTCCGCCGACAGAAACAAACATCTTTCTGGTAAGAAGATGGGCGAGGGTGTATGCCTTATGATTAACGAGACGTGGTGTGATCATAACAACATGTAGGAACTCAAGTCATTCTGTTCACCTGATCTAGAATTCCTCACAATCAAATGTCGACCACATTATCTACCAAGGGAATTCTCTTCGATTATAATCACAGCCGTATTAATTCCCCCCCAAGCAGACACATCGATGGCCCTGAACGAACTTTATCTGACTCTTTGTAAACTGGAAACCACACACCCTGAGGCTGCATTCATCGTAGCTGGGGATTTTAACAAGGCTAATCTGAAAACAAAACTCCCTAAATTCTATCAGCATATCGATTGTGCTACCAGGGCTGGTAAAACCTTGGATAATTGTTATACTAACTTCCGCGATGCATATAAGGCCCTCCACCGCCCTCCTTTCGGAAAAGCTGACCACGACTCCATTTTGTTGCTTCCAGCCTACAAACAGAAACTAAAACAACAAACTCCATCGCTCAGGTCTGTTCAACGCTGGTCCGACCAATCTGATTCCACGCTTCAAGACTGCTTCGATCACGTGGATTGGGATATGTTCCGCATTGCGTCCAACAACAATATTGCTGAATACGCTGATTCGGTGAGCGAGTTCATTAGAAAGTGCATTGACGATGTCGTAGCCACAGCAATGACTAAAACATTCCCAAACCAGAAACCGTGGATTGATGGTAGCATTCGCGTGAAACTGAAAGCGCGAACTACTGCTTTTAACCAGGGCAAGGTGACCGGAAACATGACCGAATACAAACAGTGTAGCTATTCTCTCCGCAAGGCAATCAAAAAAGCTAAGTCCCAGTATAGAGACAGAGTCGCAATTCAACACCTCAGACACAAGAGGTATGTGGCAGGGTCTACAGTCAATCACGGATTACAAAAAGAAAACCAGCCCCGTCGCGGACCAGGATGTCTTGCTCCCAGACAGGCTAAATAACTTTTTTGCTCGCTTTGAGGACAATACAGTGCCACTGACACGGCCCGCTACCAAAATCTGCGGGCTCTCCTTCACTGCAGCTGAGGTGAGTAAAACATTTAAACGTGTTAACCCTCGCAAGGCTGCAGGCCCAGACGGCATTCCCAGCCGCGTCCTCAGAGCATGCGCAGACCAGCTGGCTGGTGTGTTTAAGGACATATTCAATCAATCTTTATCCCAGTCTGCTGTTCCCACATGCTTCAAGAGGGCCACCATTGTTCCTGTTCCCAAGAAAGCTAAGGTAACTGAGCTAAACGACTACCGCCCCGTAGCACTCACTTCCGTCATCATGAAGTGCTTTGAGAGACTAGTCAAGGACCATATCACCTCCACCCTACCTGACACCCTAGACCCACTCCAATTTGCTTACCGACCCAATAGGTCCACAGACGACGCAATCGCAACCACACTGCACACTGCCCTAACCCATCTGGACAAGAGGAATACCTATGTGAGAATGCTGTTCATCGACTACAGCTCAGCATTTAGTAGTATAGTATAGTACCTTCCAAACTCGTCACCAAGCTCGAGACCCTGGGTCTCGACCCCGCCCTGTGCAACTGGGTCCTGGACTTCCTGACGGGCCGCCCCCAGGTGGTGAGGGTAGGTAACAACATCTCCACCCCGCTGATCCTCAACACCGGGGCCCCACAAGGGTGCGTTCTGAGCCCTCTCCTGTACTCCCTGTTCACCCACGACTGCGTGGCCATGCACGCCTCCAACTCAATCATCAATTTTGCGGACGACACTACAGTGGTAGGCTTGATTACCAACAACGACGAGACGGCCTACAGGGAGGAGGTGAGGGCCCTCGGAGTGTGGTGTCAGGAAAATAACCTCACACTCAACGTCAACAAAACAAAGGAGATGATCGTGGACTTCAGGAAACAGCAGAGGGAGCACCCCCCTATCCACATCGACGGGACAGTAGTGGAGAAGGTGGAAAGTTTTAAGTTCCTCGGTTTACACATCACGGACAAACTGAATTGGTCCACCCACACAGACAGCGTTGTGAAGAAGGCGCAGCAGCGCCTCTTCAACCTCAGGAGGCTGAAGAAATTCGGCTTGTCACCAAAAGCACTCACAAACTTCTACAGATGCACAATCGAGAGCATCCTGTCGGGCTGTATCACCGCCTGCTACGGCAACTGCTCCGCCCA